>NC_066581.1:246227671-246553669 GCF_024323335.1 Lathyrus oleraceus
AATCGTATATTTCATCCGTACCTTGATAATTTTGTTGTGGTGTTCATAGATGATATATTGATATATTCTAAGACGGAAGAAGAGCATGCAGGACATCTGAGAATTGTTTTGCAGGTGTTAAGAGAAAAGAAATTATATGCAAAGTTATCTAAATGTGAGTTCTGGTTGAAGGAAGTGAGTTTCCTTGGCCATGTGATTTCGAGTGGTGGGATTTCTGTTGATCCTGCTAAAGTTGATGCCGTATTACAGTGGGAGACTCCGAAGTCTGCTACTGAGATACGCAGTTTTCTGGGGTTAGCTGGTTATTATCGCAGATTTATTGAGGGCTTCTCTAAGTTGGCATTGCCGTTGACGCAGTTGACTAAGAAGGGTCAGGTGTATGTGTGGGATACAGCTTGTGAAGCGAGTTTTGTGGAGTTGAAGAGGCGGTTGACCAGTGCTCCAGTGTTGATCTTGCCTAATCCTGGTGAGTCCTTCGTTGTTTATTGTGATGCTTCTTTGATGGGTCTTGGTGGTGTTTTGATGCAGAATGGTAAAGTTGTAGCTTATGCTTCTAGACAGTTGAAAGTTCATGAGAGGAATTATCCTACGCATAATCTAGAACTTGCAGCTGTTGTATTTGTGTTGAAAATGTGGAGGCATTATCTGTATGGTTCCAGATTCGAAGTGTTCAGTGATCACAAGAGTCTGAAGTATCTGTTTGATCAGAAAGAGTTAAATATGAGGCAGAGAAGGTGGTTAGAATTACTGAAGGATTTTGACTTTGAATTGAGTTATCATCCCGGTAAGGCTAATGTAGTTGCAGATGCGCTGAGTAGAAAGTCTCTACATATGTCTATGATGATGGTTCGGGAGCTCGAGTTAATTGAACAGTTCCGTGATATGAGTTTGGGTTGTGAAGTTTCCGCTGATAGTGTAAAGTTGGGTATGCTGAAGTTGACTAGTGGAATTCTGGAAGATATTCGGAATGGTCAGCAAGTTGATGTCGCTCTAGTTGGTCATATTACTATGGTTAACCAGGGTAATGGTGGTAATTTTGAGATTGATGAGAATGGCATCCTGCGATTTAAAGGTAGAGTTTGTGTTCCTGAGGTGTCTGAATTGAAAAAGAGTATTCTTGAAGAGGGCCACAGGAGTGGATTGAGTATCCATCCAGGTGCAACTAAAATGTATCAAGATTTGAAGAAGTTGTTTTGGTGGGCTGGTATGAAAAGAGATGTTGCTAAGTTTGTGTATGCCTGTTTGACTTGTCAGAAGTCAAAGATTGAACATCAGAAACCGGCAGGTATGATGCAACCTTTGAAGATTCCTGAATGGAAGTGGGATAGCATTTCCATGGATTTTGTGACGGGATTGCCGAGGACGACGAAAGGTAATGATTCTATTTGGGTGATTGTGGATCGATTGACTAAGTCGGCGCATTTCTTGCCGATGAAGATTAATCACTCTTTAGAGAAGTTGGCAGAGTTGTATATTGAGGAGATAGTGAGGCTGCATGGTATTCCATCCAGTATTGTGTCTGATAAAGATCCCAGATTTACTTCTAGATTTTTGGAAAGTTTGCAGAAAGCGTTGGGGACTAAGTTGAGGTTGAGTTCAGCTTATCATCCTCAGACTGATGGTCAGACTGAAAGAACTATCCAATCCTTGGAGGATTTGTTGAGAGCTTGTGTGTTGGAGCAGAGTGGTTCTTGGGATAGTTATTTGCCGTTGGTGGAGTTTACTTATAATAATAGTTTTCATGCTAGTATCGGTATGGCTCCATATGAAGCATTGTATGGTAGGAGGTGTAGAACTCCATTGTGTTGGTATGAATCAGGTGAGAGTGTTGTACTCGGACCTGAGATTGTGCAGCAGACGACTGAAAGGGTTAAGATGATTCAGGAGAAAATGAAGATTTCTCAGAGTCGTCAGAAGAGTTATCATGATAACAGGAGAAAGGCACTTGAGTTCCAAGAGGGAGATCATGTGTTCTTGAGAGTTACTCCGACGACAGGTGTGGGTAGAGCTTTAAAGTCTAAAAAGCTTACTCCGAGGTTTGTGGGTCCGTATCAGATTTTGAAGAGGGTTGGGGAAGTGGCGTATCGGATAGCTTTACCGCCGTCGCTTTCTAATCTGCATGATGTGTTTCATGTATCTCAGTTGAGAAAATATATTGCGGATCCTTCGCATGTTGTTCAGTTGGATGATATCCAGGTGAGGGATAATTTGACCGTTGAGGTGTTGCCAATTCGGATAGATGACCGAGAAGAGAAGACCCTGAGAGGTAAGAAGATTGCTCTAGTGAAAGTTGTTTGGGGAGGTCCAGCTGGTGAGAGCCTGACTTGGGAGCGTGAAGATCAGATGAAGGAGTCGTATCCGGCTCTATTTGCTTGAGGTATGTTTTCGAGGACGAAAACTCTTTTAGTGGGGGAGAGTTGTAACACCCCGATTAAAATAAGAGAATTATTTAATTGAGTTAATATTATTTTATTAATTTAATTAAATAAAGTTGAATTATTGGATTATTTTTATTATTATTATAGATGTTATTTATTTTAATAATAATTAAATAAATAAAATAAATGGAATATGAAGAGTGGAAGGGTAAAAGTGGAAATTGGATAAAAGAGGCCAAAGTGAGGACTCAGGTTGTTTCACGTGTTTTGCCTCAGAGTCAGAGAAAGGGGGAGAAACGCTGAAGAGAAAGAGAAGGAAGAGGAAAAGGCCAAAGATTGCTCAGAGCTTCCTTCAATCCAAAGAGGTAAGGGGTCTGAACCTTATTAAACAATAATATGCTGAAAATGGTGAAATATTGGATGAACGAAATTGGGATTTTAATCGAAGGAATTCGTAGAAATTATATGCAATGATGTTAGGATTTGTGAAATCGAATAGGGGACTATTTGTATTAGATGATATGAGTGATTTTGTGTGAAATTTGGACTGTGGAAGGATGAATTTGGATAGATCTCGTAGCAGAGAAAGCCATTGCAGATCTGGAAATCTGGTTTCTGGTCATACGCGTATGGCACTAGGCAATACGCGTATGAGATTGCTGGTACGCGTATGGCACTAGGCAATACGCGTATGGATGAGGAAGATGATGTTTTGAACGTGTTTTGGTCTCTGTTGGTACGCGTATGGGAATGTGATACGCGTAGCATACGTGTATGGACATGGGCAATACGCGTATGGATTTGGTCAGGCGTGGGCAATACGCGTATGGGCATAGGCAATACGCGTATGGGCAGACTTGTGGTCTTTCCTGGGCTGTTGTTGTGCAGTTTTTGGTTGTTTAGGCTGAGCGAGGTAACTTAGCTGATGCATGGTATACGAGGGATCATTCCCGTTGCTTTGAGTGGTATAGATATTAGTAGAGTGTGATAATACTGTGTTTGATTATGTGGCATGATGTGATATGCTTTTGTGATAGAATGTGTTAATGATGATGATAACATGACTATATGATGCTGTTGTTGCTATGTTGATTATGATGCATGCTTGGTGTGCATGCATTCATGAAAGGCCGATGCCTAGTGATGAACGGACTGAGTTCCAATGATGTTGTTGACTCCGGGCTTGTTGAGAGGCTTGGTTCCTTGCGGGGAACTCGGATTCTATGGTGATGAATCTGGGAGTGGTGATCCTGTAGTTGGTCACAAAATGGGTATACCGAGTCGTGTTGAGTCATGCATGGGTGTGTGCATTGCATTTGATATGTTGTTTTGTTGATGTTCATGAATATGTTGATTATGATGATTATGATGAGCTGTGTTGGCATATGTGAAATATATTTATGTTTATATTTCTGTCGTTATATTATTATTTAATAATGTAATTCTCACCCCTTCTGCATGTGTTTATGTTCATCTATGATGAGCAATGTGCAGATAAAGAGGAGTAGCTATTGTTGAGGTTTGAAGAATAAGTGTAGAGTTATTCTACAGAGTCGAGTCAAATGCTCTGGTCATGTGACACCGGGGTTATGGGATTCGATAGATAATTGATTATTATTTACGTTGTTTATGATGACTAACATGTTGAGATGTTTTGTTGAGATAATGTTGAACCATTATTATGAATTGTTATATGATGAATGATAATATTAATGTTGTTGTCCGCTGCGAAGTTTTAATAAAATAAATAATATGTTTTATGTTGTGATGCGATAATTGTTATGTTGTAAGAAATGTAAACTCTTCTACATGTTGTACTCTGATAATCTATTTAAATATGTCGTTTGGGTAGAAGGGTGTTACAATAAGTCCTACATATAACTGATTCTTTCGAACCTAAACACATCATCATCAAATAATTGTCTGTGTAAAGTCATGCCACTGATTCTCCTTAACCTAAACATCTCAACAGTGATTCTTTCGAACCTAAGGATAAATCACATCTAACACGGGACTTGCGTCCTAACTTTAACAACTTAACTCGTATCTATATTATCAAAACATTGGATCAAAGTCCTAAATATATTCATGTACCATCCTAAAATTTTAAATATAAATTTAAATATTTTTCGGTTTAGTTTACAATTTATTATTTATTCAATAGATTATTTTATGAATGGGGAACTTATAGAAATTATAGAACCATCAATTTTATTAAATTGATATATTTGGAATTTATTTATTTAATTCATGAAATTGAAATATGTGAATTTTACAATAATAATTTTTTAGTTAAAATTCAAAATTACCAATTTTATGTATTTTACTATTTTTAGTCGATTCACTCTCGTAGTGATAAAATAATTATTTTTGATATGATAAATCATTTGATGAGTTATTATTATATTTTAATAATTAATTCTTTTATGATTTATTTTCATGCAAATTATTTAAAAATAGATGTGTGCTTAAATTTAGTTACATGTTTAATTAAAAAAATATTGAAATTATTATATTGGTCAAGCTGACAAACACTCTCTATAAATTTTTTTTAAAATATCAAAATCATGATTATTTAATAAATGGGTCATGCTAACTAGTGTCAAATAAAGAAAATATGTTATGATCAATTTATTGAATATATTTAATATTTTTTATAAGTTAATTTATATTTTAAAAAAATATATATTTTTAATCTCTTAAATAATATCTAATTTATTATTTTAATTTCTTAACCTGTGTTCTGAAGTACTTATTAGCATTTTCCTTAATAAATTTAGGTATTTAGCGTGTTTTTGTTATTCTTGTTTAATTGGGATTGACCGATTAATTGGTAAATTCTTTCTTAAAATTAAAATTGTTATTGGCAATAAAAAAGGATATTCACCCCGTTAATTAAAATTTTAAGTTTTGGAATGTTACCCTTTCTGTTCATAAATCAGAAATCAAACGTTACGAAAACATAATAATTTAATTAATATTTATTTACTCAAATTTAATTCTAGTTTTATTTAATTTCTGTAACTTATTTCTATTTCTACCTCTTTTAGTCGTATTATTCATTTATAATGAAGATTTCTTTTTATTTATGAAATTAGAACATTGATGGGAAGAAAAGCATCTAAAATAAGGGTTCTGAGTTATACTTAAAATTAAAAGTCGGTATAATACTTATATATTATTTTGATGGTTGAATAAATAAAAACTTAATTTCTAAACTAAAAATAAAATGAAAATTTGAATACATGATTTATATTAATAATATATATTCTGTAGTGATTGTGCGTTTAGAGATTACAATTTAAAGAATTATTATTTTAATATATTTTTGTATTTATTTATGATATATTTTGTTGCTCTTATTTATGTGAATATTGATATAAATTGATTTATATGTTATTTTCAAGATAACTAATGGAATTTGATTTTAGAAATATGAACTTTTGTTGTTATTGATTTTAGATTTTTCTACTTACCTATTTTAACCTTTCTATACATAGATTTAGATACGCTTTTATTATATGGAATAAATGGTTGACTTTAATTTTGGATATTTAAATTTTATTAAGAACATATGATTACTAATCTTTGGTAGTTGGTTGGTGGTGTTGTGATTTTGTTATTGTGTTAAATAATAATTTTATAAAAAATATATATACTTGATTTATATGGAAATAAAATATGGTGTGTTATTATAGAGAATGATATTGTTTAGAATAATGGACTATGTAATTGTTTATTGTTAAGTGATTTTATTTAGTGGGTGCCTAAATGTGGTTTTCTAAAGTGGTAGAGTGGTATTTTAAAATTTATGATTTTAGTCATGTGCATGATGATGTACTATCATTTGGGTTGTGGACTATGTACTTGTATTTTATCATCATGACATGACCTATGTATTTTTGTGTGGTGCCTTAGTGGAGTTATTTTCTCTATTGGTATACGATGAATTATATGTGATGTCTTAGTGGCGGGTTAATTATATTTGGATCATATAGTTATAAGAGTGTGCATCTTTGTATTTTAAAGATTTTATTGATTGATTTATATTTTGTGATAAGATTTAATTGAAATACACAGTGTAAAATGATTTTACACCGTCAGTTAGTCTTAGACGTTAGATATTAAAATAAGTTTGATTTTTATTTTGAAAATCTATAGAGTAATGCAAACGGATGATGGTAATGAATCGACGGTGTAAATCTTTTTACACTGACAGTATATATTAATTAATCCCTTTGTGATATATGTGAATGGTTGTGAAGCGAGTACTCCATTTTAGGTAAGGGCTGAGGATTTAGTTTTTGTTCATACAAATCTTTGTCTTTTTACGAGAAAGAGTAACCTTTATAATGAAGGAGCAACAAAAATGTGGGATATTGGTGGAGATGAATGAGATTTGAACTAGAATGCGTTCTTTTTAATGATATTGGAGAGGAAAATATTGATATTCAACCCTGATTTTAAATGTGATTTATTTATGTTATTGCGCATATATTAACTATTTTTAAGTAAATTATTTTTTAATTTTAATATTTTATTGTTATTTAAATAATATAATTTCTTTGTTATTTTTATTAATGTATTTAAAAAAATACTAGCGTACACATATCTTAGTTTTTTTTAAATATCGTACTCCATATCAGTACTCGTACCTATTCAACACAGGTGAATGGTAAAGATGAAAGCTTGACTATAAAAATATATTTATATATAGGTGTTACAATTATTTCTGTTTAAATGATAATAATCTTTATTTTAATTATGTAGATGTGGGCATACATTTATTTGAGAATAATATTTTATTACATTTTGTTACCTAGTGTTGAAAAATTTGACAATATTCGATTTAATCCGTTTTTGGCAAATAAATTATATATTATATTATTTTGATTCTTAATCCTTTATCTAGTTTAGTTTTGTATGTTTGTGGATTATGAAAGTTGACCTCTTACCATCATTATTTTAGGTATTAATGAATTTGAAGATTTAAAGTGAGAATGATTGTGGGACAAAAATGGATTTTATCGAACATATTTATTTTATTTTAAATTGGATATATTTTCAAACATTTGTAATTTAATTTAAAATAAAATAAAATATTTCAATTTGTTAATTTATTTATATTAAACATGGATTAAAAATTTGGAGTTAGTTTTTACTCCACTAAGAAATAGTTCTTTTCAAATATAAATTATTATTTTAAAGTTGAAAAGAAATCGCATTTTTAAAAATAAAAATAAATTTTAAATAATGTCTTGGACCGAAAATTCGGAGCGTTATGCGCATTTTATTTCACACAAATAAATCATCAAATATTGAAATTGTGTCCTAAAACATTAACAACATAATTTACATAGCATCTTATCAAAACAACCTCAAAATCATGTTTTCTTCTAGTCATACATCAAATTTTAATAATTATTTAAAATATAAAACGGAGTTGGAATCAAGAAAATGAATATGTTTCGAAAAGCTTAGAGATCCTATTTTAGACTATGATTTTTATTTTAGGATTTAAGATCCCAATTAGCATAGTTTAATCAAATAATAGGAATTGGTACATGCCCTAGACAAAATGTTTCGTAGGATTTGTAACTAGTATTTATCCTACTGAAGTTGGTGGAATGAGATGCTTATTAAGTCTAATATGTAAGAATTTTTGTCTATTTTCTTATGATATAAGGTTTAATCCTAAATGACTCGTGTAAAGTGAGTTGTGTCCAAATTACTAACAACATGTTAAATAGTTATGCTGCAAAGTTTTCAAAATATTAATTGAACTTTCAATTCAGTTTTTTAACCTTTGCCACAAAAAAATCGATCCAGATTGAAGTCTATCCCGTGCTAAATCTTGTTTAGTTTCTAATGGTCTTAGTTTCATTCTTAAAAGATCTAGGTAACTAAATTTATAGGCAAATGACTAATAAGGTATAATAATTACAAGTTGCATAAATTAATCGACATATAGTAACATTACTTAAACACTTATTATCGCGGATAATAATCCTATAACATTGGTTCAACACCTATTTTTTTAAATTAAGTACACTTATGTTCAATTTCAACACTAAACTCACGTCATGTACATAATTACTATTTTCCACAATGTTATGCATATAGAAATCGTAAGAATATACCATATTCACAACATCATTCACATGTATAAACATCACGAGGAATTATCATAATCACGATATCATCTATACATTTAAACCTCATGAATTCATTACTCTAAGAAAGATCTACGTCTTAGCTTTTCAACACAACTGACCGCACCTCAAATGGACTTATGAAATTCAAGTTATGTGTCAAACAAGATTACAAATACTCTCATATGTTTTCTACGATATATTTGGCATATTTTGACTTATTTTGACTTATTTTGACTTACTTCTCAATGTAAAAGTTCCAATTTTCTACGTTAAGATTTTGGGAATTTTGTTATTAATATTGAACTCTCTTCTTCAACTTACTCTGATTCCAACTCAACAAATTCCACAAATTATAGACCATCACATTACTAACAGTAACACTTTAACCCAATAGCAATTCATACTAATATCCCTGATTTATAAAATTGATCTCTCATATACACGAATCAAAAAATTAATTTATACCAAAAAATCAATAGGAGTAACAATCAACAATTCAACAGAGAAATCTATAAACATCAACAATGGAATTTTAATACATATAATATAATTACCCATACCAATTCAATAGAGAACTCCATAAACATCAACAATACATATAATATGAATTTAGAGCAAGTTGTTATACTCCCGACCATTATCAGTTCTAAGAATTTGAATCTTGCTCTAGAATTGTGTTTGTACCATCTTGTGATAAATTTCAAATATTCTCCCCACTTCTTATTTTTTCTTCATTAGAAAGACTTAAGTAACACGTGTGTGATCATCAATAAAGGTGATACACCATCTCGATCCAGTAATGTTGCGGACTCGTGATGGTCCTCATACATCAATATGAATTAATAAAAAAGGTTTAGATGATTTATAGGATTGGGGTGGATAATGGTTTCAGGTATGTTTAGACAATTGGAAAAATCCATACTGAAAATGTTTCTTATTTTTATTGAATAAAGAGGGAAAAATATTTTCTAAGTACATGAAATTTGGGTGGCCTAATCTATAGTGCCACATCATTACAAAAGTATTATTATTCAAAACTGCACCTGCTACAAGATAATGATTCTTGAGTTTTTCTTTTGCTTTTTCCACTTGAAGGAGGTAGAGTCCAACACACTCTTCAGCATTGCCAATCGTCTTCCCCGACTCTAAAATCTAAAATTCACACAAGTTAGGGAAGAATTTCGTAACACATTTCAAATCTCTTGTAATCTTGCTAATGGACAACAAGTTACAATAAAGTGTAGGCACATACAAAACAGAGTCAAGTATAATATTTGGTGAAATGATAATTGATTTGTTACACATGACCTTAGAATGTGTATCATCATCTATTCCAACATTATAGTTATAGGAATATGGAGAATAACGATTGAATAAATTAAAATCTCCAGTCATGTGATCAGAAGCCCCTGAGTCAACAATCCATAACTTTATTTTTCCCTTACTAGTGTTTAGAGCATGTAAATATTTACCTTTTTGAGCCACTACGGCAGTACCACCTTTTTCTGCAGTTAACATAGTTTCCTGAAAGGGTTTTTGAAGAGCCTCCATTTGTTTTTTACTAAAAGGAGATGAGTTAGAGTATACCTTAATTTCTTGATTGTTAAATCTTGTGTGACCTCTGCCCTCCTTGCCTTTGAGCAGTTTGGCCTCCGAAGGTTTTCCATGTATATGATCCAACATGTTTCCTTTGTGTGATCCAGTCTCTTGTAGTGATCACACCAAGGACGGGTTTTCTTTTGTGGTGTCTTAGACTGATTTCCTCTTCAGCCATTGCAAAACTCTCATTGTACAAAAACTGAGGTGGGTGTCCCTAACATGATTTTTCTCCTACTTTCTTCCCTTCTCACTTCTGAAAATGCTTCTCAAACTTTGGGAAGTGGTTTGGTTCTAAGAATCCTTCCACGAACTTCATATAGATCCTTGTTTAGTCCCAATAGGAATATGTAAATCCTATCGTTTTCCAACAATTCCTTATACTTAATTTGATCTTCTGCATAACACCATGTAACATATTCACATATGTCCAATTGTTGCCAGTGTTTGTTAAGTATGTTAATATACTCAGTAATAGAATATTCTCCCTGTCGAAGGTCATGAAGAATGATTTTTATTTCAAATACGACAAATGTGTTGTCAACGTTTGAGTATGTTTCCTTCACTGCATCCCATATTTCTTTTGTAGTGTCGTAGAACATGAAATTTCCACCAAATTCATTTGTCATGGTATTGAGTAGCCATGACATTACTTAGTTGTTCTCAATTTTCCGTATTTGAAAGTTTTTGTCTCCTTTCTCGGGACACTAAGTATCTCTAGTGGTGTAGTATTCCCTTTCTTTTCCTTCAAGGAAGATCTTGACTAACCTTACATATTGGGTATAGTTTTGACCATATAATTTATGGCCTATGATAAGATGAGTGAGCCCTTCGTGTGAACTGGTCGGAAATGATTCAATCTCCACTTTGAGTGATTCATCAGATTTGGGTTCCCCCATGATTTTGTGGTGTTAGGTTAGGGATGATTGAGATCGTGCTCTGATACCATGTAGAAGTATACTCTTTATTTTTGTCTTTTGATGAGGAATACATAGGTTGTATATATAGAATACAAGAGGCGAATTTTGAAAGTTAAATTTGTCCTAAAATCAGGGGAATTAATCTCCATGTAAATGTTGGTTCTAAATACAGTAAATGCAGAAAACAACAACTAATTAATTACATTAAAAACTAATCTTAATGAGTTAGACAAAATATAATCATTTTATTATGTATTTATTATTTCATACAAAGAATGTGAGAAGTCGAGTTAAACCCACATTAGGGAAGAAATAGATAGATGTTGAAGATGGAAAAATGGTGAAGGTGGGTGTGGTTGTGAAAAAAATAATGGATGCATGGAATGGTATAGTAAATTCTTTCACTAAAGAGTTATATGCCGATTTCGTTATGCATTTCAAGAAAGTGTGCGAGAAATATTTTGATTTGTTGAAATATGTTGAAAGCAAAATTCTTGACCAAGTGAAGGAGAAAATTGTTTGTACTTGGACCAATCAGGTTAGACACCTTGAAGAATTGGTTGAGAAATACTAAGGGCGGTTTGTCTAGAGATTAGGACTTCGTATACCAGATGATTCAGAACCAGCATAATGAGATACAAACATCATTTGGTCGGAACATCACAGTTTTGGACACAAATTTAAAGACAATAATCTTTATTCTCAGTTGGTCGACAACATATCTCGAGCGGGTTTGAATTTTATTTTTCACGAAGCTAAACGAGTGGATAATGTAGGTTCTGATAGTGCAAAGTGTGGATGCACAATTGTGAAAACATATGGTCTCCCGTGTGCTTGTGTTATTGCAAAAAAGGGTGAAACTTGGTAGCCCGATAAGAATGGATGAGGTTGCACTCACTAGAAGAGGCTTAGGTTTGATGATGATGGTATCATGAAAGACGGTAAATTGAATATCTCTATCTTGACCGAATGAGAAATGATGCAAGAGAGATATTTGAAAGCTGGTGAGAATATGAAACTCCACATCAAAGAACAATTGAGAAAGATTGCTTATCTGGAGACCATCCTCTTAACCGGTAAAAACAAAAAGATGCTCCGAAGAAGCTCAAGTCTACATCGAGTGACAATTCAATTATGTGGTCTCCTTCGTATTTTGAACATGTTGACAAATTTTTTCCAGACTCACCAACTCCAAAATCTCAAAAAAGTATTTTCAAAGGAGTTCGCATTAGAAAACTGAAGGAAAATTGCGATAAAAAACGCAGCGGAAATTAAAATTTTTCCTTTATTAATCCTTACAAATGGGCATGATCAGCGATAGAAACTGTTACCTCTTGTGGCGATTGAAACCTTTGATGCAGATCTAAGGAGTGATCACGAGCGTTGAATGGTGACAACGCTTCTACTCAGTCCACATGAACGGATTCCTTCAGTCTCAGTGCTAGTTGCTACGAATGAAGGCTTTGAGTGAGTGAGAGAGAGAGAGAGATGAAATTTCATCAAGTGAATGCTTCTGCACAAGGGTTCTATTTATAGAACCACTTGTGTGGACTGCAAGCTAAAAAGCCCACTTAAGTGTATGTGGCCATATCTTATGGTATATCGAAAATCACTTAAGCGCGTGGTACCTTACCATATTTCGTATCCTACTTAAGTGCACCGTACCTTACGATGTTCTACAATTCACTTAAGTTCACCGTACCTTACGGTGTTACTTACTTACTCTATCTCTCATCAATCCGTCCTTTTGTGTGTGACCCTGTAGGTTTTCACGACATTGACAATTATATTAAATCACGTATTTAACATAATAAACAGTGAGCGGTATCTAGCAATAGATCACTGCTACCCAAGACACAAAAATATCATGTGATCTGATAAATCCTTTTTGTGATAATACTTGTGTGTACAATTATCCTTTTTTTTCCTTATGTCTATATTGAACACAAGGCATAGACTATGTCATCCTTGTCCAGTTCAATATTGGGCCCTTAGACATTTATCCTATTATGCAGGATGAGAAAATTCCATTTAGGTCACTCATGTCCCTCAACATGCTTCGTGGAGTACCCATCAACTATCTTTATGGTCATTCAGTTGTGGACAATGTTTGGTCAACAATAAAGCACTCGACTCTACATCTAGGGTCCATAATAGTTTCAGGTCGAAGGGTGGTATTGTTAGCTGGCAAATTTCGGCTAAGGGAAAAAGCCAATTTTGACTGGGGTTCCGTCGGAAGCTCCTCGACAGAAGCGTGTGAGAGTTTGTCGGTCGATACAGGCAAGCTTCGGTCGAAACCAAAAGGTTTTGAATGGAGAAGAAGAATGTGGGCACGTAAAGAAGTCGTGGGTAGTTTTACGCTGAGACAGGGGAAGTGGACCGACACGTGGCACCTCAAGAAGGCTTTGCAACCCCCCGATAGTTACTTTCTAATTAGTATTTAAGCCAATGTTAGGTGAGAATTCAGAGGGTGGCAATTTGAACATTTGCAGTAGGGGTAAAACTTGAAGTATCCAAGAGTTTACGAGAAAAAAGTTATTCTCCTCACAAACAATGTATTTTGCCTCCACTTTATAATTACCAGACATTTAATCTTCGCAAAGCTTATCTTTTGTCTTATTTCACTTTACTGTTTATCGTCTTTCTTTCAGTACTTTATCATTTCTACATGTCATTTTACCTTTATTATTTCCTTGACTCATCAAGAGTCTCGTTTACACCCTTTCAACCAGTCAGAAACATTGTTTACCAAAAAGCCATACACACAAAACACTAAGTCTGGGCTCCTTAGTCGGTCCTGCAAGTAACCCTCATATAGGAAGGCTAGAGATTGTTGCGCAAAACAACAGGTATACACCACTACCACCATGAGAATAACTTATGACACTTTGCATAACATTTTATGTAGTATTCTCACTGCGGGCCAATCTAGTATAAATATTACTCCTAATATTTATACCTGTGTTTAAGACTTGATAACTCCTTATCCATGATCCATGAGATGTGATCATCAGTCCATATACATAATAGTCTTAATGCTTTAATATTATCCCACTTCACAACAAAGCTCGACTACCGATACTTTAAGAATAATGTCTTTATGTTTAATGGGATCTCATGATTAAGTCACACTTGATACATTAAACGAACTAGCTATTCTAGGGACTTTATTAAACAAACATAATAAAGAAAAAACCTTTTACTATTAATAAATAATTCGATACAAGTACCAAAAGTATTGGCCTTTAGGGCTTACACCAACAAAAACCACCTCCTTTGTCGCCTCCACCAAAAATATCATTCATTGATAAGATATCGGTTTTTATGCACAAATACACCGAGCGGATCTTCAATTTTATGGGGGTGACGATAATTGCGGTTATCGAGATGTTTCAAATTTACTCGATAAAGGAGAATATAATCATACACTTGTCCGCCGTCAACTTATCCATGAGTTGAGGACTCATAAAGAATCATACTTGAGCTGATGCAAAATAATACCTTTCTCATAGTATCTGAACTCCATCCCTAGAAAGTATGTCATTTTGCCTAGATCAGTCATTTCGAATTCATTCATCAGAACTTTCTTGAACTTGGCTATCTCCTGTTCAGAACTTCCAGTCTTGTTTCTCTCTATAGCATCAAGTTCTTCTTTCATGGCCTTCAGCCAGAGCTTCTGCTTAAGAGCCTCTTCTGTACTTATGGGTTCAGAGTCTACTAACATGGCACACTGAATAACTTCTCCTTCAGAGTCTACTTCAGTGTCTTGCAGCATGTCAAATTCTGCATATCTTCTGGGGATGTTTCTGACTCTTTGTGGTCTCTGAACTTGTTCAGAGTCTTCAACTTCAGAGTTTCTAACTTCAGATGGTTGACTTCTTCCAGAGCTTTGACCATCTTCAGGGTCTGGCATATTTCCAGAGTCTGAATTGCCACCAGAAACTGGATTACCATCAGAGTCTGGGTCATCAGAGTCTGGATCATCAGAGTCTGGATCATCAGAGTCTGGATCATCAGAGTCTGGAACATCAGAGTCTGGAACATCAGAGTCAGAATCAACGTCAGAGTTTACTCCAACCTCAGAAATTCTTAACTCTGACCTTTCTTCAGAAGTTCTAACATCAGAATCAGATTGAGACTTATCCCAATTCCAAACTTCTGATTCCTTCACAATCACATCTCTGCTGAATTCAATTTTATTGGTTTCTGGACAATAGAGCTTGTATGCACCTGTACTGTGGTACCCTATCAGAATCATCACTTTGCTTCTATCATCCAGCTTCTGTCTTCTGGCTTCTGGAACATGTTTATAGCAAACAGAACCAAACACCTTCAGATGACTAACACTTTGCTTATCTCCAATCCACTTCTGTATTGGAACTATTTCCTTCAACTTCTTCGTAGGACATCGGTTGAGTACATACGTTGCGGTGGCAACAGCTTCTCCCCAGAGCTTCTGAGGAAGCTTCTTCTCCTTTAGCATGCTTCTCACCATATCAAGCAAAGTGCGGTTTCTTCTTTCAGCAAGACCATTGTGTTGAGGGGTATAAGGAGCAGTAACCTCATGCTCAATTCCATTCTCCTCACAGAACTTCTGGAACTCTTTGGAGTTATACTCACCTCCACCGTCAGTTCTAAGAATCTTCAACTTCTGACCACTCTGATTCTCAGCCTTCATTCTGAACTTCTTGAATTCATCAAACACCTCGTGTTTAAACTTAATAAGGGATACCCATGTCATTCTTGTGAATTCATCAACAAATAACACAAAGTATTTATTCCCTCCAATCGATGCTACTGGAAATGGACCACACACATCAGAATGTACAACTCCCAAGGCATGTTTTGCTCTTGGAGCAGTTTCTGACGCAAATGGCAATCGTGGTTGTTTTCCTTCCATGCAAACTTTGCATGACTTTTCAGGCTTCTTAATTGCAGGAATTCCATGTACCAACTTCTTTGAATTCAGATGTTTTAAGCTTCTGAAATTCAAATGACCAAATCTTCTGTGCCACAACTCACTCTCCTTCTCAGCACTTGTTGCACTAAGACATTCTGAGTCTGCAGTTCTGACATTCACCTTGAATGTTCTATTCCTTCCCTGTTCTGACTCCATAATCAACTTCTGATTGCAGTCATACAGCTTCAGAAGATTGTCCTTCATGGTAACTGAAAAACCTTTCTCAATTAATTGTCCCACACTCATCAGATTGCTTCTGATGCCAGGTACATACCACACGTTCTGAATCAATGTTGTTTTCCCATTGTTCAGAATCACTCTGACATTTCCCATACCTTCTGCATTAAGATATTTGTCATCAACGCATCTGATCTTTGTCCTCTTTTCAGAGTCAAAGTCAACCAGCCATTTCTTGTTTCCAGTAAGATGATTTGAACAGCCAGTGTCCATATACCACCAGTCTATCAGATCCATATCATCAGATTCAGAGGCCATCAATAGCACAGATTCGTCATCAGAACTTCTGGCTATATTTGCTTCTTCTGATTTTCTCTCCTTGTTTGACCAACAGTCTCTAGCAAAGTGACCAAACTTCTTACAGCAGTAACATTGGATTTTCTTCTTGTCATACTTCTCTTTTCCCTTCTGAGCATTCTTTTGTCTATCAGAGGTTGAGCTTTCTGACTTCTGACCACCATCAGATCTTCTCCTGGCTTCTGACTGCTTCTGATACCTCCTATCAGAAGTTGCTTTCAGAGCCTGCTGCTCTACTTCCCTTTCAGAAGTTCTCTCAGTCAAACGCAACTCTTGCGCTTCTAGACTGCTCTGCAACTCTTCAATTCTCATGGTGCTCAGATCTTTGGAATGTTCTATTGCTACCACAATGTAATCAAATTGAGAGGTAAGGGATCTCAATACCTTCTCCATGATTGTTTCTTCAGAAAGAGTTTCTCCACACGCTTTCATCTCATTAGTGATCAGAATCACTCTGGAGATGTATTCAGAAACTTTCTCATTATTCTTCATGTTGAGATTCTCATATTGCTTTCTTAGGGACTGAAGCTTCACCTTCTTCACTGATGCGTCACCACCGTAACATCTAACCAGTGTGTCCCACGCAGCCTTTGCTGTCGTTGAATCTGCAATCTTCTCAAACACGTTTACATCAACACATTGATGAATGAAGAACAGTGCTTTTTGATCCTTCTTCCTTACTTCCTTCTGCGCGTTTTTCTGTTCATCTGTCGCATCTGCTGCTACCTGAACATAACCATCAGTGACAAGATCTAGAACATCTTGAGCACCGAATAGTACACGCATTTGGATCATCCAACGATTCCAGTTTTTACCGTCAAATACTGGAAGTTTGGTGTTCATGTTGCCGTTTCCGTTCATCTTTCTACCTTGCACAATACACTCAGATTTCTCACACAGTGTTTCCCAACCCACAGAATTAAAATTCTGATCAGATTTTGTTCAAGATTCAACACGAATCTAAGAATCAAAATCAAACACACAAGACCTCACGTTCACTCGTGTTTCCCGTGTTTCCCAATGAATCTGAACCGGAGCTCTAGATACCAATTGTTGGTGCAAAGGTAGAATAAAGAAAGAATGGAAATATTCTATTAAGAGAATGATGGCTACAAAAAGGATTAAAAGTTACAATGATTGACACCCTATTTATAAGCCTCTAACAAACTTAAATATGAATCAAATCTAATATTTAAATCTAATATCTAACAAACTTAAATATGAATCAAATCTAATATTTAAATCTAATATCTAACAAACTTAAATATGAATTAAATCTAATAATTAAATCTAATAACAACAAGTATTTTGATTTGTTTTAATTTTCTGTTTAGTCAGACAAATAAGTGTATGTAATTGTGTCTCAATATTAATTAAGTGTAATATATTCAATTTCTTAATATTTTAATACATTTTTTTATCTTTGCCAAAACATTTGTTCATTTTCCAAACAAAGTCATCAAGTAGGTTATGTTTTATGTTTGTTCAAGAGAGGTTCCGGAGATGTATCTCTGGAATAAGATAATAGGGTGCGGAACCAGAGATATATCTCTGAAGTCGGTATGCTAGATTTTGTAAGGTCCACATTTGTCTAGAACTTCTATAAATTAAGGTGTTATTGTTTTTTATTCACACAAACAGAAAATATCTCAAATGTCACAAATAAACATCATCTGATATGTCGCAAATGTCTCATTCTCCAGCACGACACTCGGGCGAAAGTTTAAACTCAGCGAGTACACCTCTCTTGCAGATCTAAAATACGAAGTTCATAACTTCCCACCTTACAGAGACAATCGAAAAATTATAAAACTAGAGTATCGTTCACCGTCGATTGACAATAAAGAAGAGATTGAGTTCAACAACTTTGAGCTCAAGACAATATAGATGTAAGGACTATGTGGAACACATTTTTCCATTTTGAAACAAGAATTTCGCTCGAATTGGAAGTGACAAATTCAAGATCGGTCGAAGATATTGTGAAGATGTTGAAGCGTCCACCTGAATATTCACGTGTATGTTGGATTTTATGTTGAAATCGTCTATGTAATGCTAATTTTATGTTACGAATGATAATTTTATTTTACAAATTACAAGTTTTTGAATTCTGTCTCTAATACTGCTATGTATACGTTACAAAAATGTATCTACTGACAAATTCCGAAGATGCTTCTCTAATTATAAAAATATTTAACTAATAAGACGTCACTAAGAAATGACCTAATTATGTGAATATTGAATACGTCTGAAGAGATATCTCCGAAATCTGATATTTTAGTATTTTTACGTGATGATAAATAATATAACATTAAAAAATTCCTCTTTTTTATCAAAATTATTTTTTATTTTTTATTTTTTTACGGGATCACCCGCTGCCCTGCCTGGTCCGGCCCATAAAATAAATCCGAACACAGGTTTAACAATGTTGAGTCACGTTTGTGTTGGCACCATACTTTAGGAAATTTTCAACTTGCATCCAAACACTTATTTCATCCTTATATTTCCCTCTTACTACTTTTTAGATATTAAAATAGAGAAAATAGATGATCCAATAAATTAATTTTACACGTTTGAAACAATCATTTATTCTGTCACAATATCAAAATAGAAAAAATAGGTGATACAGTTAATTAATTTTATAAAATGAGAAATATTTTAAAAATGAATGATTCACTTTAATTTTTAATATCAGTTATATTACTTTCAATTCAATAGTTTGTCATCATACATACATACATAGCTAACAAGGCCTAATTTTACTATGAAAATAAACAACTCTCAAACTAAGAAATTTTGTTTATTAAACAAGTCAATAAACTAAAATATCACCCGGTCAAATAAATGTTGAAACCATAAATAAGCTAAACTTCTCCATGAAATGAAGAAACCATCTCTCTAATGTATGTATAATAAAAATACTAAGCCAAGAGAATCATAGACAAAGCAGCAATGAACAACAAAACTGCAAATGAGGGCATAGAAGAAGACGCTGAAGAAGGAACAATCTGAATGAGGAAATTGCAAGTAGGTGATGAAATATTCTCTGTAGTAATCTTAGCTAATCCTTGAAAATTGCAAGCTTGATGATCCTGATTCTGTACCTGGTAGTACATGTTGAATGCATAAGAAGCATTTCCATTGGCATCAAGGTTGTTGCAAGAAGATCCATATCCGAGTGCAGTGCAATCTCCATAGGTGCAAGCGTAATTGATATTGTCGTTAAGTTTGCTGAGATCTTTAGCGTCAGGATTAAACACGCACCATGATTGATCAAGATACTTCACGTTTTGTGCACCGATTAGAAGCTTGTTTTGACCTTGACCTGAGAGATCCATTGTAAACTTTGGCTGTCCGTCGTATCGGAAGATTCCCCAGTGTCTCTCGAAGTTACCAGGAGCGATGCTCTTTGCGTCTTCATCGATGAATCCGAAGAGATAAACTTCAATGAATCCGGGACGGCGAGGGGTTCCTTTGTTCGCAGCGAGCCTTGAAAGGAGGCCGTTGTAGAATCTTATTGCATTTCCGGTGGTGGCACTCTTGTCGCCTTCTGTAGGCCATCCTACTTCTCCTACCAAAATTGGGGTGTCGCCAAAACCGACTGATTTGAGAGCAGAAACCAATGTATCGAAATTTGCGTCGAAGACGTTGGTATATTGGATTCCGTTATCGTTTATCGGTTTGTCTACCCCGTCAAAGAAGGCGTAGTTGAAAGGGAAATCGTCGTTTCCATAAAGACTTAAGAAGGGGTAAATGTTGACAGTAAATGGTGCAGCATTCTTATTGAGAAATTGTACCATCTGAGTCATGAGACCGTTGATATCAGGCCTAAATACTCCTGCAGATGGAAGAGGATTGTCCACCGGAGACTCATACACGTCGGCATTTAAAGGCACAGTAGCCTTAACAGCGTCTCCAAGACCGGCTTCATTTATGGCATTTTGAATGTTCTGCAGTGCAGGTAGCGTGATGTTCAAGAACGAATTGTTGTAGGATTTCAAAAATGGCTCATTCCCAACTGCTACATATCTGTGGAGAAGTTGAAGCACTCAATATTGAATATCTCATTCATCAAAGCTTAAGATGTGGTGTTTAATAATAAGAAGCAGCTTTTCCATCATAATGTTCAATAAATGTTACGAAATCTAGTTTTGTCGGATAGCGGCTATCGCACTATATAGCATAACAGTTATTTTCTGTGATCTGCTATTGACAACACTTACAAAAACATGAAAGACACCATCAATAAAATTTATACAAACACCAAATTTACTCTAAAATTGTTAGAACAGACATCACATTAACCACATAAGCAACAACAATGCACACAAGTTCTAATTGTATTACTATTACATCTTAATACAAATTTCTTGTTATCTTAACTCTCAACCAATTACATATTTGGTTACCATATATAAAACACAGACACTAGAAAGACACCAGAAACACGACACAGACACATTAACACCGATAATAATTTAAAAAAAATGAATAAATTATTCGTCATCACAAATGTCATGTCTTTTTTAAGAAGTGCTACAGGGTTATCATACTCGACACACATATTTCCTTCCAAGAATATAACTTACACACATACAAAATGGACAGAATCTAATACCATTTCTCTTTCCATAAGAATGCAATCACCTACCTTTCACCTCAGCACAGAAAAAGGTTACTACAAGTCTACAACAAAGACTCAACAAAGCACGAATACCAATAAAAGAATCTAATTCTGAGAGAATCCCCCCAGTACACAAAGCTTCCTTGATTAAAACAGACACAACTTCTGAGTTCACTTTTAAAAGATTCCTTACACACTTTACCTTGTCTGGTCCCAAAACAAAACTCATCATCAAACAAAACACATTATGATTACTATGAACAAACACTAACTACGAATTCTGATTTCCCTAGGTAAAATTAAAACAAACAAAACCAAACACAAATAATCAAACACTTGAACATCAAACATCAAACGCAGATCAATACTCAAAAACATTAACACTAAGAAAAAAACTCACTTGATCTTAACGCCACCATCGAAGTTATAACGAGTGACATTCTTCCTAACCCATTGCTGAGCACGTTTATAATCATTCATATCAGCAAGCTGATTATTAGGGATTGCAACCATCACTTCAATTCCACTCCCAGCCAAAGCACTCATTGTAGTATCATCTGCGTCAAAAAGCTTAACTTTTTGAATCCCATTATCCTTCAACATCTGAACAACCGTTTCTGGAGGCAACTTGTGAGTTGCTTGTGTTCCCCAGTTCACACCAAGCCCTTCCGCATACAAACCCAACAACCCTAACATTAACACCATTCTCAAAATCGAAGCTTTTTCCATTGCAAGATCAAAGAAAACTGTATAGGGTAAAGAATAAGAACAAAAATGAAAACTTTTTCTTGTTTTTGTTTGTATAGAGAGAGAAAGAAACGGTTTTTGGAGAGTGGAGGCTTCCAGAATACGCGAAAAATTAGCAAATTTTTCACCTTCCACGAACCCACGATGAATGTAGAAAATGGAAAAGTAAATAAATAAATTTAAAAAATAAAATAAAAACTGCAGAATTAATAAAGTAAGAATATAAAAATATAATAAAAAATAAAAGTTTTTTTGTTCTTGGGCTTTAATTGGTGATTTGTTTCAGTCAGAGAAAAGAATGTGATTCGGTAACCGAAACAAGAATTGATTTTCTCTCGTGTTGCGGAAGGAAAAGAGAGGGAAAGGATTTGGGAGTGAGAATCTGAGCAAATATGGAGAGAGAAAGGGAAAGGAAAAAAAGAGAGAGATAATAAATAAAATAAACTTTTTTTTGTTTTTATTTGTGAACAGTGGTTTTAGATAAGTTACAACTTACAACGGCTACAACAAAGAAAATTCCAAAACGCGGATTTAAACCTAAATAATCTATTTTTTTCAAATTAATTTCTATGTATAGTTTTTCAGTTTATTTATTCTTAATGTACCCTACTTTTCTAAATATAGCTGATGTCGGCATCCCTTTTGGATGATTTTAGCATCCAATTTATTTGGCATCTCTCTTTTTTTTAAATATTAAATTTATTTTTGGTTCCCCTAATTTTGACGTTTTAAATAATTGATCTTCTATTATAAAAATTATGATTTTTTTTCTTAATTGTGATGTTTTTTAATTTTTTTGTGTTTTCTCTGCATTTTTGCATACGTGACCTTAATGATTGAAATAAAAAATATTTTTTAATTAGATGACAATGATGACTAAGATAATCATTAATTAATATGTTTTTAAATGAATTAATATTTAATAAATTGAATTTTCTAAACTAATTAATTAGCTAAAACCTTTAAAATTAAAGCCCATTAGATACATCAAAAGTCCAACAGATTTATTATCGTTCTATTTCACTTAAGCAATAACTTATGTATGTTAAAGTTTTATAAACTCTTTCAATATTTTAAATTAAATCAATGTGAAACTTCCTTAAGGGGAAAATTACATCAGCTTTAATAAAATTGCATGTATAATAAAACAGCTTCAGGTTTTTCTATGTCTGAAAAACCATTCATAGTCATCACAATACTCACAACTTTACATTGATATATAAAGGTTCATTCTCACTGTACACCTTATGTGGAAATTACATTGCTAGCAGTCATCTAAAAAATTTCCCCAAAGAAGAATGCAATTATGTTCCTGTTCTTGATTGAATCAAAATTCAAATTAAACTACACTTTGTCAACCACCATTGCACCCAACACATACTACTCTTCCAAACTACTCCATACACAACTGAGAATGAACCTTGTCTTAAATTCCTGTAATGCTTTGATCGAGGACTTTGTATATTAGATGACTAACTGTTTATTTTAGCTATGTCATATTGAAGTTGAAATTGGGTGGGATGGAAATTCGTTACTGTTTTGCAGTTTGTGAATTTGGTTTCTGTTTACATCACTAATGTATCTCTATTGAGGAAATTTATATATTATTGGATATATTAGTAACTCATTCAACGATGTTATTCTCCCCTAATGATGCTTCGGAATGTTAAGATATGGAATAAATTCACACCGTCAAAGGTGGCGACGATCTTTGCTTGGCATGTTTATGGAGTATGTGAAAGGCGAGAAATGCAAAAATCTTGATAAACCAATTATTACAGTTAAGAACAAGAATATAATTGCATTCTTCTTTGGGAAACGCTTTTAGATGACTGTTGGCAATGGAATTTCCACATAAGGTGCACAGTGAGAATGAACCCTTTTATATAGCAATCTAAAGCTGTAAGTATTGTGATTGTTGGAAATCCCCCAAAATCTATGGAGAATTTCAATCAATCTTGATGAACAAGATTGTTATTAGCCACACAATAACAATGAAAAGAGAAGAACAATGGAGAAAGAAAGAGTGTAAAGAACGATGAAGGAGAAGAGTAATATAATTCTGCAGAATTTCTCTCTGCCCACAAACTGTAGAAAACTTCTTATTCACTTTGCAACTACAAAATACTGTGAATACAATGTTATGAATGATATATTCACTTAATTACAAACATAAGAGTTACTCTCTCTATTTATAGATTTAGGTTAACTTGGACCTCAAGCCAAAGCCCAAAACTGTAAAAGCCCAAAATAGCTAACACTACTAAAATATGCCTAAGTCGAAATTTTGTGTGAAGCAACATGCTTCGACACTTCGAAACACTAACACAACTCAACACACTAGGTGATTCGACACTTCCTTGTTCCTGTAGAGCAACATGCTTCGACACAAGGAATCATAATTCAACACACCACCTAATTCATTGTGTCTAAGCTATCTACATTCATCATAGCTCTTAGTCTTCTGAACACTTAGACCTGCACTCCCTTCGTAATGATGTCTGCAATGTGATTCTCAATTCCGCAGTGTTCCACATTCTTCTTCCCATCTGCTACCTACTCTCGAAGATAATGGAATCTTATTTCGATGTGCTTGCTTCGACCATGTGCTATCAGATTCTTCGCCAGATTGATAGTTGACATGCTGTCGATCTTCATGGAAATTGCTCCATGACTCTTCGTTGTTATCTCTTCGATCAGATTCACCATCCATGTTGCTTGACATGCACAAAGAGAAGCAGCTATGTATTCTGCTTTGCACGATGATAATGCCACTACTGGCTCTTTTCTCGAACTCCAAGCAACTGGTGCACCACCTAGCATAAACACGTAGCCAGTTGTGGATTTTCGATTCTCAGCATGACTACACCAACTTGAGTCGGTGTATCCCATTAATTTTCATTCTTTTCCTTTATCATCTGCAGGAAACAAAATGCCATATTCACGAGTTCCTTTCAGATACCTTAGTATCCTCTTCGTCGCTGCTAGATGTGATGCCTTTGACTTCTGCATGAATCTACTTATCATACTTACACTGTATGATAAGTCATGCCTTGTATGACAAAGGTATCTAAGTGGCCCAATAAGTCTTCTGTATTGGGTTGGATCGACATCATCTTCATCTGAATCTTTCGATAGATATAATCTGGGCTCAGCTGGAGTCGAAGTTGGGTTACAATCTTGCATCTCAAATCTCTTGAGAATTTCGCCTGCATACCTTCTTTGATGCATCATCAAACCTCTACCAGTCTTGTAGTATTCAATGCCAAGGAAATATGAAATGTCACCCAGATCTAACATTTCAAATTCCTTATTGAGATCACCTTTGAAGTCTTCGATCTCCTTCTTGCAACTACATGTTATCAACAGGTCATCGACATAGAGGCATAGTATAAGCAATTCACTATTGCTTCTTCTTACATATACTCCATGTTCAGATTTGCACTTCACAAATTCCTTCTCCCTTAGAAAACCATCTATCTTCTTGTTCCAAGCTCTTGGAGCTTGTTTAAGTCCGTACAGGGCTTTATGCAGCCTGTACACCTTTCTTTCTTCGTTATGTTTCACAAAATCAGTTGGTTGTGCAACATAAACTTCTTCTTTTAAGGGGCCATTAAGGAATGCACATTTCACATCCATCTGACACATCTGTAAGTTGCTCATGTTTTCTAGACCAACAATTAACCTGATTGTTTCGATCCTAGCAACAGGTGAAAAAACTTCATCGAAGTTAATTCCTTCTTTCTGAAGAAATCCTTTCGCCACAAGTCTCACCTTGTGTCGAGTCATTTCTCCTCTGGGATTCAACTTCACCTTATATACCCACCTCACATCAATTTCCTTCTTGTCTTGGGGAAATTCAACAAGTGACCAAGTGTTATTGACTTCAATTGACTTTAGCTCTTCGTCCATTGCTTTCATCCACTTCGAATCTTTCAATGCCTCAGTTGCATTGATAGGTCTGATATCTGCGTAGAAAGCATAATGTACCAGCTCACCTTCTTCATTGACCACATCATCTGATGTAATCACACATTCTTGCAACCTTGTAGACATGTGTCTTGTTCTTTGAGGTCTGCCTGGGCCTGCTTCACCTATGACTTCTTCCTGTCGAACTTCTCTTTCGACTTCACTAGCTGGTTCGTCACAAAAGATTCTCACTAAATCTTTCTTGACATCCACAGTCCAATCCTATTCTCTAAGCTCATCTATGATCATGTCCCTGCTGATCACCACTTGTTTATTCACTGGGTCGAACAACTTGTATCCTCCAGTCGAATGATATCCTATCAGGATCATCTGACTCGACTTGTCATCAAGTTTTCTTCTCAATTGATCCGGCACATGTCTATGTGCTATAGATCCAAACACCCCGAGATGACTCAAGCTAGGTTTGACACCAGACCAACATTCTTCTGGTGTAATTCCTTCTAGCTTTTTCGTCGGACATCTGTTCCGGATATATGTCGCAGTCGACATAGCTTCTCCCCGTAACTCTTTGGGTAGATGCTTGCCTTTCAACATACTTCTAACCATATTCATAATGGTTATATTCTTCCTTTCTGCGACTTCATTCTGTTGTGGAGTGTAAGGTGTCACCATCTCATGCACAATCCCTTCTTTCACACATAATGCATCGAAGTATTTCGACACATATTCTCCACCACCATCAATAATCAAAATCTTGATCTTTCAACCGCTATGTCTTTCGACCATAGATTTAAACTTGGAAAATACCTCAATCACTTCACTTTTCTTCTGGATCAGGTAAGACCACAACTTTTGACTGAAATCATCTATGAATGTAACAAAGTATTTGTTACCTCCAATCGAATCCACCTGGAGAGGACCACATACATCAGAGTATATGACTTCAAGAATTGCCTTCGACCTGCTTCTTGCATCCTTACTAAAGTTGTTCTTATGCTGCTTTCCCTGCAGACATTCTTTACACACTTCGCTTGAAATGTCAATTTCTGGTAATCCTGAAACCATATTTCTTCTCTTCAAATATCAGATGTCTTTGAAAGTGAGATGGCCAAGTATGTAATGCCATATTCGTTCGTTTTTGTTGGCTGCTGTTGCAAGGCACTTATGTTCCATCACATTTAGTTTAATCTTGAAGGTTCTATTCTGAGACATTGGAGCCTTCAAGATCAACCTTCCGTTTGAGTTGAGAACTCTCATCATCTTGTCTTTGATCGATACCTTGTAGTTCTTTTAGACTAACTGCCCTATGCTGAGAAAATTACTCTTCATGCCTGGTATGTCCAACACATTTGAAATTATTGACCTCTTTCCATCTTTCCTCATAATCAGAACATCACCAACACCTTCAGCTGCTAGAGTGTTGTCATTTGCAAATTTCACCATGTTCTTCATTGAGGGTTTTATGTTGATAAACCAATCTTTTCTTCCAGACATATGTGATGAGCATCCTGAGTCCAAGTACCATTGGTCATTGAATCTTTCTTCATCTCTTGATGTAACCATCAACAACATCTCTTCTTCTTCATGTTTCTCCAGCTTTGTATAAGTTTCTTGATTCTTCTGATTTTCTGGACAATCACTAGAATAGTAACCATACTTTTGACAATTGTAACACTGAATGTGACTCTTGTCTGGCTTTTGACCACCACCTCTTCCTCTACCTGCAACACCACCTCTTTGGTTACCTTGGTTCCAGGGTTTTCTCTTATTTGACAAGTTTCCTTCTTGCTGATTTCGACCAGTCGAATTATTGTAGCCTCCTCTGCCTTTGTTACCATTCCAGCTTCCTTTGTCTTTTCTTTCTTTTGTTGATTGAGCCTGTAAAGCCATGTCACTCTTCGACTTTTCTGCAACTCTTTCATCCATTCTTTGTTCATGAGATTCAAGCGTCCCTTAAAGCTCTTCCTTTGTCAATTTTGACAAATCTTTCGATCTTCTATGGCTACTACCACGTGGTCAAACTTTGGAGCCAACGACCTCAAGATCTTTCCAACAACAGATCTTGATGTAAACACTTATCCATATACCTTCATTTGATTCACCAGTTTCGTAACCTTGGTGAAAAAATCAGTTATGCTTTCATTGTCTTCCATCTAAAGCAATTCATACGTTCTTCTGTGAGTTTGTAACCTCACCTCTTTCACCTTCTCCGCGCCTCCAAACGATTTCTCCAGAATTTCCCATGCTTCTTTTGTTGACTCTGCATCACTAACCTTTTCAAATTTATCTGCATCAACACATTGATGGATTATAAAGAGAGCGTTATAATCTTTCTTCTTCAATTGTTTATGTTCAATCTTTTCTTGATCTGTTGTGGCTTCTGCTAGCGTTGTTACTCCTTCCTTCACAAGATCCCAAAGATCTTGATAACAGAATACAACCTTTATCTGCTTGCACCAATTCTCATCATTATTATTCTTGAGAATCAAAATATTTGTTGGAAAATGCTCGTTTGGATGATTCGTTGGCATGGTGATTTTCTTCCCATGAATCGATTAAACCGAAGCTTTTAAAACCAGATGTTGGAAATCCCCCAAAGCACATGGGGAATTTTAATTAATCTTGATGAACAAGATTGTTATTACCCACATAATAGCAATGAAAAGAGAAGAAAAAAGGAGAAAGAAAGAGTGTAAAGAACGATTAAGGAGAAGAGTAATATAATTCTGCAGAGTTTCTCTCTGCCCACAAACTGTGGAAAACTTCTTATTCACTTTGCAACTGCAAAATACTGTGAATACAATGTTATGAATGCTCTATTCACTTAATTACAAACATAAGGGTTACTCTCTCTATTTATAGATTTAGGTTAACTTGGACCTCAAGTCAAAGCCCAAAATTATAAAAGCCCAAAATTATAAAAGCCCAAAATAGCTAACACTACTAAAATAGGCCTAAGTCGAAATTCTGTATGAAGCAACATGCTTCGACACTTCGACACACTAACACAACTCAACACACTAGGTGGTTCGACACTTCCTTGTTCTTGTAGAGCGACATGCTTCAACACAAGGAATTACAATTCAACAGTGATGGTTGTGAATCGTTTTTCAGGCATAGAAAAACCTGAAGTTGTTTTATTATACATGCAATTTTATTAAAGCTGATGCATTTTACCTTTTAACCAAGTCCCACATTGATTTTGTTTCAAATATTGGAAGAGTTTAAAAGCTTCAACATACATAAGTTATTGTTTAAGTGAAATAGAATGATAATCAGCATGTTGGACTATTGGTCCTGTTGGTGTAAGCCCTAGAGGCCAATACTTTTGGTACTTGTATCGAATTATTTATTAATAATAAAAGGCATTTTCTTTATTATGGTTGATTAATAAAGTCCCTAGAATAGATAGTCCGTTTAATGTATTAAGTGTGACTTAATCATGAGAACACATTAAACATAAGGACACTATTCTTAAAATATCCGTAGTCGAGCTTTAATGTGAAGTGGGATAACATTAAAGCATTAAGACTATTATGTTTGTAGACTGATGATCACATCTCATGGATCATGGATAAAGAGTTATCAAGTCTTAAACATAGGTATGAATATTAGGAGTAATATTTATATCGGATTGACCCGCTATGAGAATACTATATAGAAAGTTATGCAAAGTGTCATAAGTTATTCTCATGGTGATAATAGTGTATACCACTCTTCGACCTGAAACCACTATGGATCCTAGATGTAGAGTTGAGTGCTTTATTACTGATCCAACGTTATCCGTAACTGGATGACCATAAAGACAGTTGATGGGTACTCCACGAAGCATGCTGAGGGACATGAGTGTCCTAGATGGAATTTGCCAATCCTGCGTAACAGGATAAATGTCTATGGGCCCAATATTGAACTGGACAAGGGTGACACGGTCTATACCTTGTGTTCAATATAGACATAAGGGCAAAGGGGTAATTATGCACATAATTATTATCACAGGAGGTTTTGTCAGATCACATGACATTTTCGTGACTTGGGTAGCAGTGATGTGTTGCTAGATACCGCTCACTGTTTATTATGTTAAATGCATGATTTAATATAATTGCCAACGCCGCGAAAACCTATAGGGTCACACACAAAGGACGGATTGATGAGAGATAGAATAATTAAGGAACATCGTAAGGTACGGTGTACTTAAGAAGAATACGAAATATGGTAAAGTACCAAATACTTAAGTGATTTTGGCATATTCTGAGATATGGGCCAAAATGCACTTAAGTGGGCTTTTTGGCTTGAAGCCCACACAAGTGGTTCTATAAATAGAACCCCTTGGGTAGAAGCATTTACACTCCAGACAACACAACTGAAGAGTTGGAATTTCGTATCTCTCTCTCTCTCACTCAAAGCCTTCACTCACAAACAGCTAGCACTGCGATTGAAGGAATCCGTTCGTGTGGACTGAGTAGAGACGTTGTCATCGTTCAACGTTCGTGATCGCCCCGTGGATCTGTATCAAAGGTTGATCATTGTCAGAAATCTGCACCAAAGGTTTGAATCTCCACAAGAGGTAACGATTCTATCACTGATCATGCTCATTCGTAAGGATCATTAAAGGAGAAATTTTTATATTCCGCTGCGCCTTGGATGGCAATTCTCCTTCAGGTCCATCTAGTGGGCTTTAATTTTAAAGGTTTTAACTAATTAATTAGTTTAGAAACATATTAATTCAATTTATTAAATATTAATTCATTTAAAAATATATTAATTAATAATTATCCTAGTCATCATTGTCACCTAATTAAAAAATATTTTTTATCCCAATCATTAATGCCACGTCTACAAAAGTGGAGAGCGATCACAAAAATCCAAAGACCATCAAAATTAAGAGGCCAAAATCGCAGGTTTTATAATATGGAGACCAATTATTTAAAAGGCCCAAATTAGGGGGACCAAAAGTGAATTTAAGACTTTTTATAATAATTATTTTAAAGAAAATTACACTCGAGTTTATTAAAATGATACCAATATTCTCTTTAATTTTAAAATATGCACTGATATTTTTTGAAGTTTATTAAAATAACGCAGACATTTTTTTTCTAATTTTTAGTGATAAACAAAAATTGTAGGCATATATGATATTTAGCTATGGCCTCTTTTCTATTATTAAAAATTTTCATATGTACATGAGGTTAGTGCATATTTTAAAAATAGAGGAGATGTCAGTGTCATTTGATTAAATAACACTGACATCCTCTTTTATGTTTATGTGATATTGTGTTGTAAAACTGGATGTTTTAATTAATCTACATTTGTTGTGAAACGATGTCAAAAAAAAGTATGATCAGTTTCGTGATTAACAAAAAAAAATACAAAGTAAAAGAAAAAGATAGAAGAGAAGAGAAAGATAATTCAAAGTGATTTAAAACTATTTTCTTGATTCAATTACACATTAAAAAACAATGTTTACAATTGAATCTCAACCACAACTTTCTCCCTCTGATTAGGATTATCAGGGATTGATGGAGAAGTGATGACTAGTATGTTATTTACAAGAAAACTAAATCATAACTTTCAACTATCATACTAAACAATTGGCCCAACTGACTGGCCTAATTCAACATGCTAACTTAAACAACAAGCTAACATATTTCTGCATGTAGGAACCGACTTCGACTACACCAAGCACGTCTTCAACTACTTGTCGAACCATGAAGCTAACCTTGTTGAGGCTAGAGTTCAATCTAAATACCAAAAATTTCCACCTTGGACACAAATTCTACACTAACAAGGAACAAACTAGCTTTCATCATGCAACTTTATCAACTGCATATAGTGGAAGAACTTACCACTCGACAATGTCTTGGTAATCATAGCAGCAATGTTGTCATCATTCAAAACCTTAAGCACTTGTACTTCTCCATGTTCGATTATCTCTCTTACCAAATGCAGTCTCACATCGATGTGCTTGGTTCAATCATGATAGGATGAATTCTTCGACAAATGTATTGCACTTTGATTATCACATTTAACAATGATAACTTGACCTTGAAGTCTCATCTCCGTAGCAAAACCTTCAAGCCACAATGCTTCTTTCACAGCTTCAGTGAGGGCAATATACTTTGCTTCAATGGTTGATAAGGCAAAAACCTTCTGAAGTGTTGCTTTCCAACTAATTATTATGCCAAACATAGTGAACACATATCTAGAAATAGATTTTCTTAAATCCATACAACTTGTATAAACAGATTCAACAAATCCTTTGATTTCAACTTTGCTATCATCATCACATGCTCCACCATAAATTAAGACTCTGCTAAGAGACTCATTTATGTACCTTAGAATCCATTTCAGTGCTTGCTAGTGTGCCTTCCCAGGATTAGCCATATACTTGCTTATAAGGCCCACTGCTTATGTTATGTTTGTCCTCGTATAGACCATAACATACATCAAAGAACCTACTATACTAGCATATGAAATGCTATTCATATAAGCTTTTTCGACTTCAGTACAAGGATTTTTAATAGAACTCAACTTGAACTGGGAATTAATCGGTGTTACGATCGACTTTGAATTTGACATACCAAACTTGTCGAGAATCTTTAGTAGGTATGTATCTTGAGATAAGTACAATCTTTACTGATTTTTATCTCTCCAGATGTCAATCCCAAGAATCATTGATGTAGATCCTAGATCTTTCATATTGAACTCCCTATTGAGTTCAACCTTCACCTTCATAACATCCTCAACACCGTTGCTTGCTATGAAGATGTCATACACATAAAGCAATAAAATAATAAGTGAATTTCCAGGTCGAAATATGAAGTAAACACAATGGTTGAACTGGCTCCTAGTAAAACCTATGCATGATATGAACTTGTCGAACTCCTATTCCATTATCGAGGAGATTGTTTCATGCCATACAAAGACAAATTCAGCTTGTTGGAACAAGATTTGTCCATACCCTTAAAAGGTTTTGATGATAACAAAGTATTTAAAGAACAATATGGTTTGTTAATAGTTATTCAAGTGTGCAGGTTATGAAGTCAAATTATATCAAGGTTTCAAGCCTATCAAAAGACTCAGTTCCATAAAGAAGTGACTCAAATTCTAATTAATCAGAATATGTAGTAGTTCATCAGCATCTGAAGGTTCAGACTCTAGTCTCGACCCAGCTTCTGATGACATCTCATATTCTAAAAGGTTGAAGAGCATCTAATCTATACACTATACCAAAGCAGTATTGTCTTATAAAAGCCTCAGATTTTTGGACAAAGTCAACTAGGGTTTCGTTTTGCAAGGCTCAAGAAATAGAGACGTGACGTCTTTAACATATTCTACTTTTTGTATATACTTAGTTCTTTGAAAGATACCGAGAGAATTGATATTATTCAGTGGATAAAGCTTCATATCAGATGTTAGTCTTCAACGTCTCTCTTGGCATACTTCTTCTCTAAGTTTGCTCGTTATGTTCAAATTCTCCAATGACTATTTTCCTGGTCCTATAAAAGGAAGTTCAAGGATATAAAGAAGTGTATGGAAGAGTTGGTCAAGTTGATCAACATGGGTTCGTTGATTATTGTTGAAAACTTTGAAAGTGATAAAGATTCAAATAATGTGGAAGTCTTTGAATAACCTGTCAACAAAATCACACAACACAAAAAGGATCTGATACAAGCAATAACACTTATATTTATTTATCTTATAAATCTTAAAGACGTCAAAATATGTATTGTAACTGTGCACCATTGATAAGAGCATCAATTGCATTTGTATTTACTATCCTAAAATGTTGTTTAGAACATGTAAAAGTCTCATACTTAGTGTTTGAACAAGAACAATCTCTTGTTGAGTGCTTGAGCAAAGAAGTCTTGAACCAAGGGTTTAAGTTGGAAGTCTTAAGTAGTTGGCTTAAGCAAGGAAGTCTTTTTTTGATGATTGAGCATTGAAGTCTCATGCTTGAGGGAAGAGCGGGAAGTCTCGATCACTGTGATTGAACATTAAAGTCTCATGCTTGAGGGTAGAGCAGGAAGTCTCGATCTGGTATGATTGAGCAAGAAGTCTATTTTCGTGGGATTGAGCAGGAAGTCATGAACAAGTTGTTTAGGCAAGGAAGTGTCTTGCTTTAGGGCTTGAGCAGAAGTCTCTTTTTAGTTTGATTTAGAAAATTGTAATATGTTGATTATAGTGAAAATCTCTTATGCTGCAAGGGGAATGGACTACTGATAACTCATATTTAGTGAGTATTTGCATATCTTGGTTCTGTATTATTGTTAGTTTTATTGTTTCTAAGTTGTTAGTTTCAGTTCATTTCAGTCATTTTATAGCAATTAGCTTGGAGCATAATAGGTGTTCCCTTTTGTTAGTTTTATATGTTTTTGCTTGACTTTAAGATTATCTCTGTCAAGACAAGGCAAGATAGAAGTGGACAACACCTGGGAATGCATGCTAAAGTAGGAAAATAAATGCTGTCAAAGAAATTAATTAATGGAAGCAGTTGAGTCCTAGGGAAATCTTGAAAGGAAAGTCATGTTGGAGGGAAAACATTGTTATGGAACAAAGAAAGTTCATTTGAATTATTTGGATAAGACCAAGAGGCGCTAGAAGACAAAGAAGGTAAAATAGTAGAGCCACTACTTTGCACGCTCTGCAGAAAGCACAACGCCATCTACAACCTGCTATAGCAGTCTTCCTAAAAATGCTTTGTCTCCCTTAAATGTTCCCTTGTACCTGATTCCTTGTGTCATATGGTGAACTGACTTTAATGTGTTTTTAATCGTAATGTCGCGGTTAGCAAGAGTCGCCACCGACTTTTCTTTTATCCAATAAGGAAAGGTGGAAAAGAACAGGAAAGACCTTGAATTAGATTCTTAGGTTCGGGAGGTACATTATACAAAGGGAAGGTGTTAGCACCCTTTGTATCCATGGTTATCCATGGGCTCTTAATTGCTCAATTTTTCCAACAACAGATCTTGATGTAAACACTTATCCATATACCTTCATTTGATTCACCAGTTTCGTAACCTTGGTGAAAAAATCAGTTATGCTTTCATTGTCTTCCATCTAAAGCAATTCATACGTTCTTCTGTGAGTTTGTAACCTCACCTCTTTCACCTTCTCCGCGCCTCCAAACGATTTCTCCAGAATTTCCCATGCTTCTTTTGTTGACTCTGCATCACTAACCTTTTCAAATTTATCTGCATCAACACATTGATGGATTATAAAGAGAGCGTTATAATCTTTCTTCTTCAATTGTTTATGTTCAATCTTTTCTTGATCTGTTGTGGCTTCTGCTAGCGTTGTTACTCCTTCCTTCACAAGATCCCAAAGATCTTGATAACAGAATACAACCTTTATCTGCTTGCACCAATTCTCATCATTATTATTCTTGAGAATCAAAATATTTGCTGGAAAATGCTCGTTTGGATGATTCGTTGGCATGGTGATTTTCTTCCCATGAATCGATTAAACCGAAGCTTTTAAAACCAGATGTTGGAAATCCCCCAAAGCACATGGGGAATTTTAATTAATCTTGATGAACAAGATTGTTATTACCCACATAATATCAATGAAAAGAGAAGAAAAAAGGAGAAAGAAAGAGTGTAAAGAACGATTAAGGAGAAGAGTAATATAATTCTGCAGAGTTTCTCTCTGCCCACAAACTGTGGAAAACTTCTTATTCACTTTGCAACTGCAAAATACTGTGAATACAATGTTATGAATGCTCTATTCACTTAATTACAAACATAAGGGTTACTCTCTCTATTTATAGATTTAGGTTAACTTGGACCTCAAGTCAAAGCCCAAAATTATAAAAGCCCAAAATTATAAAAGCCCAAAATAGCTAACACTACTAAAATAGGCCTAAGTCGAAATTCTGTATGAAGCAACATGCTTCGACACTTCGACACACTAACACAACTCAACACACTAGGTGGTTCGACACTTCCTTGTTCTTGTAGAGCGACATGCTTCAACACAAGGAATTACAATTCAACAGTGATGGTTGTGAATCGTTTTTCAGGCATAGAAAAACCTGAAGTTGTTTTATTATACATGCAATTTTATTAAAGCTGATGCATTTTACCTTTTAACCAAGTCCCACATTGATTTTGTTTCAAATATTGGAAGAGTTTAAAAGCTTCAACATACATAAGTTATTGTTTAAGTGAAATAGAATGATAATCAGCATGTTGGACTATTGGTCCTGTTGGTGTAAGCCCTAGAGGCCAATACTTTTGGTACTTGTATCGAATTATTTATTAATAATAAAAGGCATTTTCTTTATTATGGTTGATTAATAAAGTCCCTAGAATAGATAGTCCGTTTAATGTATTAAGTGTGACTTAATCATGAGAACACATTAAACATAAGGACACTATTCTTAAAATATCCGTAGTCGAGCTTTAATGTGAAGTGGGATAACATTAAAGCATTAAGACTATTATGTTTGTAGACTGATGATCACATCTCATGGATCATGGATAAAGAGTTATCAAGTCTTAAACATAGGTATGAATATTAGGAGTAATATTTATATCGGATTGACCCGCTATGAGAATACTATATAGAAAGTTATGCAAAGTGTCATAAGTTATTCTCATGGTGATAATAGTGTATACCACTCTTCGACCTGAAACCACTATGGATCCTAGATGTAGAGTTGAGTGCTTTATTACTGATCCAACGTTATCCGTAACTGGATGACCATAAAGACAGTTGATGGGTACTCCACGAAGCATGCTGAGGGACATGAGTGTCCTAGATGGAATTTGCCAATCCTGCGTAACAGGATAAATGTCTATGGGCCCAATATTGAACTGGACAAGGGTGACACGGTCTATACCTTGTGTTCAATATAGACATAAGGGCAAAGGGGTAATTATGCACATAATTATTATCACAGGAGGTTTTGTCAGATCACATGACATTTTCGTGACTTGGGTAGCAGTGATGTGTTGCTAGATACCGCTCACTGTTTATTATGTTAAATGCATGATTTAATATAATTGCCAACGCCGCGAAAACCTATAGGGTCACACACAAAGGACGGATTGATGAGAGATAGAATAATTAAGGAACATCGTAAGGTACGGTGTACTTAAGAAGAATACGAAATATGGTAAAGTACCAAATACTTAAGTGATTTTGGCATATTCTGAGATATGGGCCAAAATGCACTTAAGTGGGCTTTTTGGCTTGAAGCCCACACAAGTGGTTCTATAAATAGAACCCCTTGGGTAGAAGCATTTACACTCCAGACAACACAACTGAAGAGTTGGAATTTCGTATCTCTCTCTCTCTCACTCAAAGCCTTCACTCACAAACAGCTAGCACTGCGATTGAAGGAATCCGTTCGTGTGGACTGAGTAGAGACGTTGTCATCGTTCAACGTTCGTGATCGCCCCGTGGATCTGTATCAAAGGTTGATCATTGTCAGAAATCTGCACCAAAGGTTTGAATCTCCACAAGAGGTAACGATTCTATCACTGATCATGCTCATTCGTAAGGATCATTAAAGGAGAAATTTTTATATTCCGCTGCGCCTTGGATGGCAATTCTCCTTCAGGTCCATCTAGTGGGCTTTAATTTTAAAGGTTTTAACTAATTAATTAGTTTAGAAACATATTAATTCAATTTATTAAATATTAATTCATTTAAAAATATATTAATTAATAATTATCCTAGTCATCATTGTCACCTAATTAAAAAATATTTTTTATCCCAATCATTAATGCCACGTCTACAAAAGTGGAGAGCGATCACAAAAATCCAAAGACCATCAAAATTAAGAGGCCAAAATCGCAGGTTTTATAATATGGAGACCAATTATTTAAAAGGCCCAAATTAGGGGGACCAAAAGTGAATTTAAGACTTTTTATAATAATTATTTTAAAGAAAATTACACTCGAGTTTATTAAAATGATACCAATATTCTCTTTAATTTTAAAATATGCACTGATATTTTTTGAAGTTTATTAAAATAACGCAGACATTTTTTTTCTAATTTTTAGTGATAAACAAAAATTGTAGGCATATATGATATTTAGCTATGGCCTCTTTTCTATTATTAAAAATTTTCATATGTACATGAGGTTAGTGCATATTTTAAAAATAGAGGAGATGTCAGTGTCATTTGATTAAATAACACTGACATCCTCTTTTATGTTTATGTGATATTGTGTTGTAAAACTGGATGTTTTAATTAATCTACATTTGTTGTGAAACGATGTCAAAAAAAAGTATGATCAGTTTCGTGATTAACAAAAAAAAATACAAAGTAAAAGAAAAAGATAGAAGAGAAGAGAAAGATAATTCAAAGTGATTTAAAACTATTTTCTTGATTCAATTACACATTAAAAAACAATGTTTACAATTGAATCTCAACCACAACTTTCTCCCTCTGATTAGGATTATCAGGGATTGATGGAGAAGTGATGACTAGTATGTTATTTACAAGAAAACTAAATCATAACTTTCAACTATCATACTAAACAATTGGCCCAACTGACTGGCCTAATTCAACATGCTAACTTAAACAACAAGCTAACATATTTCTGCATGTAGGAACCGACTTCGACTACACCAAGCACGTCTTCAACTACTTGTCGAACCATGAAGCTAACCTTGTTGAGGCTAGAGTTCAATCTAAATACCAAAAATTTCCACCTTGGACACAAATTCTACACTAACAAGGAACAAACTAGCTTTCATCATGCAACTTTATCAACTGCATATAGTGGAAGAACTTACCACTCGACAATGTCTTGGTAATCATAGCAGCAATGTTGTCATCATTCAAAACCTTAAGCACTTGTACTTCTCCATGTTCGATTATCTCTCTTACCAAATGCAGTCTCACATCGATGTGCTTGGTTCAATCATGATAGGATGAATTCTTCGACAAATGTATTGCACTTTGATTATCACATTTAACAATGATAACTTGACCTTGAAGTCTCATCTCCGTAGCAAAACCTTCAAGCCACAATGCTTCTTTCACAGCTTCAGTGAGGGCAATATACTTTGCTTCAATGGTTGATAAGGCAAAAACCTTCTGAAGTGTTGCTTTCCAACTAATTATTATGCCAAACATAGTGAACACATATCTAGAAATAGATTTTCTTAAATCCATACAACTTGTATAAACAGATTCAACAAATCCTTTGATTTCAACTTTGCTATCATCATCACATGCTCCACCATAAATTAAGACTCTGCTAAGAGACTCATTTATGTACCTTAGAATCCATTTCAGTGCTTGCTAGTGTGCCTTCCCAGGATTAGCCATATACTTGCTTATAAGGCCCACTGCTTATGTTATGTTTGTCCTCGTATAGACCATAACATACATCAAAGAACCTACTATACTAGCATATGAAATGCTATTCATATAAGCTTTTTCGACTTCAGTACAAGGATTTTTAATAGAACTCAACTTGAACTGGGAATTAATCGGTGTTACGATCGACTTTGAATTTGACATACCAAACTTGTCGAGAATCTTTAGTAGGTATGTATCTTGAGATAAGTACAATCTTTACTGATTTTTATCTCTCCAGATGTCAATCCCAAGAATCATTGATGTAGATCCTAGATCTTTCATATTGAACTCCCTATTGAGTTCAACCTTCACCTTCATAACATCCTCAACACCGTTGCTTGCTATGAAGATGTCATACACATAAAGCAATAAAATAATAAGTGAATTTCCAGGTCGAAATATGAAGTAAACACAATGGTTGAACTGGCTCCTAGTAAAACCTATGCATGATATGAACTTGTCGAACTCCTATTCCATTATCGAGGAGATTGTTTCATGCCATACAAAGACAAATTCAGCTTGTTGGAACAAGATTTGTCCATACCCTTAAAAGGTTTTGATGATAACAAAGTATTTAAAGAACAATATGGTTTGTTAATAGTTATTCAAGTGTGCAGGTTATGAAGTCAAATTATATCAAGGTTTCAAGCCTATCAAAAGACTCAGTTCCATAAAGAAGTGACTCAAATTCTAATTAATCAGAATATGTAGTAGTTCATCAGCATCTGAAGGTTCAGACTCTAGTCTCGACCCAGCTTCTGATGACATCTCATATTCTAAAAGGTTGAAGAGCATCTAATCTATACACTATACCAAAGCAGTATTGTCTTATAAAAGCCTCAGATTTTTGGACAAAGTCAACTAGGGTTTCGTTTTGCAAGGCTCAAGAAATAGAGACGTGACGTCTTTAACATATTCTACTTTTTGTATATACTTAGTTCTTTGAAAGATACCGAGAGAATTGATATTATTCAGTGGATAAAGCTTCATATCAGATGTTAGTCTTCAACGTCTCTCTTGGCATACTTCTTCTCTAAGTTTGCTCGTTATGTTCAAATTCTCCAATGACTATTTTCCTGGTCCTATAAAAGGAAGTTCAAGGATATAAAGAAGTGTATGGAAGAGTTGGTCAAGTTGATCAACATGGGTTCGTTGATTATTGTTGAAAACTTTGAAAGTGATAAAGATTCAAATAATGTGGAAGTCTTTGAATAACCTGTCAACAAAATCACACAACACAAAAAGGATCTGATACAAGCAATAACACTTATATTTATTTATCTTATAAATCTTAAAGACGTCAAAATATGTATTGTAACTGTGCACCATTGATAAGAGCATCAATTGCATTTGTATTTACTATCCTAAAATGTTGTTTAGAACATGTAAAAGTCTCATACTTAGTGTTTGAACAAGAACAATCTCTTGTTGAGTGCTTGAGCAAAGAAGTCTTGAACCAAGGGTTTAAGTTGGAAGTCTTAAGTAGTTGGCTTAAGCAAGGAAGTCTTTTTTTGATGATTGAGCATTGAAGTCTCATGCTTGAGGGAAGAGCGGGAAGTCTCGATCACTGTGATTGAACATTAAAGTCTCATGCTTGAGGGTAGAGCAGGAAGTCTCGATCTGGTATGATTGAGCAAGAAGTCTATTTTCGTGGGATTGAGCAGGAAGTCATGAACAAGTTGTTTAGGCAAGGAAGTGTCTTGCTTTAGGGCTTGAGCAGAAGTCTCTTTTTAGTTTGATTTAGAAAATTGTAATATGTTGATTATAGTGAAAATCTCTTATGCTGCAAGGGGAATGGACTACTGATAACTCATATTTAGTGAGTATTTGCATATCTTGGTTCTGTATTATTGTTAGTTTTATTGTTTCTAAGTTGTTAGTTTCAGTTCATTTCAGTCATTTTATAGCAATTAGCTTGGAGCATAATAGGTGTTCCCTTTTGTTAGTTTTATATGTTTTTGCTTGACTTTAAGATTATCTCTGTCAAGACAAGGCAAGATAGAAGTGGACAACACCTGGGAATGCATGCTAAAGTAGGAAAATAAATGCTGTCAAAGAAATTAATTAATGGAAGCAGTTGAGTCCTAGGGAAATCTTGAAAGGAAAGTCATGTTGGAGGGAAAACATTGTTATGGAACAAAGAAAGTTCATTTGAATTATTTGGATAAGACCAAGAGGCGCTAGAAGACAAAGAAGGTAAAATAGTAGAGCCACTACTTTGCGCGCTCTGCAGAAAGCACAACGCCATCTACAACCTGCTATAGCAGTCTTCCTAAAAATGCTTTGTCTCCCTTAAATGTTCCCTTGTACCTGATTCCTTGTGTCATATGGTGAACTGACTTTAATGTGTTTTTAATCGTAATGTCGCGGTTAGCAAGAGTCGCCACCGACTTTTCTTTTATCCAATAAGGAAAGGTGGAAAAGAACAGGAAAGACCTTGAATTAGATTCTTAGGTTCGGGAGGTACATTATACAAAGGGAAGGTGTTAGCACCCTTTGTATCCATGGTTATCCATGGGCTCTTAATTGCTCAATTTTTCCAACAACAGATCTTGATGTAAACACTTATCCATATACCTTCATTTGATTCACCAGTTTCGTAACCTTGGTGAAAAAATCAGTTATGCTTTCATTGTCTTCCATCTAAAGCAATTCATACGTTCTTCTGTGAGTTTGTAACCTCACCTCTTTCACCTTCTCCGCGCCTCCAAACGATTTCTCCAGAATTTCCCATGCTTCTTTTGTTGACTCTGCATCACTAACCTTTTCAAATTTATCTGCATCAACACATTGATGGATTATAAAGAGAGCGTTATAATCTTTCTTCTTCAATTGTTTATGTTCAATCTTTTCTTGATCTGTTGTGGCTTCTGCTAGCGTTGTTACTCCTTCCTTCACAAGATCCCAAAGATCTTGATAACAGAATACAACCTTTATCTGCTTGCACCAATTCTCATCATTATTATTCTTGAGAATCAAAATATTTGCTGGAAAATGCTCGTTTGGATGATTCGTTGGCATGGTGATTTTCTTCCCATGAATCGATTAAACCGAAGCTTTTAAAACCAGATGTTGGAAATCCCCCAAAGCACATGGGGAATTTTAATTAATCTTGATGAACAAGATTGTTATTACCCACATAATAGCAATGAAAAGAGAAGAAAAAAGGAGAAAGAAAGAGTGTAAAGAACGATTAAGGAGAAGAGTAATATAATTCTGCAGAGTTTCTCTCTGCCCACAAACTGTGGAAAACTTCTTATTCACTTTGCAACTGCAAAATACTGTGAATACAATGTTATGAATGCTCTATTCACTTAATTACAAACATAAGGGTTACTCTCTCTATTTATAGATTTAGGTTAACTTGGACCTCAAGTCAAAGCCCAAAATTATAAAAGCCCAAAATTATAAAAGCCCAAAATAGCTAACACTACTAAAATAGGCCTAAGTCGAAATTCTGTATGAAGCAACATGCTTCGACACTTCGACACACTAACACAACTCAACACACTAGGTGGTTCGACACTTCCTTGTTCTTGTAGAGCGACATGCTTCAACACAAGGAATTACAATTCAACAGTGATGGTTGTGAATCGTTTTTCAGGCATAGAAAAACCTGAAGTTGTTTTATTATACATGCAATTTTATTAAAGCTGATGCATTTTACCTTTTAACCAAGTCCCACATTGATTTTGTTTCAAATATTGGAAGAGTTTAAAAGCTTCAACATACATAAGTTATTGTTTAAGTGAAATAGAATGATAATCAGCATGTTGGACTATTGGTCCTGTTGGTGTAAGCCCTAGAGGCCAATACTTTTGGTACTTGTATCGAATTATTTATTAATAATAAAAGGCATTTTCTTTATTATGGTTGATTAATAAAGTCCCTAGAATAGATAGTCCGTTTAATGTATTAAGTGTGACTTAATCATGAGAACACATTAAACATAAGGACACTATTCTTAAAATATCCGTAGTCGAGCTTTAATGTGAAGTGGGATAACATTAAAGCATTAAGACTATTATGTTTGTAGACTGATGATCACATCTCATGGATCATGGATAAAGAGTTATCAAGTCTTAAACATAGGTATGAATATTAGGAGTAATATTTATATCGGATTGACCCGCTATGAGAATACTATATAGAAAGTTATGCAAAGTGTCATAAGTTATTCTCATGGTGATAATAGTGTATACCACTCTTCGACCTGAAACCACTATGGATCCTAGATGTAGAGTTGAGTGCTTTATTACTGATCCAACGTTATCCGTAACTGGATGACCATAAAGACAGTTGATGGGTACTCCACGAAGCATGCTGAGGGACATGAGTGTCCTAGATGGAATTTGCCAATCCTGCGTAACAGGATAAATGTCTATGGGCCCAATATTGAACTGGACAAGGGTGACACGGTCTATACCTTGTGTTCAATATAGACATAAGGGCAAAGGGGTAATTATGCACATAATTATTATCACAGGAGGTTTTGTCAGATCACATGACATTTTCGTGACTTGGGTAGCAGTGATGTGTTGCTAGATACCGCTCACTGTTTATTATGTTAAATGCATGATTTAATATAATTGCCAACGCCGCGAAAACCTATAGGGTCACACACAAAGGACGGATTGATGAGAGATAGAATAATTAAGGAACATCGTAAGGTACGGTGTACTTAAGAAGAATACGAAATATGGTAAAGTACCAAATACTTAAGTGATTTTGGCATATTCTGAGATATGGGCCAAAATGCACTTAAGTGGGCTTTTTGGCTTGAAGCCCACACAAGTGGTTCTATAAATAGAACCCCTTGGGTAGAAGCATTTACACTCCAGACAACACAACTGAAGAGTTGGAATTTCGTATCTCTCTCTCTCTCTCACTCAAAGCCTTCACTCACAAACAGCTAGCACTGCGATTGAAGGAATCCGTTCGTGTGGACTGAGTAGAGACGTTGTCATCGTTCAACGTTCGTGATCGCCCCGTGGATCTGTATCAAAGGTTGATCATTGTCAGAAATCTGCACCAAAGGTTTGAATCTCCACAAGAGGTAACGATTCTATCACTGATCATGCTCATTCGTAAGGATCATTAAAGGAGAAATTTTTATATTCCGCTGCGCCTTGGATGGCAATTCTCCTTCAGGTCCATCTAGTGGGCTTTAATTTTAAAGGTTTTAACTAATTAATTAGTTTAGAAACATATTAATTCAATTTATTAAATATTAATTCATTTAAAAATATATTAATTAATAATTATCCTAGTCATCATTGTCACCTAATTAAAAAATATTTTTTATCCCAATCATTAATGCCACGTCTACAAAAGTGGAGAGCGATCACAAAAATCCAAAGACCATCAAAATTAAGAGGCCAAAATCGCAGGTTTTATAATATGGAGACCAATTATTTAAAAGGCCCAAATTAGGGGGACCAAAAGTGAATTTAAGACTTTTTATAATAATTATTTTAAAGAAAATTACACTCGAGTTTATTAAAATGATACCAATATTCTCTTTAATTTTAAAATATGCACTGATATTTTTTGAAGTTTATTAAAATAACGCAGACATTTTTTTTCTAATTTTTAGTGATAAACAAAAATTGTAGGCATATATGATATTTAGCTATGGCCTCTTTTCTATTATTAAAAATTTTCATATGTACATGAGGTTAGTGCATATTTTAAAAATAGAGGAGATGTCAGTGTCATTTGATTAAATAACACTGACATCCTCTTTTATGTTTATGTGATATTGTGTTGTAAAACTGGATGTTTTAATTAATCTACATTTGTTGTGAAACGATGTCAAAAAAAAGTATGATCAGTTTCGTGATTAACAAAAAAAAATACAAAGTAAAAGAAAAAGATAGAAGAGAAGAGAAAGATAATTCAAAGTGATTTAAAACTATTTTCTTGATTCAATTACACATTAAAAAACAATGTTTACAATTGAATCTCAACCACAACTTTCTCCCTCTGATTAGGATTATCAGGGATTGATGGAGAAGTGATGACTAGTATGTTATTTACAAGAAAACTAAATCATAACTTTCAACTATCATACTAAACAATTGGCCCAACTGACTGGCCTAATTCAACATGCTAACTTAAACAACAAGCTAACATATTTCTGCATGTAGGAACCGACTTCGACTACACCAAGCACGTCTTCAACTACTTGTCGAACCATGAAGCTAACCTTGTTGAGGCTAGAGTTCAATCTAAATACCAAAAATTTCCACCTTGGACACAAATTCTACACTAACAAGGAACAAACTAGCTTTCATCATGCAACTTTATCAACTGCATATAGTGGAAGAACTTACCACTCGACAATGTCTTGGTAATCATAGCAGCAATGTTGTCATCATTCAAAACCTTAAGCACTTGTACTTCTCCATGTTCGATTATCTCTCTTACCAAATGCAGTCTCACATCGATGTGCTTGGTTCAATCATGATAGGATGAATTCTTCGACAAATGTATTGCACTTTGATTATCACATTTAACAATGATAACTTGACCTTGAAGTCTCATCTCCGTAGCAAAACCTTCAAGCCACAATGCTTCTTTCACAGCTTCAGTGAGGGCAATATACTTTGCTTCAATGGTTGATAAGGCAAAAACCTTCTGAAGTGTTGCTTTCCAACTAATTATTATGCCAAACATAGTGAACACATATCTAGAAATAGATTTTCTTAAATCCATACAACTTGTATAAACAGATTCAACAAATCCTTTGATTTCAACTTTGCTATCATCATCACATGCTCCACCATAAATTAAGACTCTGCTAAGAGACTCATTTATGTACCTTAGAATCCATTTCAGTGCTTGCTAGTGTGCCTTCCCAGGATTAGCCATATACTTGCTTATAAGGCCCACTGCTTATGTTATGTTTGTCCTCGTATAGACCATAACATACATCAAAGAACCTACTATACTAGCATATGAAATGCTATTCATATAAGCTTTTTCGACTTCAGTACAAGGATTTTTAATAGAACTCAACTTGAACTGGGAATTAATCGGTGTTACGATCGACTTTGAATTTGACATACCAAACTTGTCGAGAATCTTTAGTAGGTATGTATCTTGAGATAAGTACAATCTTTACTGATTTTTATCTCTCCAGATGTCAATCCCAAGAATCATTGATGTAGATCCTAGATCTTTCATATTGAACTCCCTATTGAGTTCAACCTTCACCTTCATAACATCCTCAACACCGTTGCTTGCTATGAAGATGTCATACACATAAAGCAATAAAATAATAAGTGAATTTCCAGGTCGAAATATGAAGTAAACACAATGGTTGAACTGGCTCCTAGTAAAACCTATGCATGATATGAACTTGTCGAACTCCTATTCCATTATCGAGGAGATTGTTTCATGCCATACAAAGACAAATTCAGCTTGTTGGAACAAGATTTGTCCATACCCTTAAAAGGTTTTGATGATAACAAAGTATTTAAAGAACAATATGGTTTGTTAATAGTTATTCAAGTGTGCAGGTTATGAAGTCAAATTATATCAAGGTTTCAAGCCTATCAAAAGACTCAGTTCCATAAAGAAGTGACTCAAATTCTAATTAATCAGAATATGTAGTAGTTCATCAGCATCTGAAGGTTCAGACTCTAGTCTCGACCCAGCTTCTGATGACATCTCATATTCTAAAAGGTTGAAGAGCATCTAATCTATACACTATACCAAAGCAGTATTGTCTTATAAAAGCCTCAGATTTTTGGACAAAGTCAACTAGGGTTTCGTTTTGCAAGGCTCAAGAAATAGAGACGTGACGTCTTTAACATATTCTACTTTTTGTATATACTTAGTTCTTTGAAAGATACCGAGAGAATTGATATTATTCAGTGGATAAAGCTTCATATCAGATGTTAGTCTTCAACGTCTCTCTTGGCATACTTCTTCTCTAAGTTTGCTCGTTATGTTCAAATTCTCCAATGACTATTTTCCTGGTCCTATAAAAGGAAGTTCAAGGATATAAAGAAGTGTATGGAAGAGTTGGTCAAGTTGATCAACATGGGTTCGTTGATTATTGTTGAAAACTTTGAAAGTGATAAAGATTCAAATAATGTGGAAGTCTTTGAATAACCTGTCAACAAAATCACACAACACAAAAAGGATCTGATACAAGCAATAACACTTATATTTATTTATCTTATAAATCTTAAAGACGTCAAAATATGTATTGTAACTGTGCACCATTGATAAGAGCATCAATTGCATTTGTATTTACTATCCTAAAATGTTGTTTAGAACATGTAAAAGTCTCATACTTAGTGTTTGAACAAGAACAATCTCTTGTTGAGTGCTTGAGCAAAGAAGTCTTGAACCAAGGGTTTAAGTTGGAAGTCTTAAGTAGTTGGCTTAAGCAAGGAAGTCTTTTTTTGATGATTGAGCATTGAAGTCTCATGCTTGAGGGAAGAGCGGGAAGTCTCGATCACTGTGATTGAACATTAAAGTCTCATGCTTGAGGGTAGAGCAGGAAGTCTCGATTTGGTATGATTGAGCAAGAAGTCTATTTTCGTGGGATTGAGCAGGAAGTCATGAACAAGTTGTTTAGGCAAGGAAGTGTCTTGCTTTAGGGCTTGAGCAGAAGTCTCTTTTTAGTTTGATTTAGAAAATTGTAATATGTTGATTATAGTGAAAATCTCTTATGCTGCAAGGGGAATGGACTACTGATAACTCATATTTAGTGAGTATTTGCATATCTTGGTTCTGTATTATTGTTAGTTTTATTGTTTCTAAGTTGTTAGTTTCAGTTCATTTCAGTCATTTTATAGCAATTAGCTTGGAGCATAATAGGTGTTCCCTTTTGTTAGTTTTATATGTTTTTGCTTGACTTTAAGATTATCTCTGTCAAGACAAGGCAAGATAGAAGTGGACAACACCTGGGAATGCATGCTAAAGTAGGAAAATAAATGCTGTCAAAGAAATTAATTAATGGAAGCAGTTGAGTCCTAGGGAAATCTTGAAAGGAAAGTCATGTTGGAGGGAAAACATTGTTATGGAACAAAGAAAGTTCATTTGAATTATTTGGATAAGACCAAGAGGCGCTAGAAGACAAAGAAGGTAAAATAGTAGAGCCACTACTTTGCGCGCTCTGCAGAAAGCACAACGCCATCTACAACCTGCTATAGCAGTCTTCCTAAAAATGCTTTGTCTCCCTTAAATGTTCCCTTGTACCTGATTCCTTGTGTCATATGGTGAACTGACTTTAATGTGTTTTTAATCGTAATGTCGCGGTTAGCAAGAGTCGCCACCGACTTTTCTTTTATCCAATAAGGAAAGGTGGAAAAGAACAGGAAAGACCTTGAATTAGATTCTTAGGTTCGGGAGGTACATTATACAAAGGGAAGGTGTTAGCACCCTTTGTATCCATGGTTATCCATGGGCTCTTAATTGCTCAATCATTTATGTTTTTCTAGTTTGAAAAAGTGGTTGAGAAATGTGTAGGAAATGTTTTGAAAAGGAGAATTTAACTTTATAATGATTCTTGAATGAATGTATACAAAGTGGTTATCTCGTTTAGTTTTGAAAATAGTTTAGAAAAATATGACTCGACAATGATTCTAGTGCGAATGTATGCCAAGTGGTGATTTTCTAAAAAAGGATGTTTTGAAATGTGTGAGGTGTGAAAAGTATTTTAGGTTATGAATGAGCAATTAAGGGTTATACCTGTCCGAGGTCTTTCTGGGCATTTCCTATCCTTATGAGGGTAAAACTGTCCTTACTATTGAGAAGTAAGTAGTTTTATCCTTTGGATGTAAAAGGGTCATCGTAGGGTCATCGATTGGTCATTGAAGGCAACAGTTGTGAGGATACCTTAGCATTCGAAGGGACTATCATCATTTAACCGTAGGCTACACCGAAGGGTCATCGAGGGACAAAATCATATATTCGAAGGCAACATCCGAGGGACTATGATTTATTTTATGATGATTTAATCGAAGGGTCTTTGCTAAGTATATCCCCACATTCGCGGGACATGACCGTAATACCGTAATCGGAGGGTAACAAAGAGAGGTCGAAGATCACTTATTTAAAGGCAAAGTTTTACAATTAATTAGGTAATCGCAATCAAGTAAGTAATTAGGTCCATATTAAAATCAATACATTAAGATCAATTAAGCCATTAGGGTGGATCTTCGCCATGAAATGAATACATTAAAATCAATTGAGTAATTCAGGGTGAATCTCCATAAGGATCTCCCACGCATAAAGTGGGATACCTAGCCGGCCGTTTCCTCGGGAATATGTAAACCTTTGCACAATTCAACACACGGGTTAGAGCATCAAAGTAAAGTACAATTGAAAATTTCACTACAACACCACAGTCATAATCTCAGGCCAAATGATGCAGAATTATAATAAGTCTTGGTTAGATAGACATAATGCATAATAGAAAAGAAACAAAGCAGCCACTGTCCCGTTCGCCTCTGCTTCGCCTGGCGAAGGCTCAGCGAATGCTCGCTACAGGCTCGCTTAGCGATGTGCTAGCGAGCGGCCACGGGTTTGGAGTTTTACAGCAGCATGACCTCCGAAAACCTGAACTTGTATGGCACTTGATTACAGGAATAGCATGGACAAACATTCATGATATTCAAGCATATTTAAATTCGCATGTGAAATCAAATTACATATTCGAAACTTCAATCATGATGCTTTATGTATATAGAGATTACCGATTAAAAGCATAAAACAATAGTGATGCGCAAACCTGCTTGCAACTAAGCTGCTATGTTGAAGAGACTGATCGCTTTTGGTATCGGATGGAGTTGGGCGGCGGTAGCTTCGGAGCGGAGGAGCGGCCTTTAGGGTTTCTTCACTCGGAACTCTCTAAAGTAGCCTCCAGGGTTTCTGTGCCAGGGTTTCCGTCCGTCTTCCCTCTGTTTTTCCGTGACTGAAGCTTGGCTATTTATAATGCTCTTTTTCATGACCTAATGGGCTCAGAATGAAGCCCAGAATTTTCTGTTATCTGTCAGCTTCGCTAGGCGAGCGTGCAGCGAACGTTCGCTAGGCGAAGGATTTGCTCGCCTAGCGAGCAGGCCAGTTTGGGCCATTTTCTGGATTGGGCCACTCGTGAGCTGGGCCTTTGTTCCTTTAAGATCAGTGTCATAAAAATGAGTCGGAGTGCCCTGAAAAATGTCTTGAAATATTAATGGGCAAATTTTGGGGTATGACAGCTGCCCCTGTTCAATATTCTTGAACCGAGAGAGTTAGAATGGTGTGTACGCCATTCGTGGTCTGGAGGTGGAAGATTATTGAACACTAGAATGCCCAAAAATTTGCTCTTGCTAATCACAGGTTAGTCTTGATGAAGATGGGCTTAAAGGTACCATCCAGGAAGTTTGATGATGAGAGCTTCAGATTGTGTCGTACGTTAGACGATATCTGAAGACATGGGTGTCATACCGGGTCGTACGTTAGACCGTATAGTGAGTCATCCATTATGCTGTCGACTTTGCCGGGGAGTCGGAGTGTGTTATATACTGCTGGGGATAAGGGATCAGAATGGATCATACGCTAGACCGCATCTGAATAGCAGAGTGAGTTGTTCATTGGGCGGATGACTTCACTGGGGATGAGAGATCAGAGTGGATCGTATGCCAGATCGTATCTGAGTTGAAGATCCAAATGGGTCGTACGTTAGACCGTGTTGGGGTAGAATGAGCCGTCCGTTAGGCTGAATCTGATGATGAAAAGGGGTAGTCGTATGCTAGACTACACTTCAGAAATGTACCGTACACTAGGTAGCATCTGAGGAGATGAAGGTCTAACTGGGTCGTACATTAAACCGTCTCTGAGCAGAATGAGCCGTCCGTTAGGCTGGATCTGATGATAAAGGGGGTAGTCGTATGCTAGACTACACTTCAGAAATGTACCGTACACTAGGTAGCATCTGAGGACTTGAAGGTCTAACTGGGTCGTACATTAGACTGTATTTGAGCAGAACGAGCCGTCCGTTAGGCTGGATCTGAGGATAAAGGGGGTAGTCGTATGCTAGACTACACTTCAGAAATGTACCGTACACTAGGTAGCATCTGAGGACTTGAAGGTCTAACTGGGTCGTACATTAGACTGTATTTGAGCAGAATGAGCCGTCCGTTAGGCTGAATCTGATGATGAAGGGGGTAGTCATACGCCAGACTACACTTCAGAATGTACCGTACACTAGGTAGCATCTGAGGACTTGAAGGTCTAACTGGGTCGTACATTAGACTGTATTTGAGCAGAATGAGCCGTCCGTTAGGCTGAATCTGATGATGAAGGGGGTAGTCATACGCCAGACTACACTTCAGAATGTACCGTACGCTAGGTAGCATTTGAGGCCTTGAAGGTCCAAATGGGTCGTATGCTAGACCGTATTGGAGTTGTTGAAGGTCGGAATGGATCGTACGTTAGATCGCATCTGAGTTGAAAGAGTCATATGTTGGGCTGAATCAGAATGAATCGTACGCTAGGTTATATCTGATAGTATTTGTATATGTTGTATTTGCAATAAATGTCTGGGATGGGCTTATAGATGCCATCGTTAGAAGGATGTCAGAATGAATGTTGACATGGAGTATATCTGAAAGATATATTTGAATCTGAACGTAATCGATGAAGATGTCCGTCTGAATGGCTCTCTATTTTGACTGTATCAGGAAGATAATTAACCTGAAAAATAAAGTTAGCTTTATGCCATGTCATGATGCATGAGATGCAAATGTTGTATGCATGCGTGTGCTGTGAAATGATGTAATGAGTGAATTATGCGTCTGGAATAAATGAGAGCATTGTATACATGTATATGTTATGAAATGATGTAATGTATATGATGCGGAATGAAAATTGTATGTAGGTATGTGATGTGAAATGATGTAATGAGTGAATTATGTGTCTGAAACGTTCTTCCAGGGGACTCTACTGGGGAAATAAATCTCAGCCTTCTGGTCGGAGATATTTGTATTGATGACCCTTCCTTAGCTAGGGGTATTTGACTTCTGTCTGATGGTAGAAATGTTCAACAGAAGCCCGACTGGGGGTGGAAGAGATGACCCATTTGTCTAGTAATGCCACTCTCTTCTGGGAATGACTAGCTTTGCTGGGGAATAGGATTAGCAACGGATTCATTGGAAAGCATGATTAGACCTTCTCCTCGATCCTGAAGCCTAGTAGTAATCGCTATTTCTATTTTATGCACACATTTTTGGTAAACATCGATCATATCCAAATGCATATATTAATTCGAATTAAATCAATGGACATTTATGCAAACAAAACAGAGAAAGTAAAACAAGAGCATTTTTTTTGAAACTAAAATTATATTGATTTCGAAAGAGGGCCTGTAAACAGGCAATTTGTGTACAAGGAGACAGAAATCCTAGTAAGAGGAAATCGTCAAGAAAACAAAGAGAAAGCTATGCAACAAAGGTCCTATTGATTTTAATTCCACTACTGTCATTATGTCTTCAAGCGTCTCATCTCCTGTTGTCGGATAGAAGTGATTGGCTTGTTCAGTCCTTGGAACTTGGTTGAAGCTGACTGAGAACGGGACATAGTCATACGCTTTAATCCCTAATTTTTGCCTGGACCGCCTTTTCAGGTTTTCAATCCACCAGGATACCCCTTTTTGCCCAAGCCGCCTTTTCAGGTTTTCGACTTGCCGGGTGCACATTTTTTTTATGTTTATCCCTAATTTTTGCTCGAACCTTTTTGGTTTGCCGGGATGCCCTTACTTTTGCCTAGGTACGTCGACCTAGCAGGTCTCTTTTATGCGTAGTATTTTTTGACTATGTCTGCGTTCACGGGATGCGGGAAATCTTCGCCGTCCATTGTAGCAAGTATCATGGCCCCACCAGAGAATATCTTCTTAACCATAAATGGCCCTTCGTATGTGGGAGTCCATTTACCTCTGGGATCACCTTGCGGTAGAATGATACGCTTGATCACCAAGTCACCAATTTGATATACCTGTCTCTTGACCTTTTTGTTAAATGCCTGGATCATGCGCTTCTGGTATATCTGCCTATGACAAACAGCCGCGAGTCTCTTCAATCAAATTTATCTGATCGAGTCGAGTCTGAATCCGTTCATCTTCATCTAAGCCCGCCTCTTTCATGATTCTGAACTTCCACTGGTAAGATGGCTTCCATTCCATAGACTAAAGAGAACGGAGTTGCCCCTGTCGAAGTGCGCACTGAAGTGCGATAACCGTGGAGAGCGAATGGTAACATCTATGCCAGTCTTTGTACGTTACTGTCATCTTCTTGATATTGTTAGCAGCCTCCACGGTGCCGTTCGTCTTTGGCCGGTACGGAGAAGAGTTATGGTGTTTTATTTTGAACTGCGTGCAGAGTTCAGTTTAGTACCATTATCAGTGATAACTCTTTCAGGAGACAACAGGTTTCTCGAATAGATATTTGATAGAATCCATCTTAGAAGTCAATAAAGTGGTATGATTCAACATATACTGTCTTAGTCGGTGAGCAGCCCAAGCCAAAGCACAGCAAGCTTTCTCGAGCTATGAGTATCTTGTTTCACGATCGGTACCTTTTGCTAAGGCAGTATATGGCATGCTCTTTTCGACCAGACTCGTCATGTTGCCCCAACACACACCTCATTGAATTTTCTAACACGGTCAAATACATGATGAGAGGTCTTTCTTCAACTGGTGGTATCAGAATTGGAGGTTCTTGGAGATACTTCTTGATTTTGTCATTCATCATTCCATACCATCTCTTGATTTTTCTTTTTTAGTAATTTGAAGATGGGTTTGTAGGTAGCAGTCAAGTGTGGAATGAATCGGGCAATGTAATTCGAGTGCCCCAAGAAACCTCTGACTTCTTTCTTGTCTATTTCAGTACTTAGATCTACAGTTTCAATTGACTCCTCATGCGGCTGTATAGTTTTTTCTTCTCGCAGCAACAGTCTGGCAAGTTCTCAGGTACTTCACAATCTTCCTCACCTCCATCCTTGGCTTGGTAGATCGGATTTTCAAAGTCATAATGAACAGTAGCAGAACTATTATCAACAGGATCCAGAGTGGATATGGATCGGAAAATTGTTACGTGAGTGTGTGCAAGAAAACATAGCTTGTTTGAAAAATGACAAGAAAGATAAAGAGCGCAATATTTGAATGCAAAAAAAATCTATTGATCCATTGAATGTGAATATGCTTATGAAAATGACAAACATTTAACCAAATTTGATACATTAGATGAGCAATAACAATTATTCCTGACTAAAGGAAATCGGGATAGTGTCTTCATCCTTCCAATTATTGAGTCTGTCACCAATTGTTGGGAAAATCCAGCTATCCAGGTTGCAATCGCTATCAGCATCTTCCACAGCATTGACAGTCTCATCTTGATTAGGCAGAGGAGCAGTGATGACATTAGGAGTCTCAGGCGGATCAGATTCAAATTCTCCAGCGTCGATCATATCCTGAATTTTGTTCTTCAACGACCAACAATCGTTTGTATCATGTCCGGGGCTATCAGAGTGATAGGCACACCTGGCATTGGGATTATAACTAGGAGAAGTAGTGTTGGGTTTTGCAGGAGGATCTCTGAGGGTAATTAAATTTGCTTTTAGCATACCCTGCAGTGCTTGTGCTAAAGTCATATTGATCTTCGTAAACTGCCTTCTTTCCGGGTTAATGTGCCTCACAGATTTCTTGTCTTTTTTCTTCTCGAGCAAGAGAGCCTTCAGTTCTTCCTGCCCCTTGGATAAGTTCAAGATCATCTCCTGGAGTTGAGCATTCTGAGTATGGAGATCCTTGACAGTTTGTTCGAGGTCCATTTTTCTGTTTGCATGAAAACCGTGAGAACATTGATCCCTTTAGAACACCTGTTGTGCAATGTTATGCTATGCAATGTATGAAATGTTTTCAAGGACTTTTGGAATTTAACTTTGCATAAACTACCAAAAAAGGAAACTTTTTTTTTTTTTTTTTTTTTTTACAAAATAGAGCAAAGTTAAATCCCTAAATCCTCGAAATGGTTAGTTCAATGCCATGATGTTATGATGTTAAGTAAATAACAAGCACAAGCAAATCACACAACCATCATTCCTAAGTTTTAAGGCTTGCATGAGTTCCATAGGTAAGTACCCTCCCCACTGAAGTTTGGTTGGTTCAACCTGTCCTAGAATAGTAACCGGGTTCTAGAAGGATCTCAGATCATCGACCTTTCTTTAAGTCCACTTCAGTGCAACGCCAAGTGGTTGACCAAAGCTTCCCTAAAGTCCAATCTCAAAGAGTGTAGTATCGAGTCTCAACCAACCCCAGTCGGAACCGAAGTCAGTTATCTCACTACTTTCTAATGGCTAGGATGAGTCAATTAGTGTTCTAAAGGTCTGGTTAATGCTTTGATGACACCACGCGAATGCCAAATTTTTCCTCAAGTAAACATGAGGAACATCAGGACATCCAAAATGTCACATTAACCGTAGCCATCATTTTAACCATTCCAGTATACGCCGGATAGTCGCGATGATCTATTGCTACTTACCTAAGGTACACTAGATCCGGGTGTAGGATCTTTCACTCAAGCATAAAATACCCTCAAAAGAAGGAACAATTTGAAAACATAAATGATTTTTTAAGGTGACCTCTCTTTGTAGTTTCCCCAGCAGAGTCGCCAGTTCTGTCATACGGTGAACTGACTTTAATGTGTTTTTAATCGCAATGTCGCGGTTAGCAAGAGTCGCCACCGACTTTTCTTTTATCCAATAAGGAAAGGTGGAAAAGAACAGGAAAGACCTTGAATTAGATTCTTAGGTTCGGGAGGTACATTATACAAAGGGAAGGTGTTAGCACCCTTTGTATCCATGGTTATCCATGGGCTCTTAATTGCTCAATCATTTATGTTTTTCTAGTTTGAAAAAGTGGTTGAGAAATGTGTAGGAAATGTTTTGAAAAGGAGAATTTAACTTTATAATGATTCTTGAATGAATGTATACAAAGTGGTTATCTCGTTTAGTTTTGAAAATAGTTTAGAAAAATATGACTCGGCAATGATTCTAGTGCGAATGTATGCCAAGTGGTGATTTTCTAAAAAAGGATGTTTTGAAATGTGTGAGGTGTGAAAAGTATTTTAGGTTATGAATGAGCAATTAAGGGTTATACCTGTCCGAGGTCTTTCTGGGCATTTCCTATCCTTATGAGGGTAAAACTGTCCTTACTATTGAGAAGTAAGTAGTTTTATCCTTTGGATGTAAAAGGGTCATCGATTGGTCATTGAAGGCAACAGTTGTGAGGATACCTTAGCATTCGAAGGGACTATCATCATTTAACCGTAGGCTACACCGAAGGGTCATCGAGGGACAAAATCATATATTCGAAGGCAACATCCGAGGGACTATGATTTATTTTATGATGATTTAATCGAAGGGTCTTTGCTAAGTATATCCCCACATTCGCGGGACATGACCGTAATACCGTAATCGGAGGGTAACAAAGAGAGGTCGAAGATCACTTATTTAAAGGCAAAGTTTTACAATTAATTAGGTAATCGCAATCAAGTAAGTAATTAGGTCCATATTAAAATCAATACATTAAGATCAATTAAGCCATTAGGGTGGATCTTCGCCATGAAATGAATACATTAAAATCAATTGAGTAATTCAGGGTGAATCTCCATAAGGATCTCCCACGCATAAAGTGGGATACCTAGCCGGCCGTTTCCTCGGGAATATGTAAACCTTTGCACAATTCAACACACGGGTTAGAGCATCAAAGTAAAGTACAATTGAAAATTTCACTACAACACCACAGTCATAATCTCAGGCCAAATGATGCAGAATTATAATAAGTCTTGGTTAGATAGACATAATGCATAATAGAAAAGAAACAAAGCAGCCACTGTCCCGTTCGCCTCTGCTTCGCCTGGCGAAGGCTCAGCGAATGCTCGCTACAGGCTCGCTTAGCGATGTGCTAGCGAGCGGCCATGGGTTTGGAGTTTTACAGCAGCATGACCTCCGAAAACCTGAACTTGTATGGCACTTGATTACAGGAATAGCATGGACAAACATTCATGATATTCAAGCATATTTAAATTCGCATGTGAAATCAAATTACATATTCGAAACTTCAATCATGATGCTTTATGTATATAGAGATTACCGATTAAAAGCATAAAACAATAGTGATGCGCAAACCTGCTTGCAACTAAGCTGCTATGTTGAAGAGACTGATCGCTTTTGGTATCGGATGGAGTTGGGCGGCGGTAGCTTCGGAGCGGAGGAGCGGCCTTTAGGGTTTCTTCACTCGGAACTCTCTAAAGTAGCCTCCAGGGTTTCTGTGCCAGGGTTTCCGTCCGTCTTCCCTCCGTTTTTCCGTGACTGAAGCTTGGCTATTTATAATGCTCTTTTTCATGACCTAATGGGCTCAGAATGAAGCCCAGAATTTTCTGTTATCTGTCAGCTTTGCTAGGCGAGCGTGCAGCGAACGTTCGCTAGGCGAAGGATTTGCTCGCCTAGCGAGCAGGCCAGTTTGGGCCATTTTCTGGATTGGGCCACTCGTGAGCTGGGCCTTTGTTCCTTTAAGATCAGTGTCATAAAAATGAGTCGGAGTGCCCTGAAAAATGTCTTGAAATATTAATGGGCAAATTTTGGGGTATGACACCTTGTTAGCTAAGTAGAGAGAAAACTTTGGTGGCGTTGATTTACACCTTGAGCTTGATGTGATTTACTTATTTTTGGACCATGATCCAAGACATCACAAGAAACCTTAGGTTACCTGTAAATAAACCCTATTGGTGATTGAAAAAAGAGTCACAAATTCCAAAGATACAATACGTTATACAAGACTGTGAGTTCAGTGGAGAGTAAGGAGAATTTTTCTTCTCACCATTTTCTATACCAGTTGCTGAGCTGTGGTGCGACTGGAGTCATCTCTTGCTGACTATTCCTCTCAAGGAGTCTTCAAGCCACTCTTATGTTTACATTTCTTCTTCAATATTTGTTTAAGAATGTATCTTATGAGAACCATGTATGTAGTTTATAATCAGCTTAATATGAGTTAAATATTTTATATGTTGAGCATGAGAAATTAATGTTATAATGTTTTCATGTTAAGTGATGTTTAGTTTAATGCCTTATTTTATTATGTGTTAACTTATTTATAAATATGTTTCATTGAGTGGTCAACTTAGAAAAAGATAATAACTTGTTGTTGTGAGAGATCCACCAACAAGTGGATTTCATAATAAAAATAGTTGAAAAGAGTAGGATAGAGATACTCACTTGATTAATTCACTTAGAGATAAAGAACTACAACTATAAGAGATTTCAGAATATAATGGATGTACTTTAGGGTTTTAAGTGTGACTTAGAGATTTGTTCCCTTGCCATAGTAGTGCATGCTTTGATGTTGTATAAATACACCTCTTGATCACTCTGACCTTTCATGGCATGACACAACACATCATGAACACATTATCACATTATTAACATTAATGGACCTTATCTAAACATGCACTCTCTAATATAATTTCACTCATACTTTACACTCTTTAGATCTGGTTTAGAAAGGAAAGTTTGAACCTGTAACACTCATCTATTATTTTTATCCTTGCTCGTGCTTAAAATCAGAGGATAGATAGTACAAAATCAACCTAAGTAACATTCACTCCCCGTGGGTACAATATCCTTACTTTTATCACTTGTTACTTTTAAAACATACATGTATACTTGAATGTGAGACATTTTCAAGCAACAAGTTTTTGGCGTCATTGCCGAGGAGTGTCAAGTTACATTTTTTATTTGTATTTATCACTATTATTTTTTATTATTTAAGTATTTGTCACTATAGACTTATCTATGGAAAGGCATGCCATCTCCCCATTGAATTAAAGTACAAAGCGTTACGGGCTGCCAAGATGTTGAACTTTAAGTTTATCCAAGGCTGGCCAGGCCAGAATGCTTCAGCTTACTGAATTGGAGAAGCATAGGTTATTCTCTTATGAGAATGCAGAGTTGTACAAGGAAAAGGCCAGGATTTGGAACGATAGCAAATGTCAGAAGAGAGAGTTGATAGTAGGAAAACAAGTTCTCTTATTCAATTATAGGCTTAAGTTATTCCCTGGAAAACTTAAATTTAGGTTGTCTGGTCCATTCAAAATGATGAAAGTTTACCCACATGGGGTAGTAGACCTATTGGATGAGAAAACAGGAGAAAAGTTCAAGGTTAATGAGAAAAGAGTTAAGACCTACCTTGGTGAATCCTCAAACAACACAAGATTCACCATGGATTTGCAAGAATCTTCTAAAATTTTGTTAAAGTCAGGCTATAAGACTTAAAAATAGCGCTAATGGGAGGCAACCCGGTTGGACTTTAATTTGTTGTTTTGTTAGTTTGTTAATTTTGATGTCATGCCTGAACAGACCCATTAATTGTGATGTTCCCTAACCTCATAAGTAAGGGATGCTGCTACAAGTAACCTCTCACTTACCCTAATTCGGTTCCAACTCCCTCTCTCTAAAGTGATTTCAAATTCTTCATAATTGTACCATTATTTTTCCTCTCTCTCTCACTCACCCCTTTTAAACATGCTCTCACCACTTTCTTCATCACTCTACACTTTCAGTTCCTAGAAAATTCATAACTTATCTTCTCTCCCTAAACCATTCCCATATAATTAATCATTCTTGTTCATTCTACACAAAAATCAGAAATTTCCCCCTTTATCCAAACCCTAATTTCACTATGAATCCCTCTTACTCCCAAGGTCTCTCCAAGAGAGTCGCTCACAAAAATGCCACACCTATGGTGGACTACCCTGATGAGGACATGTCTGATGAAGAAGCCTTCATCAATAGCGATGCCAGCCAGCAATTCACTGACTATTTCTCAGGAAAGAGCATGCATTCAGAGATTTGTTTCATTCTTGACATGCAGGCTGAGATTTTGTCAACAACCACAACCCTATAATACTCAAATTATGAAGGAGTTTTATGCAAATCTGGTGGACACTAACAATAAGAAGGCTGAAGTTATGGTAAGAGGAGTGAATGTGTCATATTCTGAAGGGATAATTAACATGTTGTTCAAGTTGGGACCTATGAAAGATATGTATTAAGACTTGTTGTTGGCATCTGATGATGCTGACTATGATGTGTATATGGAGTCTTTGTGTAACCCAGATGATAAGTGGGTGGAAACTAGAGGGGAGAAGACTGTCAAAAGATGGACTTGAGGGTTGAATCAATGGTGTGGCACCAGTTTATCAAACACTCACTCAGACCAATAACACATAATGAAACTGTCAACAGAGCAAGGTTGGTGTAACTGCATTGCACCACTTGTGATGAAAGCATCAACATAGGGAAGATAATTGTGCAATAAATCCAGGCTTGTTCAGAAAAGAAGGAATGAATGATGTACTTCCCCGGTTTGATCTCTAATATGTGCAAGAGGCATGGTGTGCCTCAGAAGGAAACTGATGAAATCTGTCATCCCCAGGAAGCCTTTGATAAAACTTCTATTCAAACATTGATCAAACCTAAGGGTAGGATAAGGTAACAGGAGGCAAGACATGAACCAATAGGAGAAGCGAGATTTGAAAGAGACCATGTTCTGCGGAAAGTTCTGTTGCAGATGTAGAAAGATTAGAGAGATTTCTTTAAGTTCTCTAAGGAAATGTTTGAGTGGGAAAATAAGTTGAATGAATGGAACTACAATGATGAACTTGTCCCATTTTTTCCAGATCACATTTTGGGAGAACTTAATGAGCAATATGACCAACCCCCGAAAGAAGACAAGTTGAAGGAGAAGAAAAAGAAAAAGCAAGCAATTCCCTCTGGTGTGCATGGAGGGTCAAGCTCTAGCATACCTAAGGAGGATGTTAGGTCTGACATGTTGTGATTGGCTGCATTTTGTGAAGGAAAATTGCGATCCAAAATGCAACTGAAATTAAATTTTTTCCTTTAGTGATCCTCGCGAATGGGCATGATCAGTGATAGAAACTGTTACTTCTTGTGGCGATTGAAACCTTTGATGCAGTCTACTCAGTCCACACAAAAGGATTCCTTCAGTCTCAGTGCTATCTACTACGAAAGAAGGCTTTGAGTGTGTGTGTGTGTGTGTGTGTGTGTGTGTGTGTGTGTGTGTGTGTGTGTGTGTGTGTGTGTGTGTGCGTGTATGTATGTGTGTGTGTGTGTGTGAGAGAGAGAGAGAGAGAGAGATAAAGAGAAATGAAATTTCATCAAGTGAAATGCTTTTGCACAAGGGTTTTATTTATAGTACCACTTGTGTGGGTTGCAAGATAAAAAGCCCATTTAAGTGTATATGGACCACATCTTATGGTATACCAAAAATCACTTAAGCGTGTGGTACCTTACCATATTTCGTATTCTACTTAAGTGCATCATACCTTACGATGTTCTACAATTCACTTAAGTGCACTGTAGCTTACGATGTTCCTTATTTACTCTATCTGTCATCAATTTGTCCTTTTGTGTGTGACTCTGTAGGTTTTCGCGACATTGACAATTATATTAAATCACGTATTTAACATGATAAACAATGAGCAGTATCTAGCAACACATCACTGCTACCCAAGACACGAAAATGTCATGTGATCTGAAAAATCATTTTTGTGATAATACTTGTGTGTACAATTACCCTTTTTGCCCTTATGTTTATATTGAACACAAAGCATAGACCATGTCATCCTTGTCTAGTTCAATATTGGACCCTTAGCATTTATCATTTTGCGCAGGATGGGAAAATTCCATCTATGTCAATCATGTCCCTTAGCATGCTTCATGGAGTACCCATCAACTGTCTTTATGGTCATCCAATTATAAATAATGTTTGATCAGCAATAAAGCACCCGACTCTATATTTAGGGTCCATAATGGTTTCAGGTCGAAGGGTGGTATACACCATTATCACCATGAGAATAACTTATGACACTTTGCATAACATTTTATGTAGTATTCTCATAGCGGGTCAATCCAGTATAAATATTACTCATAATATTCATACCTATGTTTAAGACTTGATAACTCCTTATCCATGATCCATGAGATGTGATCATCAATCTATATACATAATAGTCTTAATGCTTTAATGTTATCCCATTTCACAACAAAGCTCGACTACGAATATTTTAATAATATTGTCCTTATGTTTAATGGGATCTCATGATCAAGTCACACTTGATACATTAAACGAACTAGCTATTCTAGGGACTTTATTAAACAAACATAATAAAGAAAAAGCATTTTTATTATTAATAAATAATTCGATACAAGTACCAAAAGTATTGGCCTTTAGGGCTTACACTAACAATCTCCCACTAGCACTAGAGCCAATCAGACATACTCCTAATACCCAAAAATCTAGTATGGCCATTATGCTTCTACTGTGCAATAGGCTTTGTTAATGGGTCAGCAATATTGTCAAGTCTAGGTACTCTACATTTTTTCACATCTCCTTTATCTATTATCTCTCGAATGAAGTGATTGTAGCGGTAGATTCATGACCATTGAGCTATTGGTTAACTCAACGTCAATAAAACCAGAGTCACCACCACACTTTTATTATTTCCAAAGGAAAAGGGAGAAAGTACGAACAAAACCCAAAGATAAGAAGTTTTCAAATCAAAACTAATAAAATGTCAGAGATTACAGGTAATGGGGGTTGGTTACATATAGGGAAGGTATTAGCACCCAAAGTGTCCTAGGTACTCCTAGGGAGCCCTTTTTGTGTGCATTTGTTTTGGTTGGAAATGATGTTTGCTAAAATATAGAATGGAGGGATGAGAAAAAATAATTCATTAATTATATTTTTGTGTTTGACAAGACCTTCGGTCTTATGCCTACGCACAAACATAAAAATGAGGGATCAAAACCTCGTAGTTCATGGTAAAAATTTCATAGATTGGTGGATTAATTTTAACAAAAAGCTTAAAGATCTTTTATTATCAATGGGAGAATACTCAATCAAACATCCACCGATAATGAGGGCTTTACAACATTTAAGAGGGAGGGCTCCGACTTTGATTCAATGAACAAGTATGCAATTAACCCGTAATAAATGGAAAGTCTTGCAATCAATATATCGTGGAATTGGAGAATTATATCTCAACCAAAGATAACTCAAATCTAAATGCTCTCTTTTGAAAAGTTTAAAAGAAAAAGGCAAAAGATAGCCAAAAGGATTAGATGAGGTTGTTAGTTCTTTTTTTCTTTTTGAAATTAAAGTCAATATGATTAAGTTTATTCACAAGTTTGATTAAGAAAATGTTTTAAAAATCAACGGCATAAGGCCAAAGTTTCTACTTATTAAAACAAGTCTTAGTTGAAAACACAAACAAAGAAGGTTTTAAAATAAGGGAGATATTTTGAAATTTAAGAAAGAAAGTAGAAGATGAAGGGACTATCCTAGACAAAATTTAAAAGTTTAGAGTTGAAAAGATCTGACCAATGAGATGTAATCCACAAGACAAAAATGTCAGATTGAGACCCATTTCCTTTAGGCTATTGAGCAAGAAACAAGCATAAACATCCAAACAATTAATACGAGATCCAAAGGCATCACATAAAGATAGTCAGAATCCAAGCAAGCACTCCAAAAGCAAGCAGTCTTCAGTGTCTTCTTCTGTATCAGATGAAATTTTCCTTGTGGTAAACTCATAGAAACAATCATCAGATATAAATAATAAGAACATGATAACAGTTTAAGCACATAGACAAAGTAACAGATAAATCAATGGAACTCTCAAGGCTTGTATCAAATGAATGACATTGGCCAAGATAACTCAGTCTCAAATAATAGCATTGGCCAAGTCCTTCGAAGCATGAGGATGTTACCTACTCCAAGTCCAAAAGTTCAGACCAAGTCAAGGGTAGAGGTCCAACAGTCCACCAACATTTTTTTTAGGTTTTTTATTGTTATTAGGTATTTTAAGGTCCTATGACCACAAACAGAACAAAATCACAAGCACACAATATATACAAGCACAAAGATATGACTCAAGTGAACAAAGTGAAAATGACTAAAACATAAACATCTTGCATGAAATGTAAATGGAAATGAATAACAAAGGTACTTAAATTTAAATTGCATTAAGTAAATGATTTTTAAAGTAAAGTAATACAAAAGAGATGTTAGTCAAATGTTAGTGGAGGAAATAATTGTTTAAGTCATTTTTTGGAGAACACTCAACCATTCACTCACAAGCATGAAGACATGAACCAATACATCATCCATGAGAAGGGCTCCAACTTGGCTAAATCAACCAGTATGTCACTAGCTCTCACAAATGGAAAAAGGTTAAGTCTTCATACAATACCATGAGGAATGGGAGACTTACAATCTCACTTACAAAAACGTTATACCTTTGGGACAAAATTTAGCTCTATGTTAAGCAATCGTAATTGTACTTATGTAGAAGTCACAACTATTTGAGGTCGGACAATAAAAATATTGGTGTTAATGCATGCTAAAGCATACCACACACAAAAAATAAAGTGGGATGAACCTATCTCAATCAAGCTCATGTTGATTCATCTGACACAAGGTCATTGATGAATCAACTAGCATTTGAGTATTTGAGAAGTCATTGGTCAATGAGGGATTGGGGAAGAAGAGGGATGAATATGAATAGATGAAGTGAAGTAAAAAATGAGATCCCAAATTGATCAAGGAAGGAATTTCATCTGATCAATATTATCCATTCATTTTGAGGGATGAAGTTTACACTTCATCAACCCCCTAAATCTAATAGTATTAGTCAAATAGAAGTTCAAATTAACCATGATCAAGGCCAAACAGAAGATTAAATAACACAAGGTCAACCAAATAGCTCAATATTATTTTTAAATAATTAACCAATTAAAAACAAATTAAAAATAAATGAAAATGCATTTTAAAAGGGGAAAAACCTCAAATCCCTTCAAATCACCAAATAAATGACCAAGGGATTTATCCTAGGTCAAACAAAGTCAAAGGACCTTAGACAAAAAAATTGGGAATTTTTGGAAAGTCAGAAGTATTTTAAATTAGTTAAAAAGAAGTAAAAAAACATTAAATTCACAAAAAATATCAAATTTAATCAAAAAAATTATTTTAATTCAAAATATGGAAGAGGAAATTATTTAAAGATTTTTGGTGAAAGTCCCATATTTTTTGGATCAAAATTGAAATTATTATGAATTTAATAAGAAAGGGGTATTTAAAATATTAAAATGAAAATCAATTAAATCAGAAAAAGGAGGGTCATCAGATCTCCCTCATTGATTGAGGTGGCGGATCTGATGGCCACACGCATGTGGCCTATGGTGGACCAAAGTCAATGTGCAGCAAATAGGGTAATCAGAACCAATGGCTAAGATTAGAAGCTATGGACGAGATTAGATGGTCTGGATCATTCCAGCGCACCACCAGAGCCCTAGCTCCGCTCATCTTCTCCGGTAACCTTCATCGGACTGGTCCAACCAAAATCCTCACAAAAATGAAAGGTCCACACATGGTTTTAAAGAGAAAATCATGAGGAACACAGATCTTACCTCCATTTCTTCCAATTCTCACTATATAGAAAGATATGTGGAATTGAAAAATGAGGTATGCAAACTGAGTTGCTCCGATTTGACCTCAAAGCAACTCAATCTTGTTTCCTATATTGGTAGGACTTCAACTAACCACAAATCAAGTAAAATTGTGAAGAATTGAGAGAGAATCGAAGACTTGAAGTTTATGAAAATTCACCTTCAAGTGGTGAATTCTGAGCTAGATCTCAATGCAAATGATACTGACCTTGCTTCCTCTTGCTTGCAGGAGATGATTGGGACACAAAAGGCTTTGAATCCTTGGAGTTTTAGTTCAAAAACAGAAACAAAACTAAAAATCAATTTTAATTGAAACCTTCAAGGTATTCTGTCAATGGAGGTTTAGGACTGATGATCAAAGCTTGGGCAAGGGTCCTCCTCAATTCTGAGGCCAATGAGTTCATTATATAAGCAAGGAAAAATGATATTCACACCATTTCAAATTGAATCCAAAAATAGCAAATCATGTGCATGGTTGTATGGGCATGCATTAAGGCCCAAATGAAGATTGAAATAGGTCCAAATTCGTGCATAATTTATGTTGAGATCACTTTATGAAGCCATACAAAGTTGTGTGAAAATTGAGTTCAAAAGATGCCAAATAGGTCTATGCAAAGGAACCATGCGCAAGTCCCTCAATTTTGATCCAAATTCCATGATCTTGAACTCTTTGGAAATCTAGCATGAATGGGAACAACTTTTCTGTTGAAACATTTTCCATTTAGAGCTTGGATCATGATGAAATTTGGTGTGTAATTTGGAGGAATCAAACATAGTTGAAAATTTTATAAGTTAAAAGTCAAATGACCCCTTTTTCCAACTTGAATAACTTTTGCTATGAGCTTCAAATGACTTTGGTTTATTCTTCAAAGTAGCTCTTTCAATGCTCTAAAATTAGGTCACAAATTTGACACCATTTTGAATTTAGAATCATGGAGTTATGAATTTTATAAGTTGAGGAAAATTACTTGTTCAATGGTGATGACCTAAAATGACCTATAATGTTTCCTCTTAGTACATGCCCTTGCAAGTGAAATTTGACCTTTCTCAAAGAATAAAAGTTGTAGAAGACATCTTGAAAATAATCATGAAACTTGGATGACCTTAATATCACACAAATTGAGCAAGTTGTGGTTCTTGGAAGTGGATCTTCTATCTAGGGCACAAACAAAATTACCTATAATCTTTCACCATAAAAAATGACTTTCCAAGAAAAATTATCTCTTGATGCCAACATGAAAGTTGTTTGGAATGTCATAAAGAGTAATGTTTATTTTGGAATAATTTTCATATGACAAAATTTTTAGGAGATATGGTCAAGGGAACCCTAGATTTGACTAGTTGACTTTTTTGGTCAACCTCCTTGAACCAACTTGCAAACTTGAAGTTCCTTTTCTCTTAGTGGATCTTGGAGAATCGTATATGCTTATGATGAATTACAATGAAGTATCCCTTGATATCTTTGACCAAATGTTGAATAAACTTGCTGAGGAAGGCACACAAGATACCCATATGAATTAGGGCTTCCTTGACAAACAAGCTTCAAACTCTTGATGAATTCTTGATCAAAGTGACAATTAAAGAACAATGGGATCCATATATGATGTTTGGAACCAATGTAGACCTTTGCTTGACCTCTTTCACTGAGGGTCTCAAACCCAAGATATGAACTTGATGAGGCATAAGTGGATGCACACACTACCTACAAAAGAAACAACACTACATTAAACATATTTTTGGTATTTTGGTTAGTAAACAAAAAGAAAATAAAGTATGATACAATCACAAATGTTTGGTGACCGCTCCCAATGGAAACCCAATGAATGAAGGGTGGGGAGGATACCAAGGTGTGATCCAAAAACCAATGTAAATGATAAGAGAGCATGAGGGGTCTTAGGGTAAAAATTTGGGTCTTACAGCTGCCCCGATTTAAGGTCATTCTAGTCGAGGATGTGAAGGTTAAAATCTTTGTATCAACTCGGTAGAATGGACTTAAATAACAACATCAAGAAACAAATTTTGGTCCCTAAGATACCTCAAGATGCATATGATATGAATGCAAAAATAATCTTTGTGGAGAATATATTGCCACAAAGGAAAAGAAATCTGGGAGAGACTGAAAATTCACAAAAGCACATTCCGTAAGGAAAACTCACCGAGGAGACAGAGACTCTGGGGGATAAAAAGCTACGTAGGTCAGGCTACGACTTATTAACTACTGAAGACACGAGTGAATTTCCACAAAAATAAATCGATGGAAAAACTCAGACTGGGGAAAAATCTACATGTATTGGGATAACACCAATACAACAAGAAACACCTACTGGGGAAATGCGTAAATCTGAACAAAGCTAAAATATCCAAACACCAAAATAAAATTCGATTTCAAAAAGAAATAAGAATCCAAACTCAACCAGGAAAGAAAAAGCTTCAACACAGGAGTAAAAGAGATATATTATCTACCACTTGTTACTGGGTAGGAAGATAATACACTCGGGCAGAGGAACATCCGTTACCGGTTAGGGTAAACATATCAAGAATGACTCGTTGAGGAAAATGAGGAATATTCATTATCAATTACTGGGTAAGAATAGCCTACTGGGAAAAAGAAACCATAGGATTTATAACTACCAGGTTATTGGGTAGAAGACCAAAGAGAGAGTATTTGTCACCGGTTAAAGTGAACATATCAAGGATAAAACTCAGAAGGAAGAATATCTGTCACCGGTTAAAGTGAACATGTCAAGGATAGACTATCAGGGAAAATAGGATTTACAACTACTGGTTTACTGGGTAGAAGACCAAAGAGAGAATATTTATCACTGGATAAAGTGAACATATCAAGGATAAACTCAAAGGGAGAGACACAAACTACCGGTTAGGGCAGCTTAACAAAGGTGATCGTCCTTAAAACAAAGAGGATTTATATCTACCATTTACTAGGTAAAATACCGAACAAGAAGAATATCCGTCACCGGTTAAAGTGAACACATCAAGGATAGACTTGCTGAGAAAGAAGGATTTACAACTACCGGTTACTGGGTAGAAGACCAAAGAGAGAATATTTGTCACCCGGTTAAGATGAACATATCAAGTATAAACTCAAAGGGAAGAATATTCGTCATTGGTTAAAGTGAACATATCAAGGATATACTGCCTGGGGAAACGAAAAAACAAATCCGTTGAAAACATGAAGGAGGACAGACACACCGGATCTACATGGGGAAATGATATCACCAAAGCAGGGGATCAGAAAAAAAAGGTCAAATGCGTAAATGCGCAATGAAATATTTGATGCTATGTTTACGAATGTATTTGCATGAGTATGTATATGATTATACTAACAAACAAGCATAAAAGATACAAGCATGAAAATCTGATCATCACAACTAGATACTCGGCTGATCTTAATAAGATGGGAACACCAACTGGAGAACCTTCTAGGGATGAAAATAAATCGTCGAGGATATAAATTCTAACTTCAAATATATTCAATTACCTGGGGATAACACAAAACCATGTACTCAAGGAATACTGGGGATATAACAATCCAAATCAAATGCTCAAACTCTGGTTGGGGAAAGACATGGAGAACATGCATCCGACCAAAAACTGTTGAAGACTCATCGCTCAAAGGAAATGAAGAATATATATATATATATATATATATATATATATATATATATATAGCAATCATGTGGGTTAACATGAATCCAACTCAAAAATCAACTCTCAAGAGAGGAGGAAATAACTGCCAGGGGATAAGCAAAGATTGACAAAGATCTTGCTTAAAGCTCAAACTCTCAGGGAGTGGAAAAATACAGTTTGGCAACTTCGCCAGGGACGAAGGTACTACTGAGTAAATCAATCACCATGCTAAGGATAAGAGAGATCTGCTGAGGATCCATATCTCAAGCTGAGGGATTTTTATACTTCAAAACAACAAGTCAACGTTGCGGGCAATTTTAGATCAACACCATATTAAATGGGAGACAACCCTACAGGTAATAACTACATCAATATTGCTCAGAACCAAACACTATCCGAAATGAGGAGATCTTTCATCATCAGAAGAGGATGCTCCGTCGGGGATCCATGTCACAACAAGAGGTAAAAACTCTGACTGGGGAACCAGACAATCTACTGGGAATTCCAACAAAAATCAACTCTGTGAGGGACTTCACTAGGGATCCAAAATCTGCCAGGACAAATCAAAGGCCACACGAGGATGTAAACCTACAACAAATTACTCAAAAGGAAAACAACAGTCACAAGACTCTTCTTGGAGATTGAGAAATAAACCAATTCCAAGGTATCAAATATTAACTGGATCTGCAGACTCACACAGGGGAAAAACTGCCAAGGTTATGTAACAACCAAATAAAGGTGTGTTGGGGATATGAGAACCAAATAAAGGTTTTACCAGAGATCCAAAGTTCATTCACAAATGCAAATGAAAATTGCAAACTCAAGAAAGCCTCAGCTGGGGATGGACGAACTTCGAAGAGAACATCACATCAGTTCTATCGGGGATAAATGATAAACTGCTTAGGGAGCATCTCATCAACCAGACTCAGGAAGAATAATGAATTGTTGGGGAGATAAAATCACTAACAACTGCTTGGGGAAGACAACAATGTTTCACACATCAAGACTTACCCCTCTTAGATTATTGTTGACATTCCTTTTTGAATTCGATGTTCTTAAAGTAAATGCCTTATTATTTTAGAAAAATGATTATTCATTAATTTATTTATTTCAAAAATTATCATCATAAAATTTCAATTTTATTTAAACAGAAACAAGTAAGAATAATAAACAATTAGATAAAAGGATTAACTTTATTTAATAAATGGTAGCATGCAAATGGCAAGACTCCATGGATCTTTACAAAGTTTGAAAATGGTAACTTACATGGAAAAAAGGACTACATTGAATACAATGACCACTACTCTTCCTACCAACTTTGAAATCCATTATGCTCTTGTCTTCGATTGAGAATGATGAATTAGAACCAAATGATTGTTCAAAACTGCTTCAAAGATCAAGACCATCCGAATGTAGTTACTTGCCAGAATCCATAATTCTTGCCTAGATTTCCCTAAGGTGGGGGTACTCAATCTATCGAGATAGTTTTTTTTTCTGTTTTATGTCTCTAAATTTTGCCTGGATCACCCTTTCGGGTTTTCAATCCACCGAGACGCTCATTTTTGCCCAAGTCGCCCTTTCGGGTTTTCAACTTAGCGAGTTGTTCTTTTCTTTTTTTATGCGAAGTATTTCTTGATTGCATCAACATTCATAGGACGAATGAACTCTTCACCATCCATAGTTGTAAGAATCAAGGCACCGCCTAAGAAGGCTCTCTTAACAACATATGGGCCTTCATAATTAGGAGTCCATTTTCCCCTAGAATCAGGTTTATTAGATAAAATCTTCTTGAGCATAAAGTCACCTTCTCGAAACACACGAGGCTTGACCTTCTTATCAAAAGCTTTCTTCATTCTCTACTGATATAACTGACCATGACACATGGCTGTCAATCTCTTCTCTCCAATCAAATTGAGCTGGTCAAACCTGGTCTGACACCATTCAGCTTCAGTCAACTTAGCTTCCATCAGACACACATTGACAGGATCTCAACCTCTACGGGGAGCACAACTTCCATGCCATAAACAAGAGAGAAATGGGTTTCCCTTGTTGAAGTGCAGACGGATGTACGGTACCCATATAAATCAAATGGGAGCATCTCATGCCAATCTTTGTATGTCACAACCATCTTCTGGATAATCTTCTTGATATTCTTATTCGTAACTTCAACAACCCCATTCATCTTGGGTCTATAGGGAGAAGAATTATGACGTGTTATCTTGAAGTCTTTGCAAAGAGCTTCTACCATATTGTTATTTAAGTTCGATCTATTATCAATAATGATCTTACTCGGCACACCATACTGGCATATAATGTGATTCTTGATAAACCTTACAACAACTTGTTTGGTCACATTTGCATACGATGCCGCTTCAACCCACTTTGTGAAGTAATCAATAGCCACTAAAATGAAACAATGTCCATTCGATTCTTTAGGCTAAATCATGTCAATCATAACAATTCCCCACATGTTGAAGGGCCATGGGGAGGAAATGACATTCAATAGTGTCGGAGGGACATGGATCTTATCCGCATAAATTTGACACTTGTGGCATTTCTTCACAAACTTGCAACAGTAACATTCCATTGTCAGCCAATAATAATCTGCTCTCAACAGCTTCTTTGCCATATCATGTCCATTGGAATGAGTACCAAAGGAACCTTCATGGACTTGAGTCATCAATAGGTTTTCTTCGTGTTTATCCATGCATCTGAGCAAAACCATATCGAAATTCCTCTTATAAAGCACATCACCATTCAGGTAGAAGTTGCAAACTAATCTTCTCAAAGTCTTCTTATCTTTCAAATATGCCCAGATGGGTAAATCTGATTTTGGAGGAAATATTGATATCATAATACCACGACTTATCATCTTTGGCTTCTTCAAAAGCAAACACATGATCTGGCCTATCAAGACGCATCATAGTCAGATTGGGAACTTCATTCCAAAACTTAACCACGATCATGGAAGCCAATGTTGCAAGAGCATCTGCCATCCGGTTTTCATCTCGAGGGATACAATGAAACTCAACCTTTGTAAAGAAAGTTGATATCCTCCTCGCATAATCTCTATATGGTAATAAACCGGGTTGATTCGTATCCCATTCACCTTTGATCTGGTTAACTGCCAAAGTTGAATCTCCATATATGTCAAGATATTTGATTATGAGATCAATGGATTCTTCGATCCCATGCAAGCTTCATACTCAGCCATATTATTCGTACATTTGCAAGTTCAATCTAGCTGTAAACGGAAAATGAGTGCCTTAAGGATTAATTACCATAAGAATTAACAACTCCATCAAATATCATGCCCCAACGGGAACCAGGCTCTGGCCCTTCTTCAAGCAATGGTTCATCATAATCCTTCATCTTCAAATATAATATCTCTTCGTTAGGAAAATCAAACTACATTGACTGGTAATCTTCAATAGGTTGGTGAGCCAAATGGTCAGCCAAGACACTACCTTTAATAGCTTTCTGAGCTTGGTATTCAATATCATACTCAAATGACAACATCTGCTAACAGGCAATCCTCCCAGTTAAAGCAGGCTTTTCAAATATGTACTTGATTGGATCTATCTTAGATATCAACCAAGTAGTATGATTCAACATCTACTGGCTTAGACGCTTAGCAGCCAAAGCCAAAGCACAACATGTCTTCTCAAGCATAGAATACCTAGACTCACAATCAGTGAATTTCTTACTAAGGTAGTAAATTGCATATTCTTTCTTACCAAATTCATCTTGCTGACCAAGAACACAACCCATACTCTCTTCAAGCACAGTCAAATACATGATCAAAGGTCTTCCTTCAACAGGCGGAGACAAAATCAGAGGCTCAAGAAGGTACTCTTTGATATTGTCAAAATCTTTCTGGCAATCCTTGGTCCAATCACAAGACTGATCTTTCTGAAGGAGCTTGAATATAGGCGCACATGTGGCAGTCACATGCGAGATAAATCCTGAGATATAGTTCAAGCGGACAAGAAAACCTCTAACTTGTTTCTCAGTTTTGAGCGCAGGCATCTCTTGTATTGCTTTGACCTTGGCAGGATCAACTTCAATACCCTTCTCGCTGATAATAAAGCCCAACAACTTACCAGAGAGGACACCAAATATACAGTTATTAGGATTCAAGTGGAGTTTATATTTCCTCAAACACTAGAATAACTTAAATAAATGCTCAACATGCTTTTCTTCAGTCCTTGATTTAGCAATCATATCATCAACATAGATCTCAATCTCTTTATGCATCATATCATGGAAAAGAGTGGTCATAACTCTCTAGTACGTTACATCAGCATTCTTTAAACTGAAAGGCATCACTTGATAACAGAATATTCCCTAGGGCGTAATGAATGCAGTCTTCTTTATATCTTCAGTTGTCATCTTAATTTGATTATAACCGGAAAATTTGTCAATAAAAGAGAAGACTTTGAATTTAGCAGTATTGTCTACCAACATATCAATGTGTGGTAGAGGAAAATCATCTTTTGGACTAGCTTTATTCAAATCTCTATAATCAACACACATGCAGACTTTTCCATCTTTCTTAGGAACAAGCACAATATTGGCCACCCAATGCGGATACTCGGAGGTAACAAGGAAACAAACATCAATCTACTTTTGCACTTCCTCCTTGATTTTCACTTCCATATCAGGATGAGTTCTTTTCAACTTCTGCTTGACTGGCAGGCATTCTGGATTCCACGGAAATATATGCTCCACAATATTGGTATCAAGACCTGGCATATCTTGATAGGACCAAGCAAACACATCATAATATTCTCAAAGAAGATCAACCAACCCCTTCTTAACTTCTGGACAAAGCTGCGACCCAATCTTGACTTCCTTGACATCATCCTCGGAACCCAAGCTGACTAATTCAATATGCTCTTCAAATGGCTGAATGCTTATTTCCTCGTGCTCAAGCAGTCGGAATAATTCATCAAGCACCTCTTTATCATCAATCTCTTCCTCGACTTCAAATACAGGGAAATCAAAGTTTGAAGAGGGAGTAGGATCATTATGTTCAATGGGTTTGAGAACCAACCTACATAATGATTTGATATTTTGATTTTAGAGAAATGAAGTGCACACAAATATTATGCAGATATGGGAAAATTATTGCTCATTTATATTTTTTATGATTACCATTTTTTAGAAAAGGAGAAAAGTAAAAACAAACATCATAAATGTGGATGAATAAAATTGTATTTTTATTAATGATAAAATTGAAAATGCCCAATAATGTTTCACTTCTCCTTTAGGCATAGGAGAAGGATTTTTATTTTAATAATAAAACAAATTACTTTGAACGATGTACAATGATATGAACGTCTACAACAACCCAATTGTTGCAAGTCTGGCCATGTGTCACAAAGGTGGCACAAGCTTCATCTTCATCATCATCTTTAACCTTCAACCTGCTGGATTCACCATACTGACAAGTTGGAGCGTTAACAATATCAACTGAAGGAACATTTTCCCTCTTACCAACATCTTCCACAACCTTAGGAGATACTGGGTCAAATACACGATCGCTACGGGTCACCTTAACGACATTTGTAATGCTTACTATTAAATTTGCAGCGGGAAGAGGAACCTCTTGCCCATTCTCAATCATAGTAGCATTGTACTTATAAGGTACAACTTTATCGGATGAATATGGGATTGGGTCCGCTAACCGTATTACCAATGACGATACTGATCTATTGTCATTCTTGCTGCTGTCATACTGGATAATTACTCGCTCGGGAGCTTTGAACACTGGTGCGATAACATTTACATCATTATCCATATATCTGGATTGTTGGCTCTGAATTACACCTTCATCTATCAATTTCTGAAATTCCTTCTTGACAATCACACATCCTCGAGGGTTGACACTGTAGATAACACAACCATCATTTTTATGCTCACAATCATTTATCAAGCACATAGTTCTATGGATCTCTACGAAAGACTGGAGAATATGATGAACATCAAAAACCTTGAAATTCCCAGGACAATCATCTACCATATTCACAGAAGCATTTCCATGAGCAGCAAATGAATTAGCTTTAACATTAGGCGCGCAGTCCTTAAAGGACACCATACCACTTTTGATCAATTTTTGGACCTCATGCTTCAAAGGATAACAATTTTCAATGTCATGGTCGGGAGCTCCTTGATGAAAGGCACAGTGCAGATCTGGCTTGTACCACCATGACAATGGTTCAGGAGTATGTGGAGGATTTTTTGGTTGAATCAGATTCTTGACAACCAAAGAATGTTATAATTCTGCCTAAGTCATCGGAATAGGATCAAAAGTGATCTTCTTTCTCTCAAAATTTTGCTGATTGTTATTGTAATGATTGTTGTGTGTACGTTATTGTTGTTATTGATGTTGATGTTGTTGTTGAATGGGAACTAATTGATTTGCTGAATTATTGGTGAATACCAAAATAACTGATGATAACCAATGCAGTCTTCTGCCTCCCTACAGACACTGCATTGGTTACCCATTCCTTCTTCTTGGAGAAACTACCACCATATTTCTTACTGGTAGATGCTTCATCTTTAGACAACTGGCCCTCTCGAACACTTTCCTCTAATCGCATCCCCATGTTCACCATTTCGGTGAAATCATTAGGAGCACTGGAAATCATTCGTTCATAATAAAATGAACTCAGAGTCTTCAAAAAGATCTTGGTCATCTCTTTCTCCTCCAAAGGTGGGCTAATTTGAGCAGTAAGTTCTCTCAATCTCTGCGCATACTCCTTGAATGTCTCATTATCTTATCTTTTTGAGACATTGATCGTAACTGATCACGATCGGGAGCCATATCAACGTTGTACTTGTATTGCTTGACGAAGGCCTTGCCCAAGTCGTTGAAAGTACAGACACTAGTATTGTCCAATCCTATATACCACCTAAGTGCAGCACCAGTTAAACTGTCTTAGAAGTAGTGTATGAGTAGTTGATCATTGTCAATCTGAGTAAACATCTTGCGAGCATACATTACAAGATGACTCATAGGATAGATATTTCCCTTATACTTATCAAAGTTTGGGACCTTAAATTTGACAGGGATTTTGACGTTGGGCACTAAGCACAACTCATCAGCATTCTTACCGAACTGATCTTTCCCCCTCAGGGTCTTCAATTCTTTCCTCAGCTCTAGAAATTGGTCCTTCATCTCATCCATTTTCTCATACACATCGGGGCCCTCGAACGGCTCATAATGATAAATGGTTTCATCAACATGTGGCATAATATATACCACAGGAGAAGGAACAGACATGACCAGGCTAGATGTCGGCATATGAGAAAAGGTTTGAGCATAACCTTCAGGCATGAAGTTCGGTGGCATTCCCCACGAGAATCCGATAGGCATGGATGACACAGACTGTCTAGCAGGAACTACATGCACCGGTGCTAAAACAACTTTAGAGATGACAATCCTTTGAGGAGGAGTTGCAGAAGGCGGAGATGGTTGATTCTGAGGAAAAATGGCAGACTCCATCAAAGTAGTGAGTCTAGCAATCTCTTACTTGAGCTCTCGGTTCTCTTGTTTTAGATGCTCCATTCTTCTCTGGCGATTATCTTGAGTATTGTAGTGATGAGTCAGCTTGTCTGATACAAAGAAGAAGAGCCATAAGACATCTAGCCGAAGGCTGGAATGTAAGAAACATGTTATGCAAATGATGCATGAAATGTAATGGTTTTTATTTTAATTTCAAGGAACATACAAAGTCTTATGTGCAAATATTTCAATTGATAATAATAATTAATAATATCAATAACTTGACCATACAAATATCTTTTTATTCATAAATTTTTTGGAAGGATTACACTGAGTACAAATTTAGAAACCAAAAAGTACAAATACAAGAGAAAAAGAAAGTATCATCCTAAGGATCCCTAGCAACTGAATCAGCTGAATTGGCCAAGGGTGTATACTTCCTTTTGATGCGTCTTATCTCTGACTCAAAAGCCGTCTTTATCTTATCTTTCTCGAGGACAAGTCGGTCAACAATCTTCTTCCAAGCACCAGAAGGCTGAGGAATACTAGAGGAAAATAAACTCTCTCTCTCTCTTTCTCTTTTCACTACATGCTCTTCAAGAACCTTGATGAGTAAATCCTTGTCTTTCAACTCAAGTTGTAACTCCACATGCTTTCGGTTCAAAGCATGGAATCGCTCTTCCCAAAGATCCCTCTCTTGCTTCATCTTGGCGAGTGCGTCTTCCAGCTCCTTTACATATTGGTTAGGGAGAGTTGATGGCTCATCCATAACCATAGACATGGGTCTTTCGCAGGCATACAACATCTTAAGCTCCAAAGCTCTCTTTTTCACCCAAGTAGTGTAAGCTTCAAAGGCTACACAATTGCACAGACCAAGCTCGGATCTTCCCTTCCTATGAACATTATGTCAAGCATACACCATTCTACTCTTCGAATTTCGGGGATCTTTACCCTCTTGGTAGAATAGACCTTCTAACTGAATGTTATTAGGTTTATCTTTCAAGGGGAACCCAAGCCGACGACGAGCCAAAGCAAGGTTGTAGTTAATTCCTCATTGTGTACCAATAAGAGGCACATTAGAGAACTTACCGCAACTGTCAATAATCTCCAAGCCATCATATGCAGAATCATACCAAACAATATCATCATTAGTGAGAGACATAAGTCTCTAAGACCATCGTAGACATTGTTGGTTCTCCAAGAAGACCGGTGTCTGAGGCAAGTGCAAAATAAACCACTTGTACAGAAGAGGGATGCAACACATAACGGTTCCACCACCCTTAGAATTCCTAAAATGCAAAAAGAAATATGTGTCCCCTAACAAAGTCGGAATAAGATTCCTAATCAAGAATATCCTAATGGCATTAACATCAACGAAACTGTCAATGTTAGGGAACATAGCCAAACCATAAATGAGCAAGACAAAGATGGATTCAAAAGTGTCCATGCTACCAACTTTAGCAAAAGCAGTAGCTCTACCAATGAGAAACTCAGAAGTTAACTCTTGAATCCCTTCTTTCTTCGTCATATTAGCATCAATCTCGAACTTCTTCAAATGAAGAGCCTCAACTATAACTTGAGACCTCAGAATCTCATATAATCCACTGAAAGGCACCTTTTTAGATACGGGTATACCCAAGAGATGGGCATACTCTTCCAACATGGGCAAAAGCTGATAATCGGAAAAGGTGAAACACTAATAAAGAGGATCATAGAACTGGACCAAGACACTCAAGAGTCCTTCCACAACTTCGGTAGACAATACAGATATAAGCTTCCCATGATGTTGCTTGAAATCCAAGGGATATAATACAATGGATAATAGCTTCCTTAACTCTTTCAAGTCGGGACATCTGAAACTGTACTTTTTAGTGTTCCTTCGTCCATAATCTATGGTCTGAAAAATATTTGCAAACATGACCTTAGTTCCTTGAAAATTTTATTGCGTGATGAATGTTATGATGCGTATGAATGCATGAATGCAACAATTACACACAAGGGATCACACACAAGGTCAACAAACGAAGGTCACGGTATGGATCAAATCATCATCAAGATCAATCATCCATTTTGGTGGATTACGGTTTTTCACCTTATTAACATCCAAGATCCATTGATTTCGACGAGACTGATCGGATCGACCGAGAATCAACGGGTTTGTTATGAGTCACGGGCATGGAGTCAGGTTAAGAACCATCCCAAAGTAGTATACTAAGTATAAAAACCTTCAAATCATGTTCTAAAAAGTTCCCAGAGTCGTGATCCCATCTATCAGATACTATAGGTTAGGATGACTGACTCATCAACCCATAAGATTCTCAAGAGAAACTCGTCTGAGTGTAGTATCGCCTAACAACTGTTATCAAGTCTACACTTGAACAGTCTCCGCACTATGTCTTAAATAGACCAAGTTGGGTTAAATGTTCTACGGTCCTCAACTTCTCTGACTCCCAGGTCGGAAAAGGTAATGTCTATCCACGACTTACTCGTGTGACATCAGTAATTCCAATGGGGTCTCCACTGAGTAGATGGGTCTCAAGCCAACTCGTTAAGGATTACTCCACACGAGTCGAACATGACTATACCATCCTCCTATCTTAATTGCACTCAAGTTAGGGTTAGAACTTATCTCACCAGTCAGAGATCACCAAGCACAACAGACAGAGAGTATCACACAATATGTACAAACAAACATCAAATACCAACAAATGTAATACACACAAAAATTAGGCTAAACCCACTGAGGACTTCTTCCCCAACAGAGTCGCCACTTTATTTATGTAGCGGTAAATTCGTGACCATTGAGCCATTGGTTAACTCAACGTCAATAAAACCATAGTCGCCATCGCGCTTTTCTTATTTCCAAAGGAAAAGGGAGAAAGTACGAACAAAACCCAAATATAAGAAGTTTTTAAATCAAAACTAGTAAAATGTCAGAGATTACAGGTAAGGGGGTTGGTTACACAGAGGGAAGGCATTAGCACCTAAAGTGTCCTAGGTACTCCTAGGGAGCCCTTTTTGTATGCATTTATTTTGGTTGGAAATGATGTTTGCTAAAATATAGAATGAGGGGATGAGAAAAAGAATTCATTAATTATATTTTTGTGTTTGACAAGACCTTCGGTCTTATGCCTACGTGCTAACATAAAAATGAGGGATCAAAACCCCGTGGTTGGTGGTAAAATTTTCAAAGATTATTGGATTGATTTTAACAAAAGCTTAAATATCTTTTGTTATCAATGGGAGAATACTCAATCAAACATCCACCGATAATGAGGGCTTTACAACATTTAAGAGGGAGGTCTCCGACTTGGATTCAATCAACAAGTATGACACTAACCCCTAATAAATGGAAAGTCTTACAATCAATATATCATGGAATGAGAGAATTATATCTCAACCAAAGATAACTCAAATATAAATGCTCTCTTTTGAAAAGTTTAAAAGAAAAAGGAAAAAGATAGCCAAAAGGACTAGATGAGGTTGTTAGTTCTTTTTGTCTTTTTGAAATTAAAGTCAATATGATTAAGTTTATTCACAAGTTTGATTAAGAAAATGTTTTGAAAATCAATGGCATAAGGCCAAAGTTTCTACTTATTAAAACAAGTTTTAGTTGAAAACACAAACAAAGAAGGTTTTAAAATGAGAGAGAGATTTTGAAATTTAAGAAAGAAAGGATAAGATTAAGGGACTATCCTGGACAAAATTTAAAAGTTTAGAGTTGAAAAGATCTGACCAATGGGATGCAATCCACAAGGCAAGAATGTCAGATAGCAACCCATTTCCTTTGGACTATTAAGAAAGCAACAAGCATAAACATCCAAGCAATTAATATGAGGGCCAAAGGCATCAAATAAAGGTAGCCAGAATCCAAGCAAGCACTCCAAAAGCAAGCAACCTTCAGTGTCTTCTACTGTATTAGATGAAATATTCCTTGTGGCAAACTCATAGAAATAATCATCAGATATAAACAATAAGAACATGATAACAGTTTAAGCACATAGACAAAGTAACAGACAAAGAACATGATAACTCCTTTTTCGGTCACATTTTGATCAACTTGTGCCTTTTTAACCGATCATTTTTTACTTCAAAATTTGATCAAAACCTGTCTATTTTCCAAAAATATATTTCGCATCGATCATTTTAACACATTCATTTTAAATATTCATGCATCTTTGCGTCCAGTTTTTATTCATTTTAGTCCCTTTTATTTTTGTTTTTTTTTTTACCAAAATATCCATAAAAAGTAAATACATTTGAATAAATAATCGTTTGATTTTTATTTACTCTATTTAAAAATGTTTAATTTTTATTTATTTTATTGCATTTTAAGTCATATACTTATCCAAAGGCAATGTGTGTTTCTTTGTGAATAATATTGTCCATTAGATGCATTTAGCAATGGTCCAGACTTGCTATCCATGCCCATCTTTTTCAACCGATTTGAATTAAGAAAATAAAGAAATAAAAAAAAAGAGAAATTCAAGGAATGAGGATGGGACACACGTATGAGCAAGGGAGGAGAAAAATGTTCATCCATTTTCAAAATACCCCACTCGCACGTTATGAAGGAGAAGAGCGATCCAAAACGTAGCTGAATTTAAAATTTCTCCTTTAGTGATCCTTACGAATGGGCATGATCAGTGATAGAATCGTTACCTCTTGTGGCGATTGTAACCTTTGATGCAGATCTACGAAGCGATCACAAACGTTGAACGATGACAACACATCTACTTAGTCCACACGAACAGATTCCTTCAATCTCAGTGCTAGCTGCTACGAATGAAGGCTTTGAGTGTGAGAGAGAGAGAGAGAGAGAGAGAGAGAGAGAGAGAGAGAGAGAAACGAAATTGCAACTACACAAATGCTTCTGCACAAGGGTTCTATTTATAGAACCACTTGTGTGGGCTGCAAGCTAAAAAGCCCACTTAAGTGTATGTGGCCCATATTTTATAATATGCCAAAATCACTTAAGCGCATGGTACCTTACCATATTTCGTATTCTACTTAAGTACACCATACCTTATGATGTTCTACAATTCACTTAAGTGCACCGTACCTTACGGTGTTCCTTAGTTACTCTATCTCTCATCAATCCGTCCTTTTGTGTGTGACCTTGTAGATTTTCGCGGCATTGGCAATTATATTAAATCACGTATTTAACATAATAAACAGTGAGCGATATCTAGCAACACATCACTGCTACCCAAGACACGAAAATGTCATGTGATCTGACAAATCCTTCTATGATAATACTTATGTGTATAATTATCCTTTTGCCCTTATGTCTATATTGAACACAAGGCATAGACCGTGTCATCATTGTCCAGTTCAATATTGGGCCCATAGACATTTATCCTATTACGCGGGATGGGAAAATTCTATCTAGGTCACTCATGTCTCTTAGCATGCTTTGTGGAGTACCCTTCAACTGTCTTTATGGTTATCCAGTTATAGACAATGTTTGATCAACAATAAGACACTCGACTCTACATCTAGGGTCCATAGTGGTTTCAGGTCGAAGGGTGGTATACACCATTATCACCATGAGAATAACTTATGACACTTTGCATAACATTCTATATAGTATTCTCATAGCGAATCAATCCAGTATAGATATTACTCTTAATATTCATACCTATGTTTAAGACTTGATAACTCCTTATCCATGATCCATGAGATGTGATCATCAGTCTATATACATAATAGTCTTAATGCTTTAATGTTATCCCACTTTACAATAAAGCTCGACTACGAATACTTTAAGAATAGTGTCCTTATGTTTAATGTGATCTCATGATTAAGTCACACTTGATACATTAAACGGACTAGCTATTCTAGGGACTTTATTAAACAAACATAATAAAGAAAAAGCCTTTTATTATTAATAAATAATTCGATACAAGTACCAAAAGTATTGTCCTCTAGGGCTTACACCAACAAGTTAATACCATGGATTTTGGCACCCATTGACCGGACTCTCTCTCAACACATGAAATAGAGTGCCAATCCTTTGTCTCCATCTCTATTAACGCTGACTAAGAAAAAAGAAGGAGAAATTTCTTTTGATATCACCTTACTTTCTCACGTTGCATTTATTATCATACACACAAACACCACTACTTCAAAAACCTCCACCTTCTAACATCTTTAAAATATTCATCAACCTCACTCATCAAGATCAAAAAACCATTCCTTCATATTTCTAATAGCCTAAACCAAACCTTACCTCAGTTTCATCACCATCCATAATTCACCTTGCTATAAAAAACCATCAACCATCAACCTTGACTCACCATTCTTTCTGCCTGCAACAGAACCAACAACCACGCTGTTATGCACTCCCTTCCTCACTACTCCGCCTATATCCTGCAATTAAAACCGTTTACATTCAAAAACCCACAAAAATTTTCAATAACCAAACATTATTCTTCTTTCATAACTCTATAACCTTCCATTTTCTCAACTTCGAAACTCCGTCCAAAAACCACCGAAAACCTCCATAAACTCACACCCTTCAGCTTTGCCGGCCAATCCTCACAACTCCTACAACTTACCTTCATCCACCTTGAATCCATGACCCACCTCACAAAATTCTCCTTTGACATCAATTTCACCAACACCATTGTCTCCAGACTTCCCTAAACCTCCGCCTCTTGCCATTATTCCGAAAAACCCAGCTCACACACCTCATCTCCGCCGGAAACAACCACCCACCAACCATAACCTTTTTTTTTCTTACATAAAATTAAATTGCAACATTATTGTAGTAAAAAACATATGCTTGGTTGTTGCTTGATTTATTATTGTGTTACAATTTCAAAGTTTAAATCCAATTTAGCTTTCGAAAATCACCCGGACGCGTAAATTCGATTGTTAGGTTTCTTATAGAATGATTCCTACATGAATTCACCTTAAGTTAGCTTAGACCTAAATTAAATAAGTTTCAATTTATTTTTTCATTGTAAATATTGTATATAGTTTATCGAGTTGTTGGATTTCTTATTGCGTTGCAAATTCAACTTTATAATATCATTTTTTCTTGGTTTCTTATTGAGTGATTCCTACATGAATTCACTTTAAGTTAGCTTAGAGCTAAATTTAGTACTCTAAATTTCTGTTTATTTTTTGGTTCATTTCCTTTCTCTTGGGCCTTCTTACACGGAGCTCCTTGTTGTTTACATTTACTTGTTTAATGGACTTGTATTTTAATCACTTTATTAGATCCTCATTCCTCAAAATCTATTCCATTCTCATAACGTGTAAGAATTTTACCACTTTCCTTTATTTTTTTCTTATTCCATTAGTTAATTGTTATTTCAATATTAGCATAAAATCTATCATTTTCAAAAAAAGAACAAAAATAGTGCTCGATTCAATGTCGGACAAGTTTGATAAATCAAACCATTGTCACCAACTCAAGTGCTTGATTCAACGTCAAGTATCTCTTTCGCTTACATCGAACTCTTTTCATAATCAACTTCAAACACTTGATTCAACATCAAGTTATCCCTTTTCAAACTCTTTTTGCAATAAATAACCGATTGAAAAAGGATTGGGGGTGGAAGTAATTTTCTTCTTCTTTCCCCGAATGTTCATGTGATGTCAGCACTTATCCTGCCGTTTGAACATTCGTTTATCGCTTTAAAACACTATTAAATAAGCGAGTTAAGTTGATTCTTTTATGTATGAAAAAGGATTAGGGCGGAAGTAATTTTCTCCTCTTTTCCCCAAATATTCGTGTGATGACCGCACTTAGTCTATTGTTCGAATACTTGTTGTTCGTTAAAGAAACACGATTTGATTCGTCACACAAATTTCATAATTAATCGATTGAAAAAAAATTGGGGTGGAATTAATTTTCTTCTCCTTTACCGAATATTCATATGATGGCCTCACTTAGCCTATCCTTTGAATATTCGTCAATCACTCAAAAAATATTCAAACACATCAAACTTATCTTTTTCTCTCCCCTGCACGATCAAAAACCTTTTCACAAAAGAACGTTGTTTAGTCTATTCTACCGTGAAACAAATAAGCGCTTAAGCACCCCCTACGAGCATACAAGTCAGACGTTTAACCTCTAGAATGCGGCTTAAACATTCGTTATTAAAATCAATCAACCAACACTCATTTGCTGTAAAGAAATACGTAGCCTTGAGTTCTCCATCGCATATGGAGATATGTAAGAGCAGGATTTTGAAATCTTGTCAGACACATTAATAAAAAACTCTAATATTTTCCTTCATTTATTTCTCAACCAATAAGTCAAAGAAAACAAATAACATAAGTTAATATTCAATTGGAAGTTTAACTAAAAGGTTCATGTTGAGTACAACGGACGTGAGAGATGTTAATATCTTCCCTTTGTGCAATCGACTCTCAAACCCGAATATGGTTACGGTGACCATCTCCTTTTTATTTTAAGGGTTTTATCGATATTTTCTCTTTATTTTAGGAATAAATAAACAAGACCTCATTCCTAACCCTCTAAATAGACCAAACTATCGCATTCCAGATCATAAAAAACCCCCTTTAAACTTCACTCTACCACCTAATGAGATTGGCTATACATACTAAATCATGTATCTCAAAGATTTTCCAGAAGAGGAATACGAGCCTCTAACATATGAGCTTATGGAATATGAGGCTTCTACTATCCCAACGCCTCCTCCTGCTCAAAGATCAAATGTGCATCCAAAGGTCGATCAGGTTTTGCAAGCACGAATTAAAGCCGAGAAAATGAGGAAAATCCAAATGTTGGAAGATATATATGATTGGCACATATCTTAGGGACATTTCCCTCCTTGTCAGTGATTTTGTGATCTTTCGCTCTCATTACTTTTACTTATTGGATTCACATTGAGGATAATGTTCAGTTGAAGTATGGGACGGTGGGAGTATTATATTATTTATTTCTTGCCTTTCTTGTTTTTGATTTATTTCTTTTTGTGTGCTGAATAAAATTGTTGTATAATTCCCTTGTGGTTGAATCATGCTATAATTGTGAAAGTATAAAATTTGATTTTGTTCTTTTGTATGGAAAAATGAAATTTTCACCAAAAAAATGATGCCTAAGGTTATAGATTTTTTATAGATTCTGTTCTTATTTTAACGCCAAGTGCATCCTAATTAGATCTTATTTCTACTAGAACTTGACTCGTAACCTCTTTTTCTACCATATTTTAAATTAAAACATGATTGATTTGGCATTATAAATTATGTTGGTTTTCTGGTTTTTGTGTATTGAGCTCTTGAGCTATAAAATAAAAAAGGAAAAAAGAATAAAGACAATAAAAGGCGACTGCACTAACTACGTAGGGTGGCCCTCATCCAATTATTCAATACAATAGTGAGTTGATCCCCAATACATAGAAAATATTATAATAAATACGGGATATCAATCAAGTAAGTAAGATAACCCTCAATCATAAAGAAAGAAAAAATTAGCTCAAGAAAATATTGCATTAACCAAAATTTATGTGTAGAATCGTATAAAATGCATAATAAAAACCATGATTGTATTTAAAATGATAAACAATATGTACAAAGGTTTATATTCAATTCTATGTGTGAAGTTTGATCTTTGAGGGAGAATCTAATTAAACATTTTTATAAGAACCCTTAAGCTAAACAAGCTTAAAACGATTTAGACTTAGGTTAAACAATTATGTGGATTTTGAGTGAGTCCGTGTACATGCATGTATTTAATTTTTTTAAAAGAAAAATGGTTTTGTCCTTATACTTCCTATACGAGCTAATTACTTGAGGATAAATAATGATTCAAGCATGAGGGAGTTTGATAAGCTGCATTTTTATCATTTTTAACAGTTTGATTTTATCATTTTGTCTAGTACTTTCAATGCGCTTATGTTTTATTTTACTTCCGTTTTCGTGTTTTCTTTGTTTTTCAAGAGTTTTAATGGTGAAAAATCAGGATCTATTGAATAGGAGTTGGACTAGAAAAGATACAAGAAGAGACCTGAAGACTCAACAAGGAAGTAAAGTCCATAACACAGATCAAGGGGTATTACGACCTGACTTTAATGTCCCTAGATGTTTACTTTCCAAATTTTTCTTTGGAACTCAAAGGCTGGGGGAATTATGGCATGACTATAATGGCCCTAACATAACGTTGGATTCCTAATTCTAAGTACTTTCATTTCTAGATTTTTCATTTCTCACTTGTTACAATCTTAAATTAACTCTCTATTATAACACATTATTTCTATATTTATAGATTTTTAGCCTATATAAGTCCTTGTAAGTTCTAACTTCATAATTCTACATACATTACATATTCTACAACTCAACATAAGTCTACTTTACAATTTTATGAATTTTATTTTAATGCAAATACTCTTTTGGAGCAGAATTGTTGTACTTTTCATTCGTTAATGCAGTTTCTGTTTGTTATTAATTACTCTATTATTAATGATTTCTTATTCTATTCCATGCTTTTATCAATAACCATGACTGCTTTTATTTTTAACATGTATGAGTAGATTACTTTAGATTTAGGACCATGCAGACTATCTAAACGACAAACCTCACATGTAGGACCTCAATTTGATATTTGTTAACAAGAAATCATGTATTTTTTTTTCTGTATTTTAAGATTAATTCATATATCTCTATGAAAGTAGAAATATTCTCAGATATCAGTTGTATACTAAAAGGGTACGATTTATATTTGAATCAAAAGACTAGACAATTAAACTGAGGCTACGCAAGTGTCTCTGGTTTAATTAATAAAAACTTTTTTTTACTAAATAGATTTACTTAATTGATCTTGAACCAATAAATCACGCTACAAAAGTAGATGATTCATTGGTTTAAGACAAGATCATACACTTCTAAAATATGGTATGATCACTTTTGTCTATTCATTTCTACAAAGCGCGAATTCTCATAACATATAGATAAACGAGATTTTACATGTGCGGGTCAAAGAAGGAATTCATAGTCCTAAGTCTTTATAAAATATTTTTAATCAATCTAAAATCACTTCAACCAAACCAAAGAACCATATTGTCTTACTACTACGATAGAATCATTGCGACCTATCATTACGCTTCATAGAAGGTAAAACATAAGAAACCTTTCGTATTTGAATTCAACCAAGAAAGTTCCATCTCTTGGGATTCCAATGTACATCTCTGCCAATATAGGCTTAGACATATCAATGATAATATTTAATTTTATCGCAGCATTCGTGTTTGGGAATTCAAATATAGTCGCATCTTTCACTTTACCAAAATTTCCCCCAATTTTAGTTTGAAAGAAGATTGTTTTGCAATGCATTGGTAGGCCCCGTATTGGTACCCATATTGATAGTGCTTGAAAATTGAGTTATGAGATAACCACACTTCTATTCTATTGATGAACCATTATCCAAAAATTATGAAACACCCATGAACTACCTCTATATATTATGATGAGATCTTATTTTGATAAAAAAAAAAAAGAGAACCGGAAGAAGTTGTCTTCCAAATCCACTATTTTAAGACCTTTTGAATTACACCAAATCCTTGATAGTCCATTTATCAGGGACATTCTTTGAGCTTTTTTTTTCAGATAGGAATTTATCTATTAGGCACTTTTTACATTTTTGAATACCTTGCACATCTTGTTTAGCATATATGATATATGAAAAAAGAGGCTTTTTGGTTATTTTTTCTCTTTTTAATCGTGGTGGTTCTAATTTAGTACATTATTTTAGTGGTTGTTTTTAACAGTAAAATTTTGATATTATGGTATTGACCTTTTGTAGAACATGGATCTATTATGATGATTGTTTTGGATTTGTGTAAGCGATATTTCGTTTTTGGTTTATGCGGGGGCAGATTAACGGTTATTAATGAAAGAGGAAGATGTTCCTTCTTTGGAATCCAAAGGAATTTACATGTTTTGATTGGGGAAAGAGTTTGAACAGGTTACTTGATTGACTCAAATGACGATGACATCTCCATAAAATCCTCCATAAGTCGTTATCTAGTCTTTTTTTAGAGATTATGGTCATGGGTAAGGACGAGAAAGACTAAAACACACAAGGTGGAAAAAAGACGAGGGGTAGAAAAATACACAACCCATATTAAAACAGGGGAGCAACTTATAGTAGGAAGAGAAAAAAACTTCCTCCAAACATTAAGGCTATGTTTGGATATCATAAAATGAACGGAGCGGAATGAAGTGGAGCGAAGTGGGACGGAGCAGAATGGAGCGGAGCGGAACGAATGTCTCATTCCATTGTTTGGAAAATTTAAAATGGAATAAGACAAGTTGTTCATTCCGCCCAAATTGGAGGGGAAGAAATATGGTGGTAAGTGATGTAATGGAATGGAATTCATACCACTCCATTCCGCTCCGCTCCATCGAATTTTAAATAATCCAAATTATGGAATATCATTCCACTCCATTTCATTCCGCTTCGCTCCATCTGATTCCATCAATCCAAACAAAGCCTAAGGGTCTGTTTGGTTCAATCGAGGAAGGGGATGGAAGAGATTTTTATTAACGAGATGGGAGGGGAGAGGAAGACAGGGGAAAGGAGGGGAAGATTTGATTTACATATATGTTTGGTTCAAAATATGAACAGGGGAGGGAAAGGGAAGAATTTTAATTGCAAACACGTTTGGTTCACATGAGGGAATAAAGATATTTTAAAACTAATTTACTGTTTTATCCTTGTAATTTTATCATAAGAATCATGATATTTACCATTCATAATTTGAACACAAATTCATTAATGAAATATAATGATATTTACCATTCATAATTTTAAAAAATATCCTTTAACGAAATATAATTATACAATAAGAAAGTATCATAAAATATTTTGTAAAAACATACCGATAATAATATACAATTTAAAATATAATCAAATACAAAAAAAAATCTAAGGAAAATTATTATTAAAAAAATATTAAGATAATTAAAAAGTGACAACAAAATTTTAGAAATAATAATAAAACCATAATAAAAATAACAAAATAAAACACATGAAAACAAACAAAAAGGTATAGTCAATATAATGAAAATAATAAAGTTTATGTGAAAAGATAAAAGTAAAAACAATGTTGATTTGAAAAACACAAAGAAGCAGTCATGGTTGAAACATATGAGATTATGAGCAAACTATTAACAAAAAAAAACTCCAACATCAAAAAAGAAGAAGAGAAATTTGACAGAGAATATAAAATATACTTCCTCCGGTACACTTCATTTTTTAGATTTATTGAATAATTAATGTACGTGGTAGGTATTATAGACCAGTTACATTAATTATTTAATGAATCTAGAAATGTGAAGTGTCTCTTATAAAAGAATCGAAAGGAGTATTATTTTCTTAGAGATAAATTAAATTTTTTATTAAATTTTCTAAGGTTAATTTCGTCAGCATAATAAATTATAATTTAACATATCTCCCCTCCTCTCCCCTCAAAAAATCTTGATTCAGGAAAAAAATTATCACTTTAGGAGGGATTCTGATCCCTTCCACTTCCCTCCCCTTCCCTCCCCTCCTAAAATTCATTTAAAATATCCCATACTCTCTCCTCCCCTTCCCTCCAAAAACCCTCAATCAAGGTTCAAATGTGGGAGATGAGGAAGGAGGAGAGATATTAATAGAGGGAAGAAAATGGGATGAGATGTGAGAGATTTTTGGTTTAAAAAAGTGGATGAGAGGGGAAATGAGAGATTTTAGTTAAAAATATGTTTGGTTCACGAGGGGAGGGGATTGGTTTGAGTTTTCTACACAACAATAAAGTATAATTTTTTTTGTGTATTGGAGATTTGGATAGTTGTGTGCTTAGAGAGAATTTTCTATTTTCCCGTTGAAAAATAGTTTGTTGTAAGAGTTTGTAATTTTCTAGTTCAAAAATTATAGTTGAGAGAGGGTTTGCAATTTTTCCATTCAAAAATTGTAGTTGAGAAAGAAGTCTTACAATTTTTTCGTTCAAATATTATAATTGAGAAAAAGTTTGCAATTTTTCCGTTCAAAAATTACAATTTGGAGGGTTTGCAATTTTTTTCTTAAAATTACAGTTTGATAAGAGAGTTTGTAATTTTATTTTGAATAGATTAGAAGTCGAATAATGAATTTGTGAGTTTAATTTTTTGAATTTTTCTTTTTTTTTCTTTTTGAGGGTATGCTTCCGTGTGCTAATTTTTATTCAAAGTTGAAAAATGCAAAATAGTTTTTTGGTTAATAAATTTTTTAATATTGATTCGTATTATAACTTTTCGACATAAATTAAAATATTTGTTGATGACAACTTTTAAATATATATATATATATATATATATATATATATATATATATATATATATATATATATATATATATATATATATATATATATATATATGAAGAAAAAAATTTGCAGTGGCTATTAAATACAAAAATATGAAAATAATAATTTGGAGGTGTGGTAACATAAAAAAATTTAAAATATTAAAATATAAATGGGGATATTTTCATAAATATAATAATTTTTTTATCATCAAAATTTACATTCACCTATCAGGGTCACATGTCTCGAGGTCTGAAGCGAAATTTAAAATTAAATATTTTTATCATAATAAAAATATTTTTAAAATAATTATTTTTTAATTATTTTATGGTATAAAATTATTAAATTATTATAATCAATCTTATTAATATTTTATTTAAATTGATAATAAAAATTAACTCATCTAAATACTATTTTCATTATTTAAAAAATCATAATTAAAAAACAAAGGAAAGATTATAAAAAAAGACTTAGATATCAAGTTTTCTATTATGTTAAAGAACTAAAAAATTTATCCTGTATGCATGTACTTTTTAAATTAAAAAATCAAACAATACAAATTATAAATGGTTGTTATTATTATATATTCTAAATAGATGTTACTCATTTTGTCCCAAAATGATTTGTGGGAAAGTGTCAACCTTACCACTTATTTTGAAACTTATGGAGTATTATTTAACTCATATATAACATAATTTAAAATATTATTTCAAAAATAATGAATTAAACTCATATAAAAATAAAATAAAATGCGAACTCTAGGTGGCATACTCTAGAACCTGATCTGCCCCATCTCCCCTCTAAATCTATCTTCTTTTAAAATTTCAACCAACCATATTTTATTAGTAATATTTCGTCCCCTTCCCTCTATCCACCTCGAATCAAATACACTCTAAACAAAATATATATAAAAAAAGAACAGAGGGGAGGAATAGATTTTGGATAAATAAAATTGATGTTGAATTTTGGATTTCTTAGTAATAATGATTAATTATAATGTTGGTCTTCTATTTTAGACAAACAAAGATATTTTAAAAGCAATTAAATATGTTGCATATAAATTTAAATTATTTCACTACAAATACATCTAGTGATATAAACTTGAATTCTTTTGAAATAACCACAATTTTCAAAATAATCATTTTTTCAAAAAAATCCCTAAAATAACCATCTTTCAAAACAGATGCGCCATATGAACTGGCGCATCCACTTAGAACCAAGAGGAAGCGTCAATGTCTATGGCGCTTGCATTGCTTAAGCCATGCAGAGACGCCAATGCCTCTGGCGCATGCTTATTGCATATGGTGTATGCGTCAATTCATCTGACGCATACACCATTGTATTTTTTTTTTAAATTTTTAATTTTATTTTTATTTTTTTGTTAAATAAAAAGAAATAATGTAAAAAAAAATTATTCATGATATAATAAATGTTATATGGGATTGACAAAAATTTAATGACCGACCTGATCAAAACGTCCCCCTGTTCCACATCCAGGTGCGTTAGTTTGTCTTTGAGGTCTCCCACGATTTTCCTAAGGTATTTGGGGTATTTGCGTGCTGAACTGATCGAATGATGGCTGATGTGAAGGTCCGGCAAAAGTTCCAGCAGTATTTGACAGATGTGTCATCATTTAACGGCGCTTCCGTAATGGAGTTCGGTGCTCATGTCATTGTAGTTAGGTTGATGGGGTTGGATGGATTGTGGATGGTGTAGTTGCCCGAATTGGGACATTGAATCGTTTTGGAAATGAAACAATGGTTCCTGGGGTGTATTATAGTTAAACAATAATTGTGTGTTTTGGTGATGGGATGTTTGAGTGGTCATTGGTGGGGGGCTACGATGAAGTGACTCATATGAATCATCTGGGCTATAGACGGTTGTGGTTGAAGCGTATGGTTGTTGGTGGGTAGGGTTTGATTCTTGGTTTTGTGGTTGATGGGTGACATGAATGGATTGCGACGTTAGGTGTTTGGTTGTTGGCTGGATGACATGAGTGGGTTACGAAGTTAGGTGTATGTGGTAGGTTGATGGTGTGAGGTTGGTTGTTGGGTTTGGGTGGTTTGACATTGGTGTTGGATGGGGACTTGTTGTTGGGCGTACGATGACAAAGATAGTTGGCGTGGATCAATCAAATACTGCGGCTCAGACATAAATTGTTGCGTTGTCACCGACCTAAACCATGCCATATATTGTTGAGTTGGTCTTGCACCATGGATGACTGGTTCGTTTAAGATGTGTTGTCGTCGATTCCTTCATTGACGACACATCTATTTTGCAAAGTCCCTTCAGTCGGAATAATCCCATTGGGCATCAACTATTTTTTGATGCCAATTCCCTAAACACGTCGGATGTTTTGGAATCGGTTGTTGCATGCCGAACTGCAGTTTTACCCGGTCACTCTGGTGCATTTCCACGGTAGTGAACTGGATAATTGGTGTCTTTGTTGTCTAAACTGCAACATCGTCATGGTTAACCTGATGATCAAGTCTCAGATATTCTTGACCAACCCCATGCTTGTAGCAAATACGCACATGAATAAAACGTACAAGTATTTTTTTTTTTGGCATTTTTACACATTGCACTATATAGATGAGCCAACACAGCTGAACCCCAACTATATGTGCTTACCTTATTAATGTTGTGTAACAACGGTAAATATATAATATTTACTGAATTACATGTACTTTCTGGAAATAAAAAATTACCAAATAAAATCATAATATAACACCGAACTTTAATTATTTTTTCGTACTCGATTGCTTTATGCGCCTAGGGAATGAGCTCCTGTTTGGACTATTAGGACAGAGATTCTTGTGAGATTCCTTATGTGCAGAGATTCTACCAGGTGCATGCATTGTGTGCTCTTGTCTCTGCATGCATTATTTTCTCTGCATGGTTAAGTTTGTGTAGATGAATTGTGTGATCAATGCATTCAACGTTTACGCTATTGAAGTGCATCAGAATAACATATCAATGCATTCAATTTCATTACCCATACAGATTAAAAGAAATACTAAAGTTAGATTTTAAAAAAAGTCTTCCTCATAACATTACATGATCAGTGCCCATATCGAAGGTGAAATATTTGAGCATCAATTATTCGGTTTTTGTTTTCGCAACACGGAGGTAACTCAGTTTACTATAAATTGACGATCAAATTTTTCACATCTGAAACAAAGAATATAAAAGAAATTGTAGTGTTGTCCTGTGGGCCAAATCATCTATAAAAATCCGGTTTGATTTGCAGAAAACCAGGTGAAGTTTTATCAGAAGAAGATTCAAGATGATGACAATGTTCATCATATGTTTGTCAGTCACGAACAATCTCGGTACAACGATATAGAGTTGTATATATTACCACAACAATAACAAGTGTCTTAGTTCATTGATCAGTCACAAGTGTTTTGTAAAACTGATGACGAACAAGCTGAGGTGAATGTTGCAAATGATAAAGAAGAAGAAGTCGAGATCTTGGTTGATTCAATGGTGAACACTGATGAGGAAGATGAGCCATTACCAGCTAGTCATGTATATTGTCCACCTCAACACATGACAAGGTTGAATTTAGGTTCCGATGAACCTTCATCAGATATATGGTACAATCCTTATGTGCAAATGCAAGGATCTTTAAAACAAGGAGACACATTTCGCACAAAAGAGGATTCTGTAAAAGCCATTAAAAATTTTCACATGGAACTATCAGCTGATTTCAAAGTTGATAGAACTAATGCATTGAGGTATAAAATTTATTGTCCGAATGAGCACTATCGCTTCAGGTTGTCATCTTCGTACTGGAAGATGAGTGATTCTTGGGAGATTGGATCCCATGGGTCTAGTTCACACATGCATGCTGACAATAACCTACCTATAACCGCTTTGGTGCGAACAACATATTTCAGGCTAGGGACGTTGTTTGAGACCAAACGTTCCAAATGGAGTTCAGTGTTGCAATCTGAGCAGTTGTTCATTGATGCTTCAATGAAATTCATTAGACATGAAGTTGCCAAATGTCATACCCCAAATTTGTCCAGGCACTTTTAATTTTCGTAAATTTGATTTCATTTTTAATTTGCATCATATGCACAGCATGACATGCATTTCATCATGAATAATACCTAAAATATTAGTCGGAGTAAATTATTGAAAATACAGACAAATTGGTTAAATAATTTCTTAAGAACGTGCAAATCAGTAGGTAAAAAGTTTTAAAATTAAAATTGCAGACGCCAGTATTATTCATCTACGGATCACGTAGTTTAACCTGGTGTGCTCGTTATATTTTCAGCGACTGTTTCGGCTGTGTTTTGACCCACCTGAGCCTTTTAACCGGTGAAAATTTACTTCGAAATTAAAATAAATGTTGTATTTTTTTTATAACTATATTTCGTGCTGATCATTTTGGTACGTAGGATTTAATTTTTCGAGCAAATTTTCGCCAGATTTTTATTCATGATTAGTCGTTTTAATCCAAATATCCGAATTAATTAATTATAATTTTCTTTATTACTTAGTTTAAATTGGGATAATGAATTTTAATATGCTTATTTTTTTTCTTTGATAATAAAATGATATTTGTTGAGATAGCATTGGATTCTTATGGGCTGTGAATAAAAAGAAAATATACATCCTCCAAAGAAGGACCCATGCGTCCTCTCTCTCATTGGATGCTCTCATGATTTGTTACAATGGTGATACCTTGACAGCTCATCCAAACGAAAGGGGAACGAAAATTAAAAAACGGTTCAGCTACTTCTCTCACGACATATAACTCTCTCTCTTTCCATTCCTACAGAGATCCCTGACCCACTCACTCATTACTTACCTAACTCTCACTCTCTCATGGGCTGGAGAAAAAAGAAAGAAAAAAAGAAAATTGAAAAGACTGACCACTGACTATTCACGTCTCTCACACACACCTCTTTTCTCTCATAATAACTACTCTCTCTCTAAAAACGGAGAAGAAGAAAAACCTAAAAAGAAAAAAGAACATTAAGAAAAGGGAAACGAAAAGAAAAAGAAAAGTGTTTTTCCTCTTCTTCTCCAGAACCACCCGCACCACTTACTCCGTGAAACACCATCACCTTCCTCCGCCGAAATCACATCGTCGTACCACTTAAGCCACCCTTCTCAACTATCTCTTCACCGACGACCTCGTTTTCTTCTTTCAACTCCCTCAGTCCAAATCGACGATAGGCGAAGCTCGTCGGTGAAACTTTCGTCACAAACCCTCCTTCACCGTCATCACCGATTTCTTCACCACAAACTCCACCACCGCGAAGCTCCGCTACACCGTAACTCCACCTTCGATTCATACTAAGCATCAATTGGAATCCGTGAGAAGAACATGATTATGAAAGAAGTGTCCTCGGAGAAGGAGAAGTCTTTTGATCTCTTTCTAAAAAGACCGATTTAGCTGAACCCAGAATCACGAAAACCGCCGACACCAAATCCTCATTGCCGATTTTGCTCCACAAGTCTTCATCAACCACCATCACTTTTCATTCTTCAACAGCAAGCTCATCACACTTTCAACGCCTACAATGGTTATATAATCAGTTACTCTTCTGTTTCAAAAAAACTCGTAATATTTTTGAGATATTTTCTAGCTGGATTTTGTATGAGGAGAATGTCAATTTCCTAGATAAACTTTGTGAATTTCGTTGGGCATTGCGTTGGGTATACCATTTTTGCTAGCATAACATGCTTATCTCATTGATTGGGAATCCTGTGATAATTTGTGTCTGTAAATAAGTATGAATAGATGTTTTGGTTTTTTTTTTTTGGGTTGGATAGTTGAACTTAAAACCGCGGTAGCCTTTGAACCATTTGTATCATGTTGGCTGATTTTACTGTACTTGCTGCATACATCGTTTTGGTACATTATAACAGGCCGACTTTCAATATTCCAATGGTTTTTGGTCTGTGTAATGAGAGTAATGTATATGGTAGCTATGCCAGTGATATGTTAATAAGTTAGCGCTGCTTTCGGTTCTTTCTGAAACATTTTGTCACATTAGCTATTAATTTGATCTTAGTATCATTAGATTGTATGTGTTGTATATATTGTTTGATATTTTATAATAGTTAGATTTTCAATATTTCAATTTTTTTTCTTGGTAATGGGCTGGTTCTCGATAATCCAATTGTTTTTTTATTTTTAATATCATTGGACTCCTTATTTAGATACATCGCCTCAATCATTGTAAATGAAACCGTAAATATTGTAGAGTTGTGGTTGGTAAACTTCATTGCACTTTAAAAAAATCATTTTTCTCTATTCAATGGACTCGACAATTTCATGTCGGTATACCACCAAATTTCAATACATTAATTGTATATTTTCATCGCGTTTCGATCTCACATACGACATTCTAATTTCATTGTCCCTATAAAGCGGTTTATGAGCACATGATTCCCGATTCGAATTCGATTATTTTGAGTCCAATATTGTCACCTATTAAATTAGTTAATCAAAATCCTAATTAGAAAATATCATTAATTAATTTTAATTAACTTAATTAGTGGATTATGTCAATATTTGATATAATAATTTGGATAATTATTTTTAATTACCTTAATTAGATAGATTAATTGAATTTTAGTCAATTAATTTCGTTATCACAACTTCACGTTATTTCAAAACCGAAACTATTCAATTTCATCACCGATCCAAACCAATTTCAAAAAAAACAAAAATCACACAATTCTTTATTTAACATCGAGCCCTTTTTCCATACCTTTGTAAGTCAATTGCTTCAACATCGCCATCAACCTCACGAGAATAAACTTTACAAATTAAAGTTCAAATGAAAAGAATAGGAGGCGTTCACCTCACTATCCTTTGATTATTCGAACGAGTGACGCATACCAAATTGCTCAAGTCATCAACTCTCGATTAAAACTTGCAAATTCAAATCCAGATTATCTTCCCCAAATTAATACAAACATCTAAGAATATTTCTCTTTTTCTTATATATAAATTAAATTTCGGATTGACAAAAGAATGGGAGGCGTTCGCCTCATCATTCCTCGAATAATTGATCGATTGCCGCTCGCCATATTGCTCGATTTTCTTTTGACTTCCGATTAAAACACGTTAAATAAATTTGGATAAAGGAATAAGTGGCGCACGCCTCATTATTCTTTGAATGAGCAAGTGGGAGGCGCACGTGCTCACTACCGTGCATATTCAAATTCCGCAAACAAAATTTCGATAATAATTCGAATGAAAATGACAATAGGAGGCGTTCGCCTTACTATTCCCCGAAAGAATTGAACGATTGGTGTGCACCACTTTGCTCAATCTTTCGTCGTTCTTCAAAATATCAAACACGTTAAACCTAATTCATCACCCCCGTGCGATCGAAACCAACCAAACAAAACATCAAACATATTAATTCAACTTGTCACCCCCGCGTGACCAAAACTCTTTTAAAAAAGAACACTGTTTAATCCTTTCTAATGCGCACAATAAACTAGTGCTTAAGCCTTTGCCGAGAGTAGACAAGCCAATGTTTAGCCTTTAGAACGTGATCTAAATAGTCGTTCATTAAAAAGCACCAACCAATCGTAGTTCCCTGAACTACGAATGCTCTGATTTCCTTATTGCACCATAAGGATACGTAGGCAGGAGATTGCTGTATCTTCGCGAGCACACTAATAAAAAACCTCTATTTTCCCCCTTCTGAGGTTACCATTCATCTCTATTAAATATTTAATTACTCAACGAAAGCGAATAACATTCAACTAACATTCAAATAGCAAATTAGACTAAAAGGTTCCCGTTGAGTACAACAGACGTGTGGGGTGCTAATACCTTCCCCTTGCGTAATCGACCCCCGAACCCGAATATGGTTGTGACAACCATTATTCTATTTTCTTAAAGATTTTATCAATATTTACATATTCCTTCATTGGAATGAATAAAGTTCGGTGGCGAATCTGTTCGAACAAACATTTTCCGCGTCCATCGCGAGGGATCGCATTTTTCGAGGTGCGACACCAAAGTAAACACACATGTGGTTACGGTGTTTGATCACATTAAAGGTTGGTATAGTGTTGCCGAGTCCATGGATCACAATGAGGACATGCCAATGGGACAGTACAAAGTCGAACTAGATGGAGGTTGGTGCGACTGCGGAAAGTTCCAAGCCTTTCGTATGCCCTGCTCCCATGTCATTGCAGCATGTTCAAAGGTTCGAAGGGATCCATCCTACTTGCTATCTGACGTTTACAAAGTCACCAACCTATCAAATATTTATAAAATTAGTTTTTCCGTATTGGCAAAAGAGGATTACTAGCCAGAATATCAAGGGGGCATCGTCTAGCACAACGAAGTTATACGAAGGAAGAAATAGGGTCGCACAAACAACACCCGCATTCGAACCGAAATGGATACGACGAACAAAATGGTTAGATTATGTAGTTCATACCGTCAGCCAGGTCACAATCGTACTAACTGTCCTAGTGTTGGAACGAGCACAACCAAATAAATTCAAATGTACCTCTGTTGCAATATATGAAAAATTAAATTTATTTCATATTATAAGTTTGTGAGAAAATATCATTACATAAACAACAACACAAACAATTAAAACAACTACAATACAATAACTAAGCGATTACAACCATCAAAACAATTTTGAACATGTAATGCATCATCCTATGAACGTCTCAGTCAGTCTTAATATCCATCCATTCACGCACTTCTCCATTTTGGTTGAACGTGGACACAAACCATTGGATTCTTCTAATCCTTTCACCATCCCCATTTCTCCATCTAACCAATTGTTCAACGTCCGATTAAGACATTCAAACGAATCTATATTCCAAAGTTGAATCTTTATCGGAGACGCAACGACGAAAAATATTAAATCGGCATTTCGCTATTCAGACATGGTTAAAACTCAAAAACTTGAAGGAGAGTGAAGTTGAATGAAAGAAAATATGGTTGTAGGGTAAGATTGGTGTGAAAAATATTGCGTACATGGCGATATATTTATACAAAGGAGATAGAAAATGCACGCGCCAAGAGGCTATGCGCCTGGCATGTCAAGACATGTAGGCGTCAGAGGCATTGACGTCTCTTCATAAGTCAAATGCAGGCGCCATAGGCACCTCTTCACGAGGCTACCAATACAGGCGCCATAAACATTGACGCATCCTCTTAGTTCAAAGTGGATGCGTCAATTCATCTAACGCATTTGTTTTGAAAGGTGGTTATTTTGAAAAAAAAAATAAAAAATTATTTTGGAATTTATTTTGAAAATTATGGTTATTTCAAAAAAAAATCTATAAACTTACTATAATTTTCGCACCAAATAGAAAATAAAGATAAAATTCTGAGTTAAAGACAAAATTTAGACAATGGTTAGTGTCAAAGGATGTTTTAGTTATTTATTTGGATTTGAATACATAATTATAAAATAGGAAGTATGTATTATCATAGAGATCAAATCAATCATGGATTCTTATTTTTTAAATGGTACATTCTTCCTTATAAAATTATATATTTTTCTAATGTTGGGTGAGTCCCACCTGTGATATCAAATATAAAAATAAAGTAAGCCTATTACCACTTTGCTCAAACTATCTGTGGTTGTTGGTTGATGTCTAGGTGAAAACCTTCCTATGCTAAAGTGATTAAATGGCCGTTACTATAAACATTTGTATCAACAAACACTCCATAAATATAAATATATAGCTTATATTATGTCTCTTATCCTATTCATTAAATAGGAAATATGATTAAGATGTTTTCAGATTTCCATTATTCCTAATATATTGGGTCTGTTTCAGATTTCTATTATTCGTAATATGTTCAATTAAAAAATATTATAATGTTACATATTTTTTTTTATAAATTATTTTTAAAAAATGATTTTACTATTTTTCTTATAAAGTTATTTTACGTATTTTATTTTTTTATTATAATTTTTTGAATATTAAAATTTTAAAAAATCATTTTATTGAAAGATATTTTAAATAAATTTTCATAAAAATTAGTTTTGAAATATATATTTTTAAAATATTATGTTATTTTGATATATTTTAAACTTCAATAATATATTTTTATATTAGTAGATGTAAAAATTAATCTTTTTAAATTATAAAATTAAATTTAAAAAACTTTTAATTTTTAGTTTTTCAATAATATATATATATATATATATATATATATATATATATATATATATATATATATATATATATATATATATATATATATAAAATATTTTTTAAAGTTTAAAAAAATTTATAATAGAAAAATTTACCTTTAGAAGCTCTATAAGTAGAATTATGTAGGTCGTAAAAAGAGTTTATGGGCATCTCTAACTTATGGTTTATCATATTCCAGACCATATTAATAAGCAATACTTTTTATTTCTAAGAAAATTATGTATAATTAATCATAAGAAAATGATGTTTATAAAAAATATCATGCATCTTCATTCTAAATATTGTTTATAAAAAATATCATGCATACTTTATTCAAATATTGTTTATAAAAAATATCATGCTTTCTTGTAAAAACGATGTTGTTAGTAAAAAAAGTCATGCAATTTTTTTGTTACATAACTTTTGTAATTATTTTTGTTTATTCCTTAAAAAAATAATACATACTAAATTGAATTTAAAAGTTATTAATATTAAGATATATGTAATTTTATTTCATAACATTCACTTTATTTTTTAGAATTAGGTTTAGAGTTTAGTTCTTACGGTAATTACACCTAAAAATTGATTTTTTTTTATAAATATTATCACATGTAATTGATTACTTATTAATATGATCAATATTTTAGAATTGAGACATAATTTAGAACCGTATAATGGAAAGAAAAATCATATTTCTACGTCAAAATCCTATAACAATAAAATATATGTTTTTTAAAATATATAATTTTGTTTTGGATTAAATGATACCGATATAAAATAAAATGATGTGCTAAATCAATTTCATAATTTCATTAACCAACATTTAACATTTTATTAACAAACTTTATTTTACTATTAAAAATTATTTTTAATATTTAGTCGTTTATTAACCAACTTTATAATTTAATCAATTAATTTTTTACTTTTCATTAACCAACTTTATTTTTTTATTAAAAGTTATTTTTAATATCTGAACGTTATTAATCAAGTTCATCACTTCATTCATCAATTTTTTACATTATATTAACCAAATTTATTTTACTACTAAAAATTAGTAGTGAATTTTGTAAAGATAACTTATATTCATCATGTTTCATAGCTTAATAATGAATACTTCATTGTCCATATTGAAGTTAGCGGAAATATACCCGAACGTATTGCACGCTCGAACGTACAAAGTCGCCATCAAACTTTATTTATTCTCGAAGGAAAGAGAAAACATCGATAAAATCCCGAAAAAGAGAAACTGGGTAAGAAAGTCAGTTACGTAAGGGGAAGGTATTAGCACCTCTAACATCTGTTGTACTCAACGGGAACCGTTTTGATTGTTTTTGCTCGAATGAGTGTTATATCTAAAGATTACTCGCGAAAGGATAAGGGAAAGGAAAAGAAATAGATAGAGTGTTCAATGAGGATTAGGGCTCTCATACCTACGTATCCTTATAGTGCAATAAGGAATTCAGAGCTCTGTAGTTCATAGAAGTAGTGGTGGGAGATGGAAAGAAGTTGTGATAACAAATATGGTCTGAAGCAAATGATTATATTGTTTGACTCAAAAAAGGGGTGAGATCTGAACCCAAGAGTAAAACTGATATTAACCAATATGTGAGGTAGCCGGAAGCATGGTGTCACTATATATGGTATGGTAAAAAACAAAGATAATTAAGTGTTTTGTTTCATAGCACAAACAACTCTTAGTTCACAAGCTAACACAAGATGGAGCTCAAAGAGATAGTGTATCTGACTTAAAGAGAACAACATATCACATGGAGCGAATGATTCATGATTGAAGGTAGATGATGGTTCATGAAAGATATGAATGGTGCCCTAAGGCAGAAGGAATAATTAGGATTGTGCTCGCCAAGGGTTTGAAGCCTCGTGCCTACGTATTCTCATCGTGCAATGAGAAAGTTAGAGCACTCGTAGTTTGTGGAACCACTAGAACAAAGAGAAGAGAGAGATTGACAATGATGAAAAGTATGACTTGTACTAACATAATGGTGGCAATAAAAAGGTGTTTGCCTAAGCAACATGGACTGATAAAACAAACATAATTTCAAGGATTAACTGCAATAGAAACAAAAAGAGAGATGTTTGCCTATGCAACATGGCCTTATAAGACAAACACAAACTTCAAGGGTTGGATGCAGTGTTGTTTAGTACAGAGAATAGTATATCACTGTAGGGAACACACAATTTGAAATCAAAGAAGAATGGTATATTGGATCCATGAAGGAATAAAATCTGAACCAAAGAGTAAACATATATATTAGCCAAAAAAATAAAGAATAAAGTGTTTGGTTTCGTAGCCAAACATCTCTTGATTCACAAGATGGACTGCCGCTATATCGTCCTAAAAGGATATGTATGGAGTCCAATGAGGAATTGTATTTGATCTCAAAAAGATGGTATTTATTGGTTAATAATAGCAAATGGGGTAGGATTAATAGATATGGTAGAAATAAATCAGGTAGCTTGCGGAGAATCTGAATTCTCATGCCTACGTATCCTCACCGTGCAATGAGAAAGTCAGAGCTTTCGTAGTTCAACCCGCTACGGTTGACAGTAAGAGAATGAGGTAAGAGATATGATATGATAATGGAAGATAAAGAAGACTTGACAACCATTTGATATGAACCACTCTAAAGTCTATGAATAAAGGTGAATACGATGAGCAACTGGATCATTCGTCTCGTATTCAAAGATATTCAGAATGAGTTAATGGAATTCTCCACTCTCATTCCTTATTCACTACTTAAGGCTCGTGGCATGTGATCCTCATAATAACTTTCAAGTTGCTAAGGAGGAATCCTTGTTGCTCCTTATGATGATGAAGACTTTGTCAATCATTTGATTCAAATTGCACTAAAGTCTATGAAAAAAGGTGAATATCTTGAGCAACTGGGTCATTTGTCCCGTACCCAAGGATACCCTAAACAAGGATAGGACCGCTCCATTCTCATCATTCTTTGTAACTTAAGGCTCATGGCATACAACTTGAATCATGATTGATAAGTTGCTGATAGAGGCTTCTGATTGTTGCACTGCTTCTTTGTGAAGGAGAGACTTGAAAATCATATGATTTAAATTGTGCTAAAGTCTATGAATAAAGGTGAATACGATGAAAAACTGGGTCATTCGTCCCCCGTACCCAAAGATATTCAAAATGAGTTAATGGAATTCTCCACTCTTATCCATTCCCTATTTCTTAAGGCTCATGTCACACAATTTTAATCTTGATTGACAAGCTCTTGAAGAAACACCAATATGCCTTGTATAATCCACTACTCGATTGGTCTGGGATTCCTTGCATGAAATTTGAACTTGAGGCCTTGAGATACACAACTTACAAAAATAGTCTTATTTGATCACTTGAATAGACTGTGGGATTATACATCATCAAAGGATTTAATTACTCAAAATTTCTTTTGATCAACTTAAATCAAGGGATTGAATTAGTTGGTAGTTACAGTTAACCTAATTTAAAGGTTAAAATATGTACAAATTCTACCTAAGGGATCATGTTAAATATTAGGATCAAATTATCATCACACATCGAATATCACATAAAAAACAATTGATTAAAAATGACCAATTACACTTGTTAGACGATAGTACCGATCTAGAAGGGGGGCGGGGGGATAGATCAGGTATTTAAAAATTTAACGCTTTTTAAAATAGTTTTTTAAAGGTTGCGAAAGCTCCCTAGACCACGATCGTCTAAACGACCCGTTACTGGAAAGATCGGATATGTGTGAAACCTAATGGAACGACTAAGATAAAGCTAATCAACAACAATCTTAATCAATCGATCAACTACACAGATCCTTGATATAGCTACCACCAATGCTGAATTAAAACAATGAGAAAACAAGAAAAATATTGATAAACTTGTGTGAAGTTAATTTTAGAAAACATTTGGTGTGCATACCACACCAAGTCTTAATTTCACTAGAATTGATTGTACAAAATTTTCCTTAGTTACAACCAAAGTGATTGCAACAATTGATCAAACAACTTTAATGTACAACAATTAAGCGAGATAAAGTTACCAATTAGTTTCACATAAGATTCAATTTATGCAGAAATTAAAGAGTTAGAGAAAGAGAGAACAACACCAAATTTGTTTAGGCAGTTCCCCTTTCGTCCTCGCTTTGGGTACGTCTGCCCCCAATTCTAAAACTAGAATTGAGATATTTATTATCAATTGCAAAGTTTATACAAGAGAAGAAATAATCACCACCAAGCAAACCTAAGTGTTATTGTAGATCCTATTCACTTCTATTCCCTTAGTTTGAGTTGAACCAAGTGCTTCAAACGTTCCGAACAAACCTCTGATTGTAGCTACCTTATTGCAAGAACTCCAAGTTCTCCAAAACTCTAGCTCGGCTGAGTTCGATAGAATATGCGTGAAACCTCTGATTGTAGCTACCTTATTGCAAGAACTCCAAGTTCTCCAAAACTCTAGCTCAGATGATTTCAATCGTGACACGCTTGAACCCAAACCTTTCTTCACAATTCTTCGGTTACCGTTACTCGTTCGAATGAACCCACCGTTCTTCAAACCTTTCACTCGACTGAATCTATGAAGCAAAGATTTGTGAAAAAACCCTCAAATCTTGGAGGACAAAACCCTAAGATTTTATTCAAGAAAAACCCACTAAAAACCTCTACCCAAACCAAGATACACAATCCTATTTGGACGTTATCACCACAACAATGCACTATTAATAACAAAAACTATTATGTGTAGTTGTTGAAACATGCAATGAAGAATGAAGATGAAAAGGAACTTTAGTGTATATCTTTCACTTTTCTTGTTCTTCGCTGAAAATGAGACTCAAGAATATATATATATATATATATATATATATATATATATATATATATATATATATATATATATATATATATATATATATATATATATATATATTGAAATTCTGGTGTAGTCAGAATTCAGATGTTATCCACCACGACATGACATCTGATCTAACATTGTAACTAATACAGCAAGATAGTTATTAACCACTGTACTAATATGCACAGGTTCACAGATGTCACGACATCTCATTCTATGTCGCCCTAGAATGTATGAACCCCTGGTTCTGTGCTTCAGGAAGAAAGACTCAACAGAAGTCAAACCTAGCACTCACTTCAGTTGTTTTCTTCCATAGTTATCAGCATGATGTCTTACTGTTGATTTGAACATCATCTGTTACAGCATTACAGGTTTACCTTATTTTATAACTGGCACAATTATAACATGCAAAAGGTAAAAACACAAGTAATTGTTAACCCAGTTCAGTCCAACATGACCTACATCTGGGGGCTACCAAGCCAGGAAGAAGATCCACTATTAGTAGTATCAATTCAGAGTTAAACTCCCCCGTTTACAACTCATCACTTAATCCCTACCCAATGCAATCTATACCTAGGAACTCCTAGATAGAAACCTCCAGTTTCCATTCCTATCACTACAAATACAATGTAATGTGCAAACACCTTGAACTTGCTTCACAGCTTCATTCAAGAACATAATCACTCTTGCCTACAGGCTTTGAGTGACAAACACTCTCAGGTTTACCACTGAGAGACACATGGTAACCTTCCCACAGATTGGGAGGTTTACCTTACACACACCCCTAAAAATTCATTCTAAGAGGCTTACAAAAACTAGATTACAATCAGCTATTTATAACCTAATCACCCAAGTGGATTTGGGCCTTCAGAAATCGCAGCAAACTTCTCCTTTGCTGTTACAACATCAGCAGAAACTTTCTGCTACAAACAAGGTCTTCAATCTTTTAGTTCCTAAAATATCTCCATATTTAGTTCCTAAAATATCTCCATATTTAGTTCCTAAAATATCTCCATATTTAGTTCCTAAAATATCTCAAGACCTCCACAAATAATGCCACATAGGATTCTAACTAATTTCCACATATTAGTGTGCTAACAAATAGGCTGTTTGTTAGGTTCCTTAATTGTAGCTTGGTTGTTGGTTTCCTGGATTTTCTCTAAGCTGTTGACTTCCTGAAGAATAGCCTGAGAAAAAGCTGAAACAGAAAACTGAACAACCTACAATATAGCATATGCTGTCAGGCATGAATGTCACGACATTCAGCTTGACATCAAGGTCCATATGCTGAGTCTGTTTTTCCAGAAAACAGACTGTACAATTTTGCTGACCTGTACATGATCAAAATGACCATACTACAGTAACAGCTTACATTAATAAATGTCAAAGTGTCCAACTTAACATTTACACATTTGGCCTTAAGTTAGTTCTGTTATTCTCTTGAAGAACAAACTAAGTTACATGCTGAAGTATAACAGACCACCACTATGTCTAATCTTCAGCAGCTGCTTTCAATGATGAATGTCATAACATCTAGTTTGACATTCAGTCAGTAGGCCTTGTGCCAGGTCTGGTTCTTCCTTGATAACCAGACTGCACTTAAATACTAAGTTCTAACAGAACTTCTGCTGTTCTATTCCTTAGTATCTGTTGACAGGTATGAATGTCACAGCATCCAGTTTGACATTCAATAATTCCTGTGTTAGCTAGTCCTGCAGTAACTACAATGTAGTCACACGTACATGTCATGACATCAGTCAAGACATTAGTACCCATCTAGTGTTTTACCATATAATGCAGCCAATTAGGCACCTACAAACTCCCCCTTTGGCAAATTTTTGGCTAAAACACTTTGATCCCCATAACAGAGTTCATGGCAGCGGAATCACACACCTAGCAGGAAATAATACTAGCTAATACAGTCAGAGTGGCAGCACACTCACACACATGGAAGTTAAATAAAAACTTCGCATAGCAGCACACACATGTTAGAAGTTGCACCTAAACTTCAACATCAGCTGCAGGGGGGAATCTTCAGATCTGTCATGAGAGTCTGTTGTAGAGACCCACTCTGTTTGTCAGGGGTATTGGTGGTTATTACTCCCCCTTTTTGTCACAAATGTTGCCAAAGTCAACAACATAGGCAGAGCACAAAGACAGAGTTCCAGACTTGGTTTTACTTCACAGTTTCAACCAAGTTCACATCCACTTGATCTTGCTTCACAGCTTCGATCAAGTAATCACCCACTTTTGCTTTACAGTAGGTACAGCCATATCAGATTCCAAGACTTTGAGTCTGACATCTTGATCCACTCCTGCATGAACACTTTCTTGAACTCCAGCAGGCACATAAGATATCTTATGTTAAGACATCTTGTGAATACTCTGTCCTTTTTGTTAACAAGGCAAACTATCAGCAGTTTAAACCACATAATAATAGTTTAGTCAGCAGCAGGAGCAAAAACAATTACTAGTTATGGCTACTAGTAATACACACATGCACAAGGGTACTTCTTCTCCCCCTAAATCTGTGCATTCATCAAATAACAGCTGCTGTAACTCCAGCACCTGTACCAGCCAGAATGTCCTACTGGCATATGCTTCCATATTGTCATGACATCCGGTCAGACATTCTTCTGCTCACTCAACCTTGACACATACCAACTTTATCCCACTATCTAACAGGTTTCCAAACCTTGTTATCTGAGAACACATAGACCACAAGCTTGATGATTACTTGCAGTGCAAGGACAGAACTCCCCCTGTCATGAACAACCCAGTCTCCTCTTGAAGCTTGGAGATCACACATGGGCATATCCAACATCCCAAAGTTGGACCTTCACATACTTCCTGATTCAAAGAGACTCCAGACCACTTGATGAATGGAAAACATAAGACGCATCTTCATGTCTTCAAGAGCACACCCTCTGTTCAACCCTCTTAGCTGAACACATTCACATTCTGTGTCAATCTCTCTTCTAACCAGAACAGAAGACCACTTCACAAGATGTTCTAACATCAGCTGGGACATCCTTCATAACAGGACAAGGCACACCATCTGATAGTCTTCAGATATCACTGAGTCACCGGGTTGATCAAGAAGAACCCAGACATACATTGGGACATATACATTTTCATCCCATTACAAGAGATAATCTTCCATAGATAGCTCAGAACTCCTACCACAAGCTCCAAGGGATGAATAGAAAACACCTCCTTTAGTCTTCAACTTACTACTTTTCTGCTCAAAAGTAATTTGTCTCAGACTTTCCTCAAGAATAATCAGCTGCCATATGGATTATCTTGATTCTTCGAACTCACTCCTGAGATAGACCAAATGCCACTGGTTGATTACCTCCTTCATGAATCCTCATATGACAAGGTCAAATGCTGCTTTTTGACCTCCCCAAGTTTATCAGACTTCTCCCAAAGATATTCTGACCTTCCAAGTGAGACTTGAACTTCAAGCTTTTTGAAGTATCCAATCTACAACCCTGTAGACCTTTCTATCTCAAGTTGATGTGCCACTTCACCAACTAAGAATCTGATGTTGAACCAAATGTCACAACATTGTGTTTTGACATCCAGCTGTTGAATTCAGCTCCTTCTTCTGCCACTTGAAAGAACTTCCTCCCTTCACAGAACAAGAGTTCAATGTTCTCATAGACTTGATTGTGGAACCAAGTTTGAGTAAACAACCTCCATCCTGCAGGTTTGCAGTTAAGTCATCCAAGCTCACACCTTGATGAATCCCTGCTTCTTCTCCAAAGACATCAGACACTCTGATGTATGAGTCTTCAGAAGGACCAGTTAGAAACTAACCCTTCATCCTAAGGCAAGGCTGTTTCCATGATGTCAAGACTACTGCCACTTGTTCTTGACTTCACAGTGTGCATAAGCTAATGCACTTCCTTACCTAGATCAGAAATAAACTGATCCAAGTAACCACCATCAAGACTATGATGTCTTCTTCTTCTTGTACATACCAAGGCTGAACATGTTTCTTGCCAGGAAACCTTTTCAGAGATCATATGCTTTTGCTGCCACCAAAGAGATAGATCATAAGCCAATGTACTGTCCTTCCTGTGATTCTGCACAGGGTCTTGAAGAAGTGATGTTCCAACATCTTTAAGAACATCAGTTATCTTGAGCTCCAAGGATAATCAATTAAACACTTGCACTTGGCACAAGTAGACATTGATCTTAAATCCTTTCCCAATCATCCCTTCGGATACTTCCACCATAAGAATACTTTGAAAATACTCTTCTTGTGTCAACATCTTCTGCTTGCAAGCACCTAGACAATTTTGAAAGTCTTCCCAGATTAAATTCACCCTTAGGAATGAGAGAGATGAATTCTTCCTTGCAAATGTGTCACACAACCACCAGAACCCATGTGACACAGGTCAACAACCAACCAGACCCTAGGCTGACCAGACTTGAGGAGGTTAACCAAAACTCCCCCTCAACTTAACAATCATGGATACTCCACACCAATATCCATGCATTGTACACATATGTCTCAACATGACATACACTATCCCTACCAGTGGCAACTAACTCCTCCAATCAGACTCCAGCTGACCATAAGTACTAGTGAGACACACAATACCAGTCGATAGTAGTTATGCATTGCCAGGGCATACTACTTCAACCAACCTCTGAATCTTCATATTCTTACTCCTTGACAGAACTGCCACTTCTGCACGTGGTGTTTGAATAACATGATTCATGGTTCCAATCCTCGTAGATGGTACAGCACTCAGGTTACCCCATTATTGACTGCTAACATCCATGGGACTTGTCGTCCAACACAACATAGTACTTCAGGGAACACCTATCCAACCCTGCTCAATCTACAGGAATATGCCAAACAGCAGGAGATTGCACGCTGCCACATCTCAACCAGCTCAACTTTTAGAGATCAGACTTCTAAAGGTGACCTACTTGAGCACACATACAGTTGACCCTTCCCTTGTCAACTTAGCACACACAGATGTCTCCTCTTCCAGGTCAGGAGTAGGTTCCAAACAGAAGTATCCCTTTGTTTGATACCTAAAAACATCTGCTCTTCAACCAGTAGCTGCATACTTGTTGAACAACATGTTCTAACATCGCATAGAACATCAGTTCCACTTCCTTGGAACAAACCTTCCTTGAAGGTCTTCAAGGTCTTCATACACCCTACTCAAGTGAGTAAAAGAATCAGTGATTACGTGATTCTTACCATCCTGAAGTGAGAACGTCATGATGAGTGGACTTGAGGGGACTCAAGTATCTTTGACATCTTCAGTAGATTATGATGAGATCTTGAATACAGCAGCCTTACATCCACATGAGGGGAAACCACATCAGAGTTTGAGTTTTGCCAGGTATTATGCAGCGGAAATCATAATACAACTCAACCTATGAACACACACTTCACCAGATCAGCCTCCAAGACCATACCACGTTTGAATGTGATTCAATACTGGCACAGCTGCCCACACACAGGCCAATTGCCACCCTCCAGAGACAGGTACACACCATTCCTGTCATGAACAGTCCATCCACCTACTTCAAGGGACCATTCAGGGAAAGTACAAAACCTTTCACAGGTTCCAACATTAGTACTACCATAACTTCTTGCAAGATACCAGAAAGTATCACCCATGGATCTCATCCAGAGACAGAACAGGATGCCTGCTCTGATACCAATTGAAATTCTGGTGTAGTCAGAATTCAGATGTTATCCACCACGACATGACATCTGATCTAACATTGTAACTAATACAGCAAGATAGTTATTAACCACTGTACTAATATGCACAGGTTCACAGATGTCACGACATCTCATTCTATGTCGCCCTAGAATGTATGAACCCCTGGTTCTGTGCTTCAGGAAGAAAGACTCAACAGAAGTCAAACCTAGCACTCACTTCAGTTGTTTTCTTCCATAGTTATCAGCATGATGTCTTACTGTTGATTTGAACATCATCTGTTACAGCATTACAGGTTTACCTTATTTTATAACTGGCACAATTATAACATGCAAAAGGTAAAAACACAAGTAATTGTTAACCCAGTTCAGTCCAACATGACCTACATCTGGGGGCTACCAAGCCAGGAAGAAGATCCACTATTAGTAGTATCAATTCAGAGTTAAACTCCCCCGTTTACAACTCATCACTTAATCCCTACCCAATGCAATCTATACCTAGGAACTCCTAGATAGAAACCTCCAGTTTCCATTCCTATCACTACAAATACAATGTAATGTGCAAACACCTTGAACTTGCTTCACAGCTTCATTCAAGAACATAATCACTCTTGCCTACAGGCTTTGAGTGACAAACACTCTCAGGTTTACCACTGAGAGACACATGGTAACCTTCCCACAGATTGGGAGGTTTACCTTACACACACCCCTAAAAATTCATTCTAAGAGGCTTACAAAAACTAGATTACAATCAGCTATTTATAACCTAATCACCCAAGTGGATTTGGGCCTTCAGAAATCGCAGCAAACTTCTCCTTTGCTGTTACAACATCAGCAGAAACTTTCTGCTACAAACAAGGTCTTCAATCTTTTAGTTCCTAAAATATCTCCATATTTAGTTCCTAAAATATCTCCATATTTAGTTCCTAAAATATCTCCATATTTAGTTCCTAAAATATCTCAAGACCTCCACAAATAATGCCACATAGGATTCTAACTAATTTCCACATATTAGTGTGCTAACAAATAGGCTGTTTGTTAGGTTCCTTAATTGTAGCTTGGTTGTTGGTTTCCTGGATTTTCTCTAAGCTGTTGACTTCCTGAAGAATAGCCTGAGAAAAAGCTGAAACAGAAAACTGAACAACCTACAATATAGCATATGCTGTCAGGCATGAATGTCACGACATTCAGCTTGACATCAAGGTCCATATGCTGAGTCTGTTTTTCCAGAAAACAGACTGTACAATTTTGCTGACCTGTACATGATCAAAATGACCATACTACAGTAACAGCTTACATTAATAAATGTCAAAGTGTCCAACTTAACATTTACACATTTGGCCTTAAGTTAGTTCTGTTATTCTCTTGAAGAACAAACTAAGTTACATGCTGAAGTATAACAGACCACCACTATGTCTAATCTTCAGCAGCTGCTTTCAATGATGAATGTCATAACATCTAGTTTGACATTCAGTCAGTAGGCCTTGTGCCAGGTCTGGTTCTTCCTTGATAACCAGACTGCACTTAAATACTAAGTTCTAACAGAACTTCTGCTGTTCTATTCCTTAGTATCTGTTGACAGGTATGAATGTCACAGCATCCAGTTTGACATTCAATAATTCCTGTGTTAGCTAGTCCTGCAGTAACTACAATGTAGTCACACGTACATGTCATGACATCAGTCAAGACATTAGTACCCATCTAGTGTTTTACCATATAATGCAGCCAATTAGGCACCTACAAATATATATATATATGTATATATATATATATATATATATATATATATATATATATATATATATATATATATATATATATATATATATATATATATATATATATATATATATATATATATATATATATATATATATATATATATATATATATATATATATATATATATATATATATATATATATATATATGATGTATGGACTAAGTGAAAAACACAACAGAACTTTTAGCAAAAAATACACATCAGAAAAAAGAGTGAAATCAGCGACCATTCGACCTGTTCACACTGGGGACTCTACCTGTTCAGACTCGCAACAACACAATTCAAATAAAATAGGGAGATGAGTCGACTTATCTTGTTTTTCCAAAAATGAGTCGACCTATGACTCAACCTGATCAGAGCTGCGAGATACAAAGAATATGACATGCATGAATGTGTCGAACGCTCCAAAGCATGAGTTGACTCAAAGAATCGACCTGTTCAGACCCATGAGTTACAAAGAAAATGATATGCATGAATGAGTCGACCGCTCCAAATCATGAGTCCACTCAAAGATTTAAAATGGTCAAAATGAGTTTTTAAGATATATTTTGATCAATCCAAACCATTATCTTATGGACCTAAGGCACCAGCAATGATCAAGTGCAATATTGACATATATGAGATGCTCATATATGCATAGACACATTGAATTGATACTTTGAGCATGTTAAAGAATGAATGCACTCTATGATATGATGACACCGTCCAAAGTACATAGTATGAGCTACTAAAAGGTTTGACATCATTAAAACAAGGACTAAGAACCTTTGCCCTCACATACTCCCCCTTTTTGATGATGGAAAATCGTGGCACAATCTTTCATATATCGCGTACTTTGATAGACATCCTCCCCCTGATTTTATGCATTCCTTTGAAAAAAAATTGCTATCATAATCATAAGTTGTGTTTCCATTGCTTCTCCCCCTTTGATAACATCAAAAAGAGACAAGGACAAGGTCAACCGGAATCAAAATATATTCATAAGCAAATAATCAACCACTTTGCAACAGATTAACATCAACAACCATTCACATAAAATGAAGTTAATGTAAGAGATATAATCATAAATAAGACACAGAACTAGAAAAATAAATTTAGTACACTACATAGCCAAATTTGTTCAACAATAGTTCCAAGACAAATAAACTAAACACAATAACATGCAAACATGAAATGCAACAATGGCCCTAATGATGAATGCATGTTAAATATGATTCCTAAGCAAGTTTACACATATTTTTAAATCTAGCAAAAATATACCCAAACGTATCGCACGCTCGAACATACAATAGGGTCGCCGTCGAACTTTATTTATTCCCGAAGGAAAGGGAAAACATCGATAAAACCGGGGGATAAAAGATATGATGGGTAAGGAAGTCGGTTATGCAAGGGGAAAATATTAACACCCCTAACATCCATGGTACTTCATGGGAGCCATTTTTATTGTTCTCGCTCGAATAGGTGTTATATCTAAATATTACTCACAAAAGAATAAGGGAAAGGAAAAGAAATAGATAAAGTGCTCGGTGAGGATTGGGGCCCTCATGCCTACGTATCCTCACAGTGCAATGAGGAACTCCGAGCTCCGTAGTTCAAAGAACTAGTGGTGGGAGATGAAAAGAAGTGTGACAACAACATTGGTCTAAACCAAAGGATAATGTGTTTGAACTCCAAAAAGGGGTGAAATGCTAACCCAAGAGTAAACTGGTATGAACCAACAAGTGAGGGCCTATTACACAGTATCACTGTATTGGAACAATCGAAAAAGAAAGGAATGAAGTGTTTGGTTTTATAGCGCAAACATCTCTTGATTCACAAAGAGGTACAAGACGGAGCTAAAAAAGATAGTGTATTTGGCTCAAAGAATAGGTATATCACATGAAGTGAATGGAGGTAGTGTAAGACCCCAATTTTGTCCCTAAGATCCCTCATGGCATCATATCATTGCATTGCATAGCCTCAAGGATCATTTGAGCATCTTGGCTTCCTTTTCCTTTGGGTTGGGATCTCTTGTGAGTGGTTTGAGATCACCAGGCAGGCTTGCATTATATATCATTGCTTTTCTTGTTTTAATCACTAACCAAAAGCACAAAAATATGTCACTAACATTTGTTTTGCAGCTGAAGCAATCAACAGGTCAAGGAATTCCTTTGTGCATTGAATTGAGGTATTTTCTTGAGATGAGGACCACATGATATTATATTGAGCTTACATGAGCTAGGTTTCACTTTGAAGCAAATTCCCCAAGTGGTAAAGGCTCAAGTGCATCAAAGCATGTCAAGGTCATTTGAGGACCAAGCAATCAACTGTGCAGTTAACTGAGGGCTTTGAGGTGGGGGAAATGATTTGAAACATCCTAATCATGTTCAAACAAGGCCTATTCATCATGTAAAACATCTATATTGAAGATTTTGAAGTCATTGCAAAAGTTTCCCAAAATGGAAAGTGACCTGTAATTTCAAGTTTCCAAAAATGGCAAGTTTTTGATCCACATTCAACTTGACTTTCCAACATCAAATAAGCTTCAAATGAAACTTTGGTGAACATGAAATTTGAAGATCTTTCTCTCCCATTTCCAAAAAGTCCTATATCATGTCCATCTGATAATTGGTTGAGAAGTTATGGCTAAATGATCACAAAGCATGCATGGAAGTTCAACATAACATAACTTTTGATCCAAGACTCCAAATTGGTCCACTCTTTTTGAAAAATGTTTCTTGTGACCAATACTTTCCAAATGAATCATTTCCTTGCATGGAAAAAGCTCATATGATCACTGTCGCATCTGCGAAAAACAACCGGCGGGAAAAACAAACAAACAGAGTCGCCACCGTGCGTTATTTATCCCAAAAGAGGGAAAGGAAATGGTCTTACGACCGGAGATTGCAAGGATCGGGAGTCGGTTACGCAAGGGGAAGGTATTAGCACCCCTCACGTCCGTCGTACTCGACGGGATCCACGCTCAGAAAGATTTAAGAAGGTTGCTAAAACCGCTCAAAGAATGCACACACACTGGAATAAAAAACACAAAAGGAAGAAGAGGGGGGAACGGGCTCGCTAGGATATCGCATCCTATGCCTACGTATCTCATCTGGAATGAGAATCAGAGCTACCGTAGTTCGGCTAACGCACGCCGAAACAAAACACACGCACAAACGCTGAGACGCCAAAACAAACACACAAACACAAATAGGAAACCGAATGCCAATCGCTGGACTTACATCAGACTCCAAGCACACAACAAACAATCAAGGAAACCGACTGCCAATCGCTGGACTTACGTCAGACTCCAAGCAAACAAGAGGTGAACCGGACGCTAAGTCGTCAAAAGCAACAAAAAAGTTGAACAAAGAAGCTAACAGGGAGTCTGGAACTCGAGCCTACTAGCTGTCAAGCAAACACACACAAAAAAGGAAAAGGGTGCCCGGAGAGATCTCCGACAATCTCCTACCTACGTACCTCATCTGGTATAAGGATCAGTGCAACGTAGTTCCCCTGAACAGGGGAGAAACTTCTATTCTAACCAGAGACTGGGAAATGACAAACTAGAAGGGAAACTGACTCGAGCCTAATAGTTATCATGTAATCCATAATAGTCCTAGGTTGAAGTTTCTAACAAGAGTTTGACTCACACAGGCAGTGAGTCAACTCAAGTCTATCTCTACGTACGTCAACTTCCTCAAAAGTTGATCATACGACTCCTACAGAAAGGAGATGAGAAGCTAAGCAGATAAACATCAAAAGCAAATAGCACACACTATACACAACCAAGGGGGCTCAAGCAAGGTTAGGTTTTAGTCAAGGGGTCATATCGACCTTGACAAACAAACCAACTGGAAATGGGTGTTTTGAGCTCTTAACCCTAACATTGAGAGTTAGGGTGAAGCAGATGAAATGGGAAGTGAGGATAAGACCTCACAGCTCTTGTCCCTGGCCTGGGAGAGCTTTAATCAATAGAAAGTGTGGGAGTTCAGAATGAAGGAACTCTTCTCCACATGACTGACACTACAAGATTTTTGGTTTTTATTCAAAGTGGATCAACACATGGTGTGTGAGCAAAGTGAATGACACAACTGAATAGCAGGGGATGGGTTGCACATCCCTTTTATCTGCCAATTGCCTCTTAAGAGGACTTTACCTGTTTGGCACAAAATTAAACATCCACAAACATTGCCTCTTAAGGAGGGCTTCAGACATGTGCCTACCAATAACAGTAGGTCTTCCAGACTACATGAAGATTAGGGATTATACCTAAATGGTACGCCAACCACAGCAAAGCAAAGCAAAGTTCAAATGAACTTAAAGCAACTTAGGTACCTGTGGAAACAACTAAACAAATCAGTACAATATTCAGACCAACAGACAACAATCAATAACAAATAGACAATCCCAATGTACAACACATAAGCCATGAGGCAAACTCAAATGAGTTATCAACAACCTACAAAACAGCAAATGTTAGCAATCAAAAGCAAATATCAACATTCACATGATGAAGCAACATCAACCATGGAAATTGGATGCTTGAACCTGAAATCCAAAGCTCAAATGTAAGCAACAAACCACTAGGTCAAAGCCTAGGGTCAAAGATGAAGAAAAAATTCAAAACAGGAGCTGAAATTCAACACAATGCAACTTCAAACACATATTAACATGTCCTAAAAAGGCTCACATCAAAATCAATCATCAAAGGCATTTCATGATCAAAAGAAGTCAAAGGCAATTTCAAGGCTCATGTATGGACATCATGAATGAAAATTTCAAATCAAAACAGAAATGATTCAAATAATTCTGGAAACATTCATGAACATTCAACATATTCAACATGATCAACATACAAAAACTCAGAAGCATCCAAGATCATTTGGCATGGAAATTAAATTGCACAAGTAAGAACAACCAAAGGTGTGACACAAATTGTCACACCATGCTAACACAAGCATAAAACAGAAATGGTAAATGGGAAAAATACCAAACCAAGCCTAAAACATCCCTCAGTGTGTCTAGAATCAGCATGTAAAATTTCAAGTCCATTGGATTAAAATCAAGCATTTCACAAAGGAAAGAGTAAGGCAAGGTCACAAATGCACATGTGTTCAATAAACCTAGAGCAAATAAATTTCTAGCCAGGCACAACTTTCAAATTCATGATCATAAAAAACTAGACATCTCAAAGAACATTTTGCAAAAAATTGGAGATGAATTGGATCATTTTTCAATGTTATATGATTTTTACAAGTTGGAGAAAATAATTTGAAATGGAAATGATCACATGTATGTAATTTGGAGGGAAAGTGAATAAAATGATGAACAATTGCAAAAAACACACTCGGCCAGAATCGAACCATGTACATATTTAAAATATGCAGCGCGCTTAAGGCAAAACGACCTCGTTCCATTAAGAACCCTAGCGCTGCAGATTAGGGCGGTTCAAACCGTCGCTATCTGCACAAAACCGCCGAAATATTTCCAGAATTCCAGAAATGCATGCATCTTCATCTTCTTCATGAGGAAGAAGATGAATGTTCATACGACCTTCATCCAATTTTTCCAGAATTTTCGAAAATGTCCAGAATTTAAATATTTTTATATCATTAACAAGATCTTGCCATGGTGAACACGAATCAACAAACATTTCATGCTAAATCATCATCAATTAACAGAATCGAGCAAAATCATTTTTGGATCTCAAACTTTAAACACACATAACTTGCTCAATAATACACCAATTCACACGATTTTTAGATCAGAATCACCAGGAGAACAAGATCTACCAGAATATATACATGAATTTCAAAAATAAGAGGATCGAAAATTAACCTCTTGAAGAGCAGAACCTTTGAAATGCACGATCCACAGCTAGTAAGTATCCAAATCCACTCTACAATGCTTGAAATGATGTTTGGTGAAGAAAAGGAAGCTTGCACACGTGTAGATCTAGCTTAATCTTGACTTTCCATTTTCAACTTCATGAGCTTGCTATGCACCATTCTTGCACGAATTCCATAAACCAGCACTTGATTCACACTATAATCAACTCACTGATCAAGAATCTTTAACCAAAACAAGGTGTTATGTTCAAGAAATTTGAATTTTGGTTTGAAGAAAATTTTGGAGGGAGAGAGAAAACTAGATCTAGAAATGTGAATTGTGATTAACCTCCTTCAATTCTGTTATGATTAGAGTATATATATGCTTTCTTAATCAACTTGCTAATCCATAATTAACTTGGCTAATGAAAATAAGGTGTTTTGCAAAAAATCAAAATTGCATGGTGCATGTACTAATTACACGTGAACAGTACCCTTGCTTTGATCATTTTCACTTAAAATCCTTTTTTAAACTCAATGGCAATGGTAGAAAGCCCATACAATGCACCATTTTTGAATTTTGCAATTTCCCTCCAAAAAAGTCATGGATATGCAAGTGATTATGTGATAACACTTTATGTAATGTGATGCATGATTTGGAAATTAGAGGTCAAGAGAAGAATATTGCAAAAAGAACCACTCAATTTGGAGTTATGGATCAAAAGATATGCTCATTTGAAGTTTCATGTACACTTGGCAATGATTGGACCATATCTCCTCAACCATTCATCATAAATTCATGATCTTGGACTTTTTGGAATGCATAATCAGAAACTGGCCTAAATGATGAATGCATAAAAAATATCCCCTCAAGGGACTCTTCTGGGGAGCTCGAGGCACTCTGTTGAGGAACCCACTATCACTCCAATTTCCACCCTGTTGGGGAATAGCACTGCCGCTGGGGAAAGGACCACCCTTACCAGGGATGAACTCCACTGAACCCGATCCACTTGGGGACTTCGCTGGGAAAGAAACCACCAACGCGCTCTGCGGGGAAAACAACAATCTTCGACTTGCTGGGGATATAACAAGCTCCGCCACGCTAGGGGAGATAACTACCAATAAACACCTCCGTTGGGGAAATGGTAACCTTCAGGCCTGGCTGCTGAGGAAACACCGATCTCAATCCGCCGGGGAGATAACCATCCCGACCCTACTAGGGAAGACACAGACCTTGAATCTGCTAGGGAGGTAACAATCCCGACTCTGCTTGGGAAAATAAGGAAAATCTGGCACAGAACACCCGTCGACTCGTCGAACCCTGGTATTCACCATTTAACTCCAGTGTCAGCTTTCCACTTTTGAGAGCTCCCAGACTCGTCTGGACTTTTCTGATTCATCACCTTGTATTCCCGACTTCTCCGTACTCCACGGAGATCGAACTCCCTGGATTCATACAAACTTTCCAGTCCTTCAGACTTTGAAGAGTCTTCTTGATTAACACTCAAGGATCGTCGTACGTCTTTTCGCCGTCTTTTCCCTTCATCAATTCCTTTGTCCCTGATTGGACTCCACGGGGATCTCTTGTCAAAAAGGCTTCACATCACAACCTGCAAGTGAGTGAAAATATCTAACAACACCTGCAAAAGAGATCGTTAGATAAAAACGTGCCCCAGGCGTGCCAAAATTTCAACACTTGGGTCACTCCACCTTCCAAATAAGATTTCGAGTTTTCAATCTTATAAACATGCATTGGAAGGGATCTCCATGTCTCAAAATGCAAAGATTCTTTATCAAAATAAATAGATGTTTTTGCAATCAAAGCGGTAATGAAAACAAAAACAAAATTATTTGACTGAATATGCATTTTATTGATTGAAAAAGGTGTGGCTCAAAATTGAGCAATACAAAGGAAGCAATTCCTGAAAAGAGGTAATTGCGCACAAAAGGAAAAATCTATCCTAATGGCAATGGGAAACCGCGATCTCATCGAGTTCCAACTCGGTTACACCCCATATGTCCTCAGACATTCCGTGCTTTCTGCCTTCTGAACAAGACGGTTCCGACTGATCCCTGCCGGGGATTATCCATGTGTCTTAACCCAAGCACAAACGATCATGCTAGACGCAGTTGTTCGTTTCAATCCCTCTTTTGCCTGAACCGCCCTTTCGGGTTTTCAGTCCACCGGGATACCCTTTTTTGCCCAAGCCGCCTTTTCAGGTTTTCGACTTGCCGGGTGTACAGTTTTTCTTTTTATCCCTAATTTTTTCCCGAACCTTTTCATCATTTTTTTCTTGGTTCGCCGGGATGCCCATTTTTGCCTGGACTATTTTATTCTTTTCGTCCAGCGGGTCTCTTTATACAAAGTATTTTTTCACTGCGTCCGCATTCACATGGGATGGAAAATCCTCACCATCCATGGTCGTCAACAACAAGGCTCCGCCAGAGAAAACCTTCTTGACCACGAATGGACCTTCATAGTTAGGTGTCCATTTGCCCCTACGATCGTTCTGAGGAGGAAGGATCCTTTTCAACACCATGTCTCCCACGTGATATACCCGAGGTCGCACCTTTTGGTCAAAAGCGCGCTTCATTCTCTGCTGGTACAACTGCCCATGACAGATGGCCGCCAGCCTCTTTTCCTCAATCAGGCTCAACTCTTCGTACCGAGTCCTTACCCATTCAGCCTCTTGCAATTTTACGTCCATCAGGACTCTCAAAGAAGGAATTTGAACCTCAACCGGTAGCACGACTTCCATTCCATATACCAACGAGAAAGGCGTTGCCCCAGTAGATGTACGCACCGAGGTTCGGTATCCATGCAATGCAAACGGCAACATCCCGTGCCAATCTTTATAGGTCACAACCATTTTCTGCACAATCTTCTTGATATTCTTATTGGCTGCCTCAACCGCCCCATTCATCTTCGGACGATAAGGAGAAGAATTGTGATGCTCGATCTTGAATTCCCGGCACAGTTCTGCCATCATCTTGTTATTCAAATTAGAACCATTATCAGTAATGATTCTCTCGGGAACCCCAGATCTGCAAATGATGTCTCTCTTCAGGAACCTGGCCATGACCTACTTCATCACGTTTGCATAAGAGGCTGCTTCCACCCACTTGGTGAAGTAATCAATAGCCACTAATATGAACTGGTGCCCATTCGAAGCCGTAGGCTCAATTTTTCCGATCATATCAATGCCCCACATAGCAAACGGCCATGGAGACGACATTAAAATCAACGGATTTGGAGGCACGTGCACCTTATCAGCATAAATCTGGAATTTATGGCACTTCCGCACGAAGTTGAAACATTGGGCCTCCATTGTCATCCAATAACACCCAGCTCTCAACAACTTTTTCACCATCGCATTCCCACTGGCATGGGTACCGAACGACCCCTCGTGAACCTCTTTCATCAATTGGCTTGCTTCTTTATCGTCAACACATCTGAGCAAGACCCAATAAAAATTCCTCTTGTACAAAACCCCATCCTTATTCAGATAGAACACCCTGGCCAACCTCCTCAGAGTCTTTCGGTCCTTTTTGGATGCTCCCTCAGGATATTCCTGGGTCTCCAGATAGCGCTTGATATCGTAATACCACGGCTTCTCATCATCAGGCGCTGCGTCAACAACAAACACATAAGCCGGTCTATCCAGACGTCCCACCTCAACACTGGGGAACTGATTCCACCATTGTACCTTAATCAAGGCGGCCAGAGTAGCCAAAGCATCTGCCAAAGGATTCTCTTCTCTCGGCACATGATGCAATTTCACCTTGGTGAAGAACGTCAACAATCTCCTCGTATAATCCCGGTATGAAATTAAGTGAGATTGATGCGTATACCATTTTCCGTTAACCTGATTCACAACCAAAGCTGAATCTCCATATATGACAAGGTTCTTGATCCTCAAATCAATCGCCTCTTCAATACCCAATATGCAAGCTTCGTATTCAGCCACGTTGTTGGTGCACTCAAATGTTAGCCGGGCAGCAAAAGGAATGTGGGATCCTTTCGGCGTAACCAAAACAGTACCAACACCGCTACCATTCACGTTAACGGCCCCATCAAACATCAGAATCCATTCGGATTCAGGGTCAGGCCCCTCCTCCGGGATTGGTTCCTTGCAATCTTTCGATTTGAGAAACATGATGTCCTCATCAGGGAATTCAAACTTCATCGGTTGATAATCCTCAATGGGTTGCTGGGCAAGGTAATCAGACAATACACTCCCCTTGATTGCTTTCTGAGAAGTATATTGTATATCGTACTCAGTCAAAATCATTTGCCATCTCGCAACCCGTCCGGTCAATGCTGGCTTTTCAAAAATATACTTGATTGGATCCATCTTGGAAATCAACAAAGTGGTATGAACCAGCATATACTGTCTCAGTCGGCGAGCAGCCCATACCAAAGCACAACAAGTTTTCTCGAGCAGTGAATATCTTGTTTCACAGTCGGTAAACTTTTTGCTAAGGTAGTAAATCGCATGCTCTTTTCGACCAGACTCGTCATGTTGCCCCAATACACACCCCATAGACCCCTCGAGGACCGTCAAGTACAGGATTAACGGTCGTCCCTCCACAGGAGGCATCAGAATCGGAGGCTCCTGCAAATACTCTTTTATTTTTTCAAATGCCACTTGGCAATCATTATTCCACCTGACCGTTTGATCTTTTCTCAATAACTTGAATATTGGTTCACACGTGGCTGTTAGATGAGATATGAACCGTGAAATGTAGTTCAATCTACCTAAGAAACCACGAACCTCTTTCTCTGTTCTCGGTTCAGGCATTTCTCTTATTGCTTTTACTTTAGCAGGATCAACCTCGATTCCTCTTTCGCTTACTATAAACCCCAGCAATTTACCAGACCGCACTCCGAAAGTGCACTTATTCGGATTCAACCTCAGTCTGAATTGTCTCAACCGATCAAACAACTTGGCCAGATCCACCAAATGCCCCTCTTCTGTTTGGGACTTTGCTATCATGTCATCAACATAGCATTCGATTTCATGATGAATCATATCATGAAACAAAGTCACCATGACCCTCTGATAAGTAGCACCGACGTTCTTGAGACCAAATGGCATCACCTTATAGCAAAAAGTGCCCCACGGTGTGATGAACGTTGTTTTCTCCATATCATCTGGCGACATTTTGATTTGATTATAGCCAGAAAAGCCATCCATGAAGGAAAACACCGAGAATTGAGCTGTATTATCTACCAGCACATCAATGTGAGGTAGCGGGAAATCATCCTTCGGGCTAGCTCTGTTCAAATCCCGGTAGTCCACACACATTCTCACCTTCCCATCTTTCTTCGGGACCGACACAATATTCGCGACCCAAGGCGGATAATTAGTGACAGCGAGGAAACCAGCATCCAACTGCTTCTGCACTTCCTCTTTGATTTTCATGGCCATCTCAGGTCGAGTTCTGCGCAACTTTTGCTTCACTGGAGGACAATCTACTCTCAACGGTAGCTTGTGCACAACAATATCGGTATCAAACCCTGGCATATCTTGATAAGACCAGGCGAAGATATCAACATATTCTTTCAACAGCGCTACCATTCTGCTCTTAACACTTTCCTCCAAAGCGGCCCCGATCTTCACTTCCTTTCTGACCTCGTCGGTACCCAGATTCACAACCTCTACCTGTTCCTCGTGCGGCTGAATCACCTTCTCCTCTTGTTTTAACAACCTGGCTAATTCCTCCGGCAGTTCACAATCTTCTTCGCCTTCGCCTTCGGCATGATAGATCGGATTGTCGAAGTCATATGAGGGTGTAACAGGATTGTTATCAATGAGATCCGGAGAATGATCGCATCTGCATGAATGTTGATTCATGCATTGCTTTAGAACCGGAGCGAAGCAAATAAAAATGAAAAAAAATGAAAACGAACATTGCCATTTTTATTTTTGTTTTTATTAAATTGCAAAAATAAATGAAAAACAGGGAACACCGCTTTTAATTGAAAAGCATCCATTTATTAATGATGCAAATATTGCAAAATGAAACATGAGGTGGCCCTTACAATGAACCATTACGTTTCGGGCAAAACGCATGACTTTCATGCAGACAAAATTGAAAAACAGAAAATATTACTCTTCAAGTAGAGTGACAGTGATGATCTTTTCGGCCTTCCAGTTCTGGACTTCCATTCCTGGTACGCACGGCTTTATCCATTGATCCATCTCGCAGTCACTGTCAACTTCTTCACCCACCATACGGATGTGATCTGGATCCAACATTCCAGCATTGATGAACGTGAATGACATACGACGTCCTCTGCCCTGTCCAGACGAGCCTCGGCCCGGCTGATAACCCACTCCAAATCTGTCTTTCTTGGCGGCGATGTCCATCATCTTTCCCCATCCTGGAGCTTCTCCACTCCTCACCACCTCAGCAGCCTGTTTATATGAAGAAATGGACGGCTTCTCCTCTTCTTTGGCAAAAAGAGCATTCTCCACCTTGACGGTTTCAAACGCTTGACTCGGTGTTTCAAATATCTCACCGCCCATTTCAACATACTTGAACGATGATAGTGGCTGACGAAAATGTCTTCTTCCCCACAAACGGTGACGACCTGCCCATCCCAGATGTACTTCAGCTTCTGGTGCAAAGTCGAAGTCACTGCCCCCGCAGCATGAATCCATGGGCGACCCAACAGGCAACTGTATGCCGACTGAATATCCATGACATAAAATACCGACTTGAACACCTCGGGTCCGATCTTCACCAGGAGCTCCACTTCCCCGAACACAGCCCGCTTCGAACCGTCAAAAGCTCTCACTATCAGGTCAGTGGGCGTCAAGATTAACCCTTCACAGTCCAGCTTCGCCAAGGCTTTCTTTGGCAACACATTTAAAGATGAGCCGGTATCAACCAACACGTGCGAAAGCACTGCCCCTTTACACTCCATGGCAATGTGTAATGCCCTATTATGATTACGTCCATCCACCGTCAGATCCATATCAGTGAAACCCAGCCCATGGCTGGCATTGACGTTTGACACCACCGTCTCCAACTGATTAATTGTGATCTCTTGAGGAACATAGGCTCTCTTCAGTATTTTCAGCAAAGCCTCTCTATGCCCCTCGGAGCTCAGCAATAAGGACAAGATTGAGATCTTGGACGGCGTCTGCTGCAAGTGGTCAACAAGCTTGTACTCTGACTTCTTGATGATCCTAAGAAATTCTTCAGCTTCATCATCAAGTTCTCTCTCCGACCCACCAGGCGCTGGTGTCACCACAGGAGTACCTTTATTTACCACCTGCTTCCCTCTTGCCCTGGCTAAAGCCTCGACCTTTTCTTTCTTTTCTTTTTCTCCTTCCCCACTTCTCAAAGCATCAGGGGCAAACAACCTTCCACTGCGAGTGAAACCACTAGGTCCGGCATTATCCACCTTTAAAACGGTGGTTTCATCCGCAGTCTGATCATCCAACTTTTCCCCATTACAATAGACCTCTCCACCATAATGCCACGACACGGCATCATCTTTGTCATAAGGAATTGGCCCAGGTACCGTGATAGTAACTGGAGCCGCATCTGCCAGCGTTGACAAATCAACCGGGTCGAAGTAAATGATTATGGTGGAGACATCTTCCTTCCCCGAATCAATCTTTTCAAATCTGAGGCTTCCCTCATCCATCATCTTCTGGACAGCCTCCCTCAAGAAAACACACCCATTGATAGCAACAGTGCACGCAGCACAATAGTTATCACAACCCGGGAAGACCCCACTCTTCAACAATTGCCTTTTGACCTCAGCCAACAGAGTCTTCAACTGGTCTATACTCATCAGCCCAACTGTTCTTCCACCCTCTGAAATTGCATTCACCCCCATTTGACCATGCGCGGGCATGGGATTAGCATTCACATTTGGAGATGGAGCAAAATTGATTGCCTTAGAATCCACCAAATCCTGGACCACATGCTTAAAAGCTTTACAATTTTCTACATTATGTCCAGGGGCGCCAGAGTGGAATTCGCACTTGGCGTTCTCATCGTAGTTAGGAGGCCTCTGATCAGGTCTCAAAGGAGCCAAAGTCCTCAACTGAACCAACCCCAAGTCTTTTAACTTTTTCAATAAGAATGAGTAGGTTACAGGTGGTCTATCAAATTGACGATCATTCATTCGCCCTCTCACCTGATACCCGGTCCTCTGCGGTCTCTGTTGAAATGACTGTCGTTGTTGTTGTGGTTGTTGTTGTTGTGCAGGTTGATTGTCAGCGGGAATTATTACGCAGTAGTGTGCTGGTAGTAACGATCCCTACTCTGTCCCCTCTGGGCGTACACAACACTGGTATCACCCTCCTTCTTTCTCTGACCATTCCCAAAGGGCTTCTTCGATCCAGATGACGAAGCACTACCCTGGATTTTCCCCATCTTCAACCAACTTTCGATCCTTTCTCCGGCCACCACAATATCAGCAAAGTTGGTAACCGGGCATCCAACCATCCTCTCTGCAAATGTCCCCTGAAGGGTACCCATAAACAGATCTGACATTTCTCGGTCTACCAACGGAGGTTGGACTCGGGCAGCCAGCTCCCTCCACCTCTGTGCATACTCTTTAAACCCCTCATTAGGCTTCTGAGACATACCCTGCAGCTGGGTACGACTAGGAGCCATATCAACATTAAATTTGTATTGTTTAAAGAATGCATCTCCAAGATCCTGCCAGCTTTTGATGTCAGAAGATTTCAACTTAGTGTACCATTCCAAGGACCCCCCAGACAAACTGTCCTGGAAGAAGTACATCCAAAGCTTCTGGTCCATTGTATAAGCAGAAATCTCACGGACAAAAGCCTGGAGGTGAGTTTCCGGGCAAGAACTCCCATTATACTTGTCAAACGCAAGCGCTTTAAACTTTTGCGGGATCACAATCCCTTCAACAAGCCCCATGTTCAACATATTAACAACCCCCTGAGTAGCATAGCTTTCAAGAGCCCTGATTTTCTCCGCCAGAACCTGAATCTCTTTGTTGGGTGGTTGAACACCGTATTGCCCGAACTGTTCATTCATCATGGAGAACTGATCTGCTTCTCTGTCTTCCTCTCTATCCTCCTCGGCCCCGAAGAAAGGAGGAAACAGACTGTCCTTCAGGTTATTGCCCATCGGACCTAGTCTGCCGCTTGTGGCAACACCAAAACCACCCCCATTATTTGTCACCACACCAGCAGTTGTCTTCTTTCCGAGATCTCCTCCATCCCTGGAACCATCAAGGCCATGGTTGGAGACACCCTCTAAATTGACACCACAGTTAGCAGCTGAAGCCCGCTCGAGCTTCTCCACTTTATCAGCAAGTGCTTTTTGCCCCACGGCAAACCCTTGCATGACATTGATTAGTTCGTTCATTTTCTCCTTCAGCTCGAGAAAATCTGCGTTAGGTAGATCCATCAGCCTGGATGTGTTGCGTCTAGTAGGATATTTGTGCGGACGTGCTGCGTGCAAAGGAATGATTCTACGTGCGCGAGCAATGATTCCTGAAACAATCAAGCACGTTAGAAACTGACACCTGCAAAATAGAAGACAAGTTATTATGATTCATGCATGAATGCAATGTCTATCCATATGAGGAACACTCTGTCTTTCGATCCTGGTTTCATCGAGACAGATAATAATTTGACAGTAATATCCTGATATCAATCATCTGGTTTCCCCATACAGATCAGAGATATATTATTTAGCAAAGATACCCCCCAACCATGTGTGTGTGATGTGAGTGTGCACAGAAAAGCAAATAAAGCTCGAAGATCGATCACTGAATGAAAATAACCACTGTATATCAAAAGTGCACTACACGTGCAAAAGTCATACATCAGGCTGATACAAATCTAATACAATTCTCCAGAATCATAAAGAAAATTCAAGCAAGTGAATTCCGTCAACAGGCCTGACGGTAATCCAACACATGATAACAAAAGTCTACACTGAAGAAGGTCCCCCAGAGGGCTCTGCATCATCAACCATCCTGGTAAACTTCACGGCGAACCTAAGCTCGGTGTTCTCCTGCTGCAATCTTCCTATCTCCTTCTGGTGAATCTTCATCTGTCGGAAATAATGATCCCTCTCAGCAAGATAATGATCTCTCTCAGCAATAATCTTCGCTTTCTCAGTTTCCCATTCTGTGGCAAGGACTTTAGCTCTGGCATCTCTCTGATTCTTCACAAGGATTTGTCTCCTCTTCTCATCTTCAATATCCCTCAAGGCCCTAGCTAGTTTCTCCTTGGTAAGGTCATGCTCCTTTGTAGACGACTCCAACGCTTGGCTGATCTTGCGGTAATAGGAAGTATCTATCTCAAAGCGCTTCACCTCCATGGCATGTCTCTTATCCTGGTCTTCTATTCTCCCTTTGATTTCCTGATTAGCCATCTGAATCCTAGCAACACTCATCTCCAACTCAGTCTTCTCTGCTTGCAGTTGATCTCTGGCTTTCTTCATCTCAAGGAACTCTTCCATGCTGACAGAAGAACGTGGCCCCTCAATCAATGGACACCAAGGATCACCTCCAGGAAATGGTAGATGTGTGAGCTCAATCCTCTTCCTAAGCCAATCATCAAATGGAGGAAGAGACCTGCTATTAACCTAACCAAAAGGAACCTTTCCCTTCCTCTGAATGTTACACCATGCCCCTAACACTTGCCTCAACTGGGACAGATTACCCTCAACTGGGAAGTAGAAAGACTCCTGAATCTCACACTCGAGAGGAGGAACCTCCATAGCAAACCCCATTTGTCTCCTAAGAAGCGTCGGATTGTAATTAATGCAACCCTGAACTCCTATAAGAGGCACATTGGGAAAGCTCCCACAACTATAAATGAAGTTTCGTCCAGCCATACCATTGTGAGTCCAAGTTATGTCCTTGGCCCGCAAACCCATCAACCTGGTCGCCCAATTAACCGTAGGATCAAGAGAAACAAAAGCACCTCTGGAAGGCAGATACCCCATAAACCATTTGTGCAACAGTTGAGCACAACATCTAATCAATCCCCCTCGCCTCTTCTCGTTCCGATTATGGACCGAGTAATAAACATCCCCAACCAAGGTAGGAATAGAATTCCTCTGCATAAACACCCGGATGGCATTAATGTCCACAAAGTTCTTCTGATTAGGAAATAGGATGATCCCATAGATGCTCACAGCAATCAAAGCACAAACGGCCCTCCAATTACCCACAACAGCATGATCCTTGGCTTTAGTCTCTAAGAAACTCAGATGAAAACCGGGCAACTTCCCCTTCTCCTTCAAACCCCCCTTGGTCACCTCTGGGCTCAAATAAAGAGCACGAGAAATCTCGGCAACATCAGGTTCCTCCTTAGTGACGTAGAACGGAATCTGGTCCCTGATCGGGAGACCCAGGATGCTGGCGTAGTCCTCCATCAAAGGTCCCAACAAGTAATCCGGGAAAACGAAGCATCTCAAACCCGGGTCATAAAATTGGAGAAAAGTGTGGACGACACTCTTATCTGTATCAATAAGCCTGAAAACCACCTTCAGAATACCACCATAGTACTCACGGAACAACCCCACATGGTCAGGTGTAATCAATGCTATCATATCCCTCAACACATCAATCTCTGGATTGAAGAAACTATAGACGACGTCATCTTTCAAGCCGGGCCTCATGTCTGGAACAAAGAAGTCTCTCAACCAGGATCTCGATCAAGAATGTCCCCTAAGTATGGATAAACATGAGTTAGATGCAGATAAATGCAAAATGTGAATGATGTTGATGCATGAATGCAATGCACTGTGCCATCCTCCAAGTCATCTGAACAACCCCTATACTGGATTCCGGTTTCTGAATTGATCTCAACCATCTGAGGTACTGAGCAACCATAAATCTGACTCGGGAGTTCCGAAATAAACGAAACCGGAGAATACATCACCATCATCACCAGAAAGTCCTCTGAATAGATAACCACCAGATCCTCTGAACCAGCCCAGGGAATCCTGAAACAAACGGATCCCCACTGATAAATACCGCGGACAGCATTCCGGCGTCTCAGAAATAAATATCCATAAATCCGACTTATAAATAAGACTCTGACCAACGGCTGAATCATTAGTCACCATCAAAGTCACCATAAGAACATGCATCTGTAAGAATCAACCCTCCCCTCACAGGTGAATTCTAATCAGGTCATCCTAAGGCGGATAATGGTCTCGACAATCGGGCAAAGATACTCAACGGGTTTGCCCTTTCGGGTGTGCCGTTGCAGCTCTCTTAAGATCGTCTAAACCAAAGATCCGGGAAAGCACGGTCACCGAAGTCAACAACCCTAAAGAGATAACCCAAACAAAGTGGAATACCCCACTAAGGAAGAGCTCACTCAGAAGAACCTCGTCCGACTTGTGGTATGTCACGTCGCAACAACATGCTGATCCAACATGTGAGGAAACGTGAGACCACACTAATCCTAGGTGTATACTCGGGCCTGGGTTTTAGCCCCACTCAGAACACCCACCCCAAATCAGAGAAACCACCTGTACAGAAGACATCACAATGATAATATGATGCATGCGAACATATATGCAAATATATACAAAATATAATGATCGTAAATGCAATAAATAGAGCAGCACAAGCAACCTAAACTATCCTAGAGAGCGCTAGGAGAGACTCGCTTAGGGAAGATGGACCAGCAAGAGGTCAACTTCTATTTCCCCAGCAGAGTCGCCAGCTGTCGCATCTGCGAAAAACAACCGGCGGGAAAAATAAACAAACAGAGCCGCCACCGTGCGTTATTTATCCCAAAAGAGGGAAAGGAAACGCTCGAAGTAAACCTGGAAAGGAAATGGTCTTACGACCGGAGATTGCAAGGATCGGGAGTCGGTTACGCAAGGGGAAGGTATTAGCACCCCTCACGTCCGTCGTACTCGACGGGATCCACGCTTAGAAAGATAGAAGAAGGTTGCTAAAACCGCTCAAAGAATGCACACACACTAGAATAAAAAACACAAAAGGAAGAAGAGGGGGGAACGGGCTCGCTAGGATATCGCATCCTATGCCTATGTATCTCATCTGGAATAAGAATCAGAGCTACCGTAGTTCGGCTAACGCACACCGAAACAAAACACACGCACAGACGCTGAGACGCCAAAACAAACACACAAACACAAATAGGAAACCGAATGCCAATCGCTGGACTTACATCAGACTCCAAGCACACAACAAACAATCAAGGAAACCGACTGCCAATCGCTGGACTTACGTCAGATTCCAAGCAAACAAGAGGTTAACCGGACGCTAAGTTGTCAAAAGCAACAAAAAAGTTGAACAAACAAGCTAACAGGGAGTCTGGAACTCGAGCCTGCTAGCTGTCAAGCAAACACACACAAAAAAGGAAAAGGGTGCCCGGAGAGATCTCGCACGATCTCCTGCCTACGTACCTCATCTAGTATGAGGATCAGGGCAACGTAGTTCCCCTGAACAGGGGAGAAACTTCTATCCTAACCAGAGACTGGGAAATGACAAACTAGAAGGGAGACTGACTCGAGCCTAATAGTTATCATGTAATCCATAATAGTCCTAGGTTGAAGTTTCTAACAAGAGTTTGACTCACACAGGCAGTGAGTCAACTCAAGTCTATCTCTACGTACGTCAACTTCCTCAAAAGTTGATCATACGACTCCTACAGAAAGGAGATGAGAAGCTAAGCAGATAAACATCAAAAGCAAATAGCACACACTATACACAACCAAGGGGGCTCAAGCAAGGTTAGGTTTTAGTCAAGGGGTCATATCGACCTTGGCAAACAAACCAACTGGAAATGGGTGTTTTGAGCTCTTAACCCTAACATTGAGAGTTAGGGTGAAGCAGATGAAATGGGAAGTGAGGATAAGACCTCACAGCTCTTGTCCCTGGCCTGGGAGAGCTTTAATCAATAGAAAGTGTGGGAGTTCAGAATGAAGGAACTCTTCTCCACATGACTGACACTACAAGATTTTTGGTTTTTATTCAAAGTGCATCAACACATGGTGTGTGAGCAAAGTGAATGACACAACTGAATAGCAGGGGATGGGTTGCACATCCCTTTTATCTGCCAATTGCCTCTTAAGAGGACTTTACCTGCTTGGCACAAAATTAAACATCCACAAACATTGCCTCTTAAGGAGGGCTTCAGACAGGTGCCTACCAATAACAGTAGGTCTTCCAGACTACATGAAGATTAGGGATTATACCTAAGTGGTACGCCAATCACAGCAAAGCAAAGCAAAGTTCAAATGAACTTAAAGCAACTTAGGTACCTGTGGAAACAACTAAACAAATCAGTACAATATTCAGACCAACAGACAACAGTCAATAACAAACAGACAATCCCAATGTACAACACATAAGCCATGAGGCAAACTCAAATGAGTTATCAACAACCTACAAAACAGCAAATGTTAGCAATCAAAAGCAAATATCAACATTCACATGATGAAGCAACATCAACCATGGAAATTGGATGCTTGAACCTGAAATCCAAAGCTCAAATGTAAGCAACAAACCACTAGGTCAAAGCCAAGGGTCAAAGATGAAGAAAAAATTCAAAACAGGAGCTGAAATTCAACACAATGCAACTTCAAACACATATTAACATGTCCTAAAAAGGCTCACATCAAAATCAATCATCAAAGGCATTTCATGATCAAAAGAAGTCAAAGGCAATTTCAAGGCTCATGTATGGACATCATGAATGAGAATTTCAAATCAAAACAGAAATGATTCAAATAATTCTGGAAAAATTCATGAACATTCAGCATATTCAACATGATCAACATACAAAAACTCAGAAGCATCCAAGATCATTTGGCATGGAAATTAAATTGCACAAGTAAGAACAACTAAAGGTGTGACACAAATTGTCACACCATGCTAACACAAGCATAAAACAGAAATGGTAAATGATAAAAATACCAAACCAAGCCTAAAACATCCCTCAATGTGTCTAGAATCAGCATGTAAAATTTCAAGTCCATTGGATTAAAATCAAGCATTTCACAAAGGAAAGAGTAAGGCAAGGTCACAAATGCACATGTGTTCAATAAACCTAGAGAAAATAAATTTCCAGCCAGGTACAACTTTCAAATTCATGATCATAAAAAACTAGACATCTCAAAGAACATTTTGCAAAAAATTGGAGATGAATTGGATCATTTTTCAGTTTTATATGATTTTTACAAGTTGGAGAAAATAATTTGAAATGGAAATGATCACATGTATGTAATTTGGAGGGAAAGTGAATAAAATGATGAACAATTGCAAAAAACACACTCGGCCAGAATCGAACCATGTACATATTTAAAATATGCAGCGCGCTTAAGGCAAAACAACCTCGTTCCATTAAGAACCCTAGCGCTGCAGATTAGGGCGGTTCAAACCGCCGCTATCTGCACAAAACCGCCGTAATCTTTCCAGAATTCCAGAAATGCATGCATCTTCATCTTCTTCATGAGGAAGAAGATGAATGTTCATACGACCTTCATCCAATTTTTCCAGAATTTTCGAAAATGTCTAGAATTCAAATATTTTTATATCATTAACAAGACCTTGCCATGGTGAACACGAATCAACAAACATTTCATGCTAAATCATCATCAATTAACAGAATCGAGCAAAATCATTTTTGGATCTCAAACTTTAAACACACATAACTTGCTCAATAATACACCAATTCACACGATTTTTAGATCAGAATCACCAGGAGAACAAGATCTACCAGAATATATACATGAATTTCAAAAATAAGAGGATCGAAAATTAACCTCTTGAAGAGCAGAACCTTTGAAATGCACGATCCACAGCTAGTAAGTATCCAAATCCACTCTACAATGCTTGAAATGATGTTTGGTGAAGAAAAGGAAGCTTACACACGTGTAGATCTAGCTTAATCTTGACTTTCCATTTTCAACTTCATGAGCTTGCTATGCACCATTCTTGCACGAATTCCATAAACCAGCACTTGATTCACACTATAATCAACTCACTGATCAAGAATCTTTAACCAAAACAAGGTGTTATGTTCAAGAAATTTGAATTTTGGTTTGAAGAAAATTTTGGAGGGAGAGAGAAAACTAGATCTAGAAATGTGAATTGTGATTAACCTCCTTCAATTCTGTTATGATTAGAGTATATATATGCTTTCTTAATCAACTTGCTAATCCATAATTAACTTGGCTAATGAAAATAAGGTGTTTTGCAAAAAATCAAAATTGCATGGTGCATGTACTAATTACACGTGAACAGTACCCTTGCTTTGATCATTTTCACTTAAAATCCTTTTTTAAACTCAATGGCAATGGTAGAAAGCCCATACAATGCACCATTTTTGAATTTTGCAATTTCCCTCCAAAAAAGTCATGGATATGCAAGTGATTATGTGATAACACTTTATGTAATGTGATGCATGATTTGGAAATTAGAGGTCAAGAGAAGAATATTGCAAAAAGAACCACTCAATTTGGAGTTATGGATCAAAAGATATGCTCATTTGAAGTTTCATGTACACTTGGCAATGATTGGACCATATCTCCTCAACCATTCATCATAAATTCATGATCTTGGACTTTTTGGAAATGGGAGAGAAAGATATTCAACTTTCATGTTCAACAAAATTTCATTTGAAGCTTCTTTGATGATGTAAGATTGAGTTGAAGTTAGTCCAAAACCCTTCCATTTTTGGAAACTTTCAATTATAGGTCACTTTCCATTTTGGGAAACTTTTGACTTGACCTCAAATTCTTCAAGATATGCATTTGACATGATTAACAAGCCTCTTTTGAACATGAATGAGATGTTGAAACTCATTTCTCCACCTCCTAGCCCACAATTGTTGCACAATTGACTTTCCTGGGCCCCAGATGACTTGAACATGCACAGATGACTTTGAGCCTCAACCACTTGATGAAATGGCTCAAAAATGAAACCCTAGCTTATACAAGCTCAATAAAATCATATGATGATCTCCTTCTCAAGAAAGACCTCATCTCCTGGAGAATCCCTGGCTGGTAGAATGCAACTAATTAGGGTTGACCAGAGGTCAAAACCCTAATCCCAAAGAACATGATTAGGCATAATGAACCCCTTGAGGATGATAAGACCATGATGATGGTGATATATCCTTGCCAACAAAATAATGCTCAACCTCTTTGAGGAATCAAGAAAACCCTAATTGAAGCACAAAACCCTCAGATGGCTAGTGATCAACCCATGAGACCCTCAAGCTTGAATCTTTTAACCTCTCTATCTTCTGATCAAGACTAAGGAGGATGACTTGTTTATTTCCACATGATATGCAAAGATGCAATGCCTAATGCCCTAAAAATGAAATGCAATATGTTAAACTAGTCCCAAGAGAGGAGGGCAAATTTTGAGGTGTTACAATCACTTGTTCATACATGTGCATTTTGGAGGGAATTTCCATAATTCAAATTTGGTTGATCATGCAAGCCAAATACCAATTCCATGTTGATTATTGGATGTTTAAGTGAAATCATTCATCTTATCCCCAGTGGAATTTGTGGTTTTCTACCCAGTATTCGGTAGTTGTAAACCCTAGCTTTTCCCCTTGTAGAGTTAACCTTGTTGTTCATCCCAACTGATGACGGTTACTCTTCTGTGGTTTTCTGCCCAGTATTCGGTAGATGTAATCCCCTCTTTGATGGTTATCATTATCCAGTATTCGATGTTGATATTCCCTCCTCCCTGTGGATAATTGCTCTGAGTAAGCAAATTTTATCCTCAGCGGGTCCTCTTTCATTTACCATTTGCCGGTAATGTTTGTTGTTCCCTTTGATTGGTCATCATTATATACCTAGTTTGGTATCTTGATGCCTTTCTTTTCGGATGATTTATCCTTTGTTAACCTACAACCCGGTTATGGATAATCTTCCATGCAAGTATATTATCTATGTTTTGACGACAATAGATAATATATCTCATGCACTCTTTGGTCGAAGTCTTTTGTTGTTCTTCCCCAATTGAGTAAGATTCGTATTCCTTATGGAATCGAATGTTCATCCTATAAACAAGTCTGCTTTTCCAGCTTTCTTCAGGATGATGAGTGTGTTGGCACACAAACCAATTCACGTTTCGATCGATTTATCCTTTGTTAACCTACTACCCGGTTGTGGATAATCTTCCATGCGAGTATATTATCTACGTTCTGACGGTAATAGATAATATATCTCATGCACTCTCCAGTCAAAGCATGTTGTGTTTCCCCAGTTGAGTAAGATTTGTGTTCCTTTGCGGTATCGAATATTCATTTCTACCCCTTTTTGAGCATATCTCTTAGTAACCGGTGATATGTCTCCTGAATAATTGCCGTATGCTTGCAATTTATCCCCAGCGAGTCATCTTTCGTCTACCCTGTTGTTGTTGGTAACGATTGTTTCTCCTCTTCGGTTGATTTATCCTTTATTAACCCAATAACCGGTTGTGGATAATCTTCCATGCGAGTATATTATCTACGTTCTGACGGTAATAGATAATATATCTCATGCGCTCTTCGGTCGAAGCCTTTTGTTCTTCCCCAGTAGAGTAAGATTCGTATTCCTTGTGGAATCGAATGTCCATCCTATAAATAAGTTTGCGTTTCTGCTCTCTTCAAGATGATGAGTGTTTTGGGTTTATTCCCCGATTCACGTCTTGGTCGGTCACCTATTATATGCCCAGTAACCGGTATCCCTGGTGTTCCTTCCATGCGAGTATATTATCTATGTTTTGACGGCAATAGATAATATAGCTCATGCGCTCTTTGGTCGAAGTCTTTTGTTCTTATCCCTTCGAGTAAGATTCATATTCCTTTTGCGGAATCGAATGTCCATCCTATAAACAAGTCTGCTTTTCCAGCTTTCTTCAGGATGATGAGTGTTTTGGCACACACACCAATTCACGCCTTGGTCGGTCACCTATTATATACCCAGTAACCGGTATCCCTGGTGTTCCTTCCTTTCTGCTCCCTATTATGACCTCGGTCCCCTGTGGAGTCAGATTTTTCTGAGTCAAAATATACCTTTTCTAGGTCTTCCTCAGATGATTTGGTTGATTGATATCTCTCACCCTTATACCGGTCTCAGATATTCATCCTTCCTGAGCTTGTTACCCACTAACCGGTAACACCCCATCCTTTTGCTTCCCCTGGAGAGTCTTTTAGATTCCCCCAGCGGAGTTGTTGTTGTGATTCGCCTTTTGCTGTGTTGGCATATTCCCCAATACATGTATTTTCCCTGGCAGAGTTGTTTTGTTCCAATCCTTCCCCAGCCCGAGTCCGAATTTTTTTTTATCCGAAGTATCCTTTGTGGATAGTTTTGCTGTGTTGGCGTATTCCCCAGCACATGCATCTTTGAGTCAGCTTGAGTCTTTCAATCGGATTTGTTTCCCTTTGGAATTCTTCTCCCCAGTAAAGTCTCCAGCTTGAAGTCGTGTCCTGCTCACGCATTTTTATTGCTTTCTTATCCCCATAAGAGTCCTGTTAGAGTCTCTGTTCCATCAGTGAGTGTATTACTCCTATGGATTTTCAATTTCTCCTGATTTCTTTTCTTCTTTGTGGACACATATCCCCACAGAGATAGTTCGTTTTGCATACATACATCTGCATCATGAGGTCTCTCAGGGACCAAAATTTGTCTCTTTGTTATTATTTAAGCCCATTCTACCTCGTCGAGACGAAGATTTTAACCTTCATTTCTTCGGCTAGAATGATCTTAAATAGGGGCATCTGTAAGACCCCAATTTTGTCCCTAAGATCCCTCATGGCATCATATCATTGCATCAAAGCATGTCAAGGTCATCTGAGGACCAAGCAATCAACTGTGCAGTTAACTGAGGGCTTTGAGGTGGGGGAAATGATTTGAAACATCCTAATCATGTTTAAACAAGGCCTATTCATCATGTCAAACATCTATTTTGAAGATTTTGAAGTCATTGCAAAAGTTTCCCTAAATGGAAAGTGACCTGTAATTTCAAGTTTCCAAAAATGGCAAGTTTTTGATCCACATTCAACTTGACTTTCCAACATCAAATAAGCTTCAAATGAATTTTTGGTGAACATGAAAGTTGAAGATCTTTCTCTCCCATTTCCAAAAAGTCCTATATCATGTCCAGCTGATAATTGGTTGAGAAGTTATGGCCAAATGATCACAAAGCATGCATGGAAGTTCAACATAGCATAACTTTTGATCCAAGACTCCAAATTGGTCCACTCTTTTTGCAAAATGTTCCTTGTGACCAATACTTTCCAAATGAATCATTGTCTTGCATGGAAAAAGCTCATATGATCACTTGTTCATACATGTGCATTTTGGAGGGAATTTCCATAATTCAAATTTGGTTGATCATGCAAGCCAAATACCAATTCCATGTTGATTATTGGATGTTTAAGTGAAATCCCAGCTTGCATGGTACTGTTCACGTGCTACATGGCCATGCTAGGTGCATTTGGCAATTTTGCAATTCACCTCATATCTCTCTAATCTCAATTAACCAAAGCCTAATCCTGATTTCAGTGTGATTAGTGAGTGGTATATAAGCCAAATCATAACTGTTTTGCAAAAAAAAGCATTTTTCAGATCTCAAATTTCACATTCCCTCCAATTTTTCTCTCTCTTCGAATCTCTCAATTCTCCACACAAACCTTCAGTTTCTTTGCACATTCATGATCATGGAAGAGTTCTGACCAAGAATCATCATCTGGATTGGATAATTGAACAAGATTCGAGCAAATTCATGAGCATTCACATATTGATGGAACTTGAAAATTGAGCTAGATCCAAGTGCTTTCAACCATTATTTCTTGCATAAAGCTTCAAAGCAAGTATAGAGGAGAAGATCTGGAGCTGGAAGGAGCTTGAACACGCGTGTACAGTAACTGCCATCTCAAGTAAGTTGAAATTCGATCCTCACCTTTTGATGTTTTATGTACATGAATGTGTAGATCTTACTTTGCTGAACATGCTGATATGATTAGATTTCGATTTGGCTTAATATTGAGCATGTGGTGATGAATTAAAGTTTTGAGATCCAAAATGTTTTTGCTCGATCCGTGCGATACATGATGTTTTAGGTTGATTTGAGTGCATATTCATGATCTACGTTGCAAGAGCTTTCCAACCATATATAATTCATCCAATTCTGGAAAAAAATTCATGGATCTCCGCCGTAGACGGCCGGAGAAGACGGTTGCTCTGCCGTCTGCAAATGCTAGGGTTTATGTTGTGTTGGCGTCCACGTTTGCTGCTTGCTTGGCGTTTTCATTGGCCTTGGCTCGTTTGACCAGGCCACGCGAGCTTTGACTCGCTTATGTGGCTGCCAGCGCATTAAATGAAACGCAGCGTTTCACTTGAGCGCTTTTGGATCCCTTAGAGCGTGTGTTCGATACCTGGCTTGTGCGTTTTTCTGAATTTAATTTGATTTCTCATTTCCAGGCGTGCGTTCGATTCCTTGGTGCTGCATTTGCTGATTTATTTTCAAATTTCATTTTCCCTCCATTATTCCATGTTTATTTCATTTTATTTCTTCAACTTTAAAAAATCATTAAAAATTGAAAAATGCTTCAAATTGAGTCCAATTTTTTTTCACATTCTTGTTTTGATCTCTAGTTTTTCATAGCATTTATTTCATGATTTGTTTGCTGCTGGATTTTTAATTGTGATTTTTTTGATTGAACCTTATGCCAAATTGACATGTTACATTCAATGCTTTGTGAAATGCTATGTGTTGATCCAATTGATCTGAAATTTTGCATGATTGATCTTCACATGTGATATGATTTTTGAGCTTTGGTTTGGAATTTTTATCATATGCCATCACTGTTTTGGACACATGAAGATATGTTGTGACAATTTGTGTCACATTTTGTGCATTGCATTTGTGCATTTTGGTTCACCTATCATTTGAGCTCTTCTGGATTTAATTTTTTGCATGATGCTTGTTCATAACATGAATAACTTGCATAAAAGATATCAAGGTCATTGGATGATTTTCTGTTTTGATTTGGATTTTCTAATTTGGATTGTCCATTTTGTGCACCTTTGCTTGCCTTTGCTTTACATTGATCATTTGATGCCTTTGCCTTGTGAATTGATGCTGGTCCTTTTGAGGATATCTTGTGACATGTTTGAACTTGCTTTATGCAAAAGATTGACTTCTGTTTTGATCATTTGGTTTGGTTTTGAACCTAGTCTTTGTACTAGTGTTTTGTACATAAACTAATTGTGCTTTGTGTTTCAGGTTTGGACATTTAGCTTTGATGGTTGGTTTGATCTCACTTTGTGAGATACAAATGCCTTTGAGTACTAACTCTTGCTGTTTTGTAGGATTCTAAGTGATAGGCTTGAGCTCATTGCTTCATTTGATTGCTTGACCATTGCTCATTGAATTGTGTAACAGTTGGACTGTTTGTCTGTTTGTTTTCTGACTGAGATATTAATTGATTAGCTTTTGTACAGGTACATTAGTTGCTTGCTTTTAGCTCTTGCTTGAGCTTTGTATTATGGTTGATACACCACTTAGGTATCTACTCTCTTACTCCATGTAGTCTGGAAGTCCTGTCACCTTTTTGGCAGGCATTTTGGCTGAAGTCCTCCTTATGAGGCTCTGTTTGTGATTGTTTACATTTGTGCCAAAGACCTCTAAATGAGGCATGTTACTTGATAAGTCCTCCTAAGTGAAGAGGCAATTGACAGATAGAAAGGATTAACAATCAATCCCCTGTTATTCAGTGAGTCGCTCATTATGCTCGCACTACGTGCTGATGCTTTTGAATAAACACCCAAGATCTTGTTTAGAGTCTGTCAAGTGGAATAGGATCCCACATTCTGGATCCCCACGCTTTCTTTTTCATAAGCTCACCCAGGCCAGGGTTAAGAGCATGAGGTCTCATCCTCATTTCCATTTTGATCAGCTTCACCCTAACTCTCAATGTTAGTGGTTAAGAGCTCACAACTTACCATTACAGTTTTGGCTTATTTGTCGAGGTTGATATGACCCCTCTTGACTAAAGCCCACCCATTGATTGAGCCACCTTGTTTGTATATAGTGTGTGATGCATTGTTTGCTTGATTATTTTGCATGTGTTTGCTTTTGCTCATTTTTTTGTTTTGAGGAGTCGGATGTAAGTCCATCTATTGACATTCTGTTTCCTTTTGTGGTTGGAGTTGGATGTAAGTCCATCCATTGGCATTCTATTTCCTTTTGTGGTTGGAGTTGGATGTAAGTCCATCTATTGGCATTCTGTTTCCTTTTGTGGTTGGAGTTGGATGTAAGTCCATATATTGGCATTCTGTTTCCGTTTTGTTGTTTGGAGTCGGATCTAAGTCCATATATTGGCATTCTGTTTCCGTTGTGTTGTTTGGAGTCGGATCTAAGTCCATATATTGGCATTCTGTTTCCGTTTTGCTTTCAGGAGTTGGATGTAAGTCCATCTATTGGCATTCTGTTTCCCGTTTTATTTGTGGTTCTCTTATGAGACATTTGCTTTTGCCTTTTGCTTATTCCAAAGGAACTTACTTGGATCATCTCTATGATCTCGAGAAAGGAACTCCTATTTGCGGTTTCATTCCTTAACCCTCCCCATTTTGCTAACCTTCTCTATCCCTAACCCAAACCAAAAAAAAACTTTTGTGCAAACATTTGACTTGTTTTCAACATTAGAAACCTAAGCCTTAGGCTTTTGATTTTCAAACTTTCTTTTCATAATACTCATTTTGAATTGAATCTTTAAGTCAACTTTGACCATTTTTGTACATACTTCTAATTGGTTAATGTAACCCACTCAAATATGTTTCTTTGTGGCTCCATGTCCACTTCTTAATCAAATTTTTTCATAACCTTTTGCTATTAGGTTTGAGTTATCTTTGTGGTAGATATAATACTCACCTTTGTCCTTAGTGAATGGACAATAAGTCTTCCATGCTTATTATAGGGCTAACCCCTCACTAGCATGTCGAAGTTATCCTCACATGGTGGACTTGTGGTTTTTCAGGTTGAGTTTTCTCCCTTTGATAACAAAAGACCTTAAGGCTTTTGGACCAATCAATCCACTCATTTGTTTTTGAAATCTTTTACCCGAACTACGAGGTTTTGATCCTTATCTTTCATGAGAGGGTACGTAGGCAATGGGTTCATCCATCCAAACACAAAATGTAAATAAACTTGTATATTCTTTTCTCATCTCTTCAATCATGTTTGCACAATAAAATTTCATAAATAATAACCTTTTGCAACAAGCGTGAAAAGGGCTCCCTAGGAGTACCTAGGATGTTGTGGGTGCCTAACACCTTCCCATGACATAACCAACCCCTTACCCAGATCTCTGTCTTTTACTAGTTTTGTTTGTAAAACTTTTTAGGTTTTTGTTCGCTTTCTAACCATTCCTTTGGATAAATAGAAGTGCGGTGGCGACTCGACTTTGTATGATTTACCTTGGATTTAGACAATATCTCCAATGGTAACGAATACACCGCTACAGGTAGAATATGAATGCACCATGGAGATGGAAGGAAAAATTCCCTAAGACAGGAGTAATAAATAAGTATGCTCGCGGAGGATTCGAACCCTCGTACAATGAGAAAATCAGAGCAATCGTAGTTCAGTCTACTACGACTGAAATAGAAGGGAACGAGATTGATTTTCCAGGGTACACTACCCTTCAAGTCTGAAAAAGGAGTGCCAAGGTTCATGACCTTCTAGGAGAGGTATCACTACCAGAGTTTAAAACTGATGATGTTAAAGAATTGAGTTTCCAAGGTTTAATACCTATAGGGCGAATAGAATCAAATACCAGATCCCATGACTCTCAGGGCTAAGAATTGAATTTAATAACCAAGGTCTAACACCTCACAAGGTAAAAGAGACAAATATGCCAGAGTCCAAGACACTCAAGGCGGAGATCAAAATCGAATAGCCAAGGTTTAACACCTTACAAGGCAAAGAGAACATATACCAGAGTCCATGACTCTCAAGGCAAAGATCAAAATCGAATAGCCAAGGTTTAACACCTCACAAGGCAAATAATGGTTAGGTGCTAGAGTCTATGACTCTCAAGGCGAGGATCAAAATAGAATAGCCAAGGTTTAACACCTCACAAGGCAAATAATGGTTAGATGCTAGAGTCTATGACTCTCAAGGCGAGGATCAAAATCGAATAGCCGAGGTTTAACACCTTACAGGGCAACGAATGCGCCAAGGTTTAACACCTTACAAGGCAAAGAATTGATTGGAAGAGGGTGTACAACCACAAGTTGCTGATAGCAAAAGATGCTCCTCTATTGGGGTGTTGACAAATTGAGGTTTGCTTGAAGGAGACTTATCAATTGTATGATTCAAATTGCACTAGAGTTTAGGAATAAGGGCGGGTGCTTTGAATAGCTAGGGCCTACACCCCGTACGCAAAGTCACTCTAGACAAGGATAGGAGAAACTCCGTCTCATGATTCCTTATTACTTAAGACTCGTAGCTTGCAACCAGAATCGAAATTAACAAGTTACTGACAGAAGATCCTGCGTTGATCCTATTGATGTTGTGTCATTTGTTGTAGAAGAGAGACTCAACAATCATGTAATTCAAATTATGCTAAAGTCTACGAATAGAGGTGAATACGATGAGCCATGAGCCAAACGTCCCGCACCCAAAGATATCCAGAATGAGTGTAGGAAAGCTTCAGTCTCATCCCTTCTCTATTGCTTAAGGCTCGTGGCACACACTTTGAATTGTGATCGACAAGTGTTGATCATTGATCTTGATGCTGTTATGTTGTTTGTTGTATTGACGAGGCTTGACAATTATTTGATATGAATTGTGCTAAAGCCTATGAATGAGGGTGAATGCTTTGCATAATTGGGGCATACGCCCCGTACACAAAGTCATTCTAGACAAGGATATGAGAAACTCCGTCTTATCATTCCTCACTGATTAAAGCTTATAACTTACAATTTGAATCGCATTTGTCAAATATTGAATCCTTTGATGTGCTGGAGAATGTAGTCCACTTTGCTAGCTATGCTTGATTGATGTTGACTTGAAGTCTTGATCTTGGATTTGAACATTGAGGTCTCGAGCTCCAGAGATTCAGCATATCCCAATAGCTTGAGCGTAGGGAACTTGCCATATTAAGCGATCAAGGGTCTTTTGATCACTTTAAATAGGCTTGAGACTTACACCACAATTACAAAGGATTTGGTTGACCAAAGTGACATTTGGTCAACACTAAATCAATGGGATCGATAATAGTTGAAGTATGTACAAAATGTTTTATTGAATTAATCAACTAAATAAAAATCAGATAATTCTTAATTAAAGCCATAAACTAGGGGAGCATGTATTAAAATCAAGATTTTAAGCCCTAAGGGCAAAATGGTCATTGTGTCAAAAATGAATAATTAGGAAAATAGTTTTCTTAAACAATTTTTTAATCAAGAACTAAACCTAATTATCTAATTTTTCTAACATGGCCTAATTAAGATTTAAAAACTATTAAATTCTAAAAAATCTAATTAAGCACTAAATTTCTACTTATTCAAAAATGGAAACTCTAATTAAACTAATCGAAATTATAATTAGTATAACTAATCATGATTAATCCTAACTAATATAAAATCACTAAATCTAGAAATTTAATTAATCAAATAAACTTGAATTAATTCATAATGTTAAAGTTTAATAAATTAAATTAAAACTTGATTAAACTAATCAGATTAAATAGGTTTGAAGGGGGCAGGAACCTGGACTGGTGGTAAACAACAATCTGGCTTGAGCCTGGAAAATTAGGCCCAATTGTAACATTCATTCGGAAAAACAAAAAAAAAGGAAGGGGGTGTTATAAAAATACAAACGTTTGGGCCCTAGGCCTAGACTCAACCCCATGCTGAATCCACAAATGAGGGTGTGGGCTATGGACGAGTGTGAATAGTGCTTGGAGGGGTGCGAATAAATGTTCTTTTGGCCGAAATCAGAACGTGACGCAGGCCCACTTGGGGGTATACCGGTTCGGAGAGGGGGCATTCGAGTAAACAAAGTTTGGGCCTTAAGCCCAAATTGTATTAACCAAAAAAACCTAAAAATTCTTGAGACGAAAACCGCAATCCCTGCTTCAAATTGAGTATATGTCGCCACCAAGTTCTGCTATGTCTTATGCATGGAACTCTGTTTTGGAACTACAGCTGAAACTGGAGGGTTTACTATGAAATTCCAATTCAATGTTATGAGATTGTGTAAGTTATGTTAAGTTGATGTTAGTTGTTTTTTTTTTCTTTCATTATTCAGTTGGCTGTTAAAGTCAGTTAGGAGGTTTGCGTAAAATCAGTCAATGTTGGTTGAGATTAGGAAGTGAGATTCTGTTAAGCTTAAATTTAAACCTGTTATCATGTTGAGTGCAATTTTGATGGTTTGAGCTTGAAATGGATATTTAATAGTTTAGGTATTTAAATGCAATTGGACTATGTCATGCCATGAGTTTGATTTTTTTATTAACTTACATTCCTGTTAACTATGTTATTGCTATGCTAATTTAGTGATGGGTTGGTCATTGAGTTGTATTGTTGTATTAAAACTTATGTTAGGAATCAATTAGGAAAAATAGCTAGTTATCAAAGTGTTAGTAGTGTAAGTTGATTTGAAATCTGTTTGTTATGATTGAATGATAGTTAGCTTTTTATGGTTGAATTCTGCTAGAGTTGATATGTTGTTGGCTATTGTTAGTTAAAAGGTCAGTTTGTGAATGAAAATGTGTTTGGGTTCGATTTCAAGTTGCTATGTTGGGATTTTGCAGGATTCTTCATGGGACAAACTGAGGTTGGCTAGTATGTTGTAGTTGCCCTCCTTGGAATGAGCTTGAAGATAGATCTTGTTTGCATATGGAATGACTTAAAAGTCAAGTTATGTAGAAATAGGAATTGTAGATGTTGTGTTTTTTTTTTTGTGAAATTGGGCTTTGTAATATGATCTTTGTAGTTATAACTTGTAGCTTGAATGGAAAATGGATTTTTTTTTTGTTATTAAATGGATATTTATTATTATTAAAATGGATATTTATTGTTAAAAGGGTAAGTGGTTATTTAATCAAAATAATTTTAAAACTAATCTAAAAATTGATTTAAAATCAAAAGCCAATAAAAACCAATTAAAATCAAATTAATTTATAATTAAGATTAATTAATGGATATTTATTGTTATTAAATGGATATTTATTATTATTAAAATGGATATTTATTGTTAAAAGGGTAAGTGGTTATTTATTCAAAATAATTTTAAAACTAATCTAAAAATTGATTTAAAATCAAAAGCCAATAAAACCAATTAAAATCAAATTAATTTATAATTAGGATTAATTAATATTAAATCACTTTGAAAAATCTATAGTTCGTTAATTTAAAATTAGCATTAATTTGATATCAATTCTAACATTCATTTGAAAATTAAAATCAATTAGAGTTTGAATTATTAGTTTAAAAATCAATTAAGATTAAATTGAATTTTGAAATTAGATTTATTTTGAAATTAAAATTAAGTTAAAAATCAATTAAAAATTGAAATTAGACAATTGATTGGAAATTAGACTTAATTTGAAATTAATCAATTAGGAATTAAAAATGAAATCAAATTAAAATCTAAGATATAATTAAGATTAATTAAAAAATAATTTTAAATTAGAAAAAACAAAGAAAATAACAGCACCGTGATCGAAAAGGCATAGATAATGATTGACGTTACTAAAGTCGCGACAATATGGACTTAGGAATGGATGGTTGACTTTGGTCAACTAGTTGACCAGAAAGTCAATGATTGAGCTCAGTCAACCAAGAGGCGTGAATTGAGGATTTTACTAAGCATAGAGTGACAAATCATGCTGTAAGGCACATCAGGATTAAAGCTCCCCCTGATTAGGGTATAAATCAATCACCTGCTTTGAATCTATAGATGCTTATGTTAACATGAATGCATGATGCATATGAATGACGCATGAATGAATACAGATGAATCTTAAGTCATGGGTCAGATGAAAGGTGAAAAGAGGAGGACAAATTTTGGGATACGACAATTTCAAACATAGAAATCGATTAAACTTAGACCAAACCATAAAATAAATATCAAGAAAGTGCATTATATAGGACAAGTACATACATATATAAATGATCAAGATAGTTCAAATAAATAGGAACGATATTACCTCCAATGACGATAAACAATGAATGCCCTCACATAGCTCGCACTTACCAATGTGATTAATCAAAGAATAAACAAGCATAGATATAGAGCAAACATCATATATAAATTAAAAAATGGTCAGAGATATCGAGAACACCAAGCTCCATACGGATGTGGAAGAAAGGTTCTACTGCAAGTTGTTTTGTGAAAATACCGACAAGTTGATTTTTACTATAAAGGTGCTAAAAAACGACATCACCTTTCTCAACATGATCCCTAAGGAAGTGATGCTGAATTTCAATATGTTTAGTGCGTGAATGTAGTATAGGATTTTTGGTTAGACTAATGGCACTTGTATTGTCACACAAAATGGGAATACGTTCAAGTTGAACATTGAAGTCGAGTAATTGTTGTTTGAGCCACAAGACTTGGGCACAAAAACTACCGGATGCAACGTATTCTGCCTCAGTTGTTGACAAAGCAACAAAAACTTATTTTTTACTGTGCCAACTCACTAAGGAATTTGAATAAAAATGACAAGTACTACTAGTGCTTTTCCTATCTGATTTGCAACCAGCAAAGTCGGAATTAGAGTAGCCAACCAAAGAACAATCACTTCCCTTAGAAAACCAAAATCCATAATTTGAAGTACCACATAGGTATCTAAGTATGTGCTTGACTGCCTTTAAGTGTGATTCTTTGGGACATGATTGATACCTAGCACACATACATACACTAAACATAATATCTGGACGAGATGCGGTAAGATAGAGGAGGGAACCTATCATACCTCTATACCTTTTTATATCGGGGATAAAGTTGTGTTGAATGATTTTAGGAGAATGACGAATGTTTGGTAAGAGCAAGACGTAAGCCTTGGAACCAATTAATCGGGGTATTATCGGAAGATTCCTACAACACCTTTTTCATTCAAAGTATTTAATTATTGGGTGGATGATGAACTTCCAAAAGATTGTTCAAAGGTTCCATCAGAATGCTAGACTTCAATGACCCCTATTTTCGTTCGAGTATCTGAATTAAGTGTTTTAAAAATGAAAGAATGAATGAACGACTAGCCCAAGACGTATGCCTCAAGAGCGTTCATTTGAAGATTCAAGGAATGCGAGACTCCAAGAACCTTCTTCTTTCGTGTTTGATTAAGAAAATAGTTTTTAATGTTATGTTCATTGGGAAACATTTGAAAATAATCAAGTTTTATTTGCTTTTGAAAATGATTTTGAAAATGATTTTGGAAACATTCACCAATTAATTAATTTTGTATATATATAAAAAAAACAATTAATATACAAAATAAATAAATAAATGAATAAAAACTACACTTAAATTGCATTAAGAGACATGCAGTCTTTGATCATATAAGCTAAAACAAAAAAGAATTCTAGCTAGTTATTACCTTTGAAACTAATATATAGTTTCTATATATCCAATATGTGTACAACTTGTAAAGTATAATAATGAAACATATTTTATATTTGTTCTATGAATTATGATAACCCAAATGCACCAATATTTCACCATATATCAACATATTAACAACACAACAACACAAGGATGCTTTCATAAACTAAGCTTATCACTTTACACATCCATTAACTCAAATGAATATTAAACCATACATATACAATATATCCAACACATTCTATTCTTCAAATTGGACACCAATTAATAATGAAAATGATACTTATCTAGAACACAAAGAGTAGAAGGATTAGTGAAGCTAGCGGAAATATACCCGAACGTATCGCACGCTCGAACATACAACAGAGTCGTCATCGAACTTTATTTATCCCCAAAGGGAAGGGAAACATCGATAAAACCCGGGGGAAAGAGATATGCTGGGTAAGGAAGTCAATTTTGCAAGGGGAAGGTATTAGCACCCCTAACATCCATGGTACTCCATGGGAACCGTTTTGATTTTTCTTACTCGAATAGGTGTGATATCTAAAGATTACTCGCAAAAGAATGGGGAAAAGAAATAGATCGAGTGTTCGGTGAGGATTAGGGCCCTCATGCCTACGTATCCTCATAGTGCAATGAGGAATTCAGAGCTCCATAGTTCAAAGAACTAGCGGTGGGAGATGGAAATGAGTGTGATAGAAATATGGTGTGAACTAAAGAATTGTGCTATTTGAACTCCAAAAAGGGTGAAATATGAACCCAAGAGTAAAGTGGTGTGAACCAACAAGTGAGGGCCTACAACGCAGTATCAATGTACTGGAACAACCGAAAAAGAGGAATTAGGTGTTTGGATTACGGGCCAAACTGCTCTTGGTTCACAAGGAGGTATAAGACGAAGCACAAAGGTATAATGTATTTGGCTCAAAGAGTACTAGTATATCACATGGAGTGAAGGAAGGTAGTATATGAATGTAGGTCATGATTAATGTTCCATAGAGATGAATGGAAGGAATGCCCTAAGGTAGGAATAATAAATAAGTATGCTCGCGGAGGATTCAAACCCTCGTGCCTACGTATTCTCATCGTGTAATGAGAAAATCAGAGCAATCGTAGTTCAGCCTACTACAGCTGAAAGTAAGATGATTGATGAGGCAAGAGGAAATTGATAGATCGATTTGACAGGGTTCAATACCCTTCAAGCCTGAAAAAGAGTGTTAAGGTTCATGACCTTCAAGGTGAGTTATCACTACCAAAGTTTATAACTGATGATGTCAAGGAATTGAATTGCCAAGGTTTATCACCTTACAAGGCGAAGAGAATCCACGACTCTCAGGGCTGAGAATTGAATTGAATAACCCGTGTCTAACAGCTCACAAGGTAAAAGACACATGTATACCAGAGCCTACGACTCTCAAGGCGAAGAACCGAATAGAATAGCCAAGGTTTAACACCTCACAAGGCAAAGAATGTCAAATGCCAGAGTCTATGACTCTCAAGGTAAAGATCTGAATTGAATAGCCAAGGTTTAAAACCTCACAAGGCAAAGGGAATTAGGTGCCAGAGTCTACGACTCTCAAGGCAAAGATTAAAATCGAATAGCCAAGGTTTAATACCTCACAAGGGAAAGAAATTTAGATGCCAGAGTCTATGACTCTCAAGGCAAAGATGAATGCAAGGTTTCACACCTTACAAGGTGAAGAATAGATTAAAAGAGGGTGTACAACCACAAGTTGCTGATAGGAAAAGATGTGCCACTATTGGGGTATTGACAAATTGATCGATAAAATAGAATAAATTGATAAATAAGATAGATTGATAGATAAGGTAGCTCGCGAAGAATCCGAATTCTCCTGCCTATGTATCCTTATAGTGCAATAAGGAAATCAGAGCTTTCGTAGTTCAACCTACTAGGGATGAAAACAAGGTGATTGGAGGCAAAATAATAGTGATAGAATGATTGAGAGAGTTGAATAGACTTGATAGTTACTTGACAAGAATTACACTAAAGTCTATGAGTAAAAGCGGATACGATAAACAACGAGCCAAACGTCTCGCACCCAAAGATATCCATAATGAGTGTAGGAAAGCTCCAGTCTCATTCCTTCTTTACCACTTAAGGATCGTGGCATGTAACTCTCGTCTTAACTTTCAAGTGGAGAGAGAAGAGTCTTTATTGTTGTTTCTTGCATTGATGAAGACCTTATCAATCGTTTGAATCGAATTGTACTAAAGTCTATGAATAAAGGTGAATACGATGAGTACTGGATCATTCATCCCATACCTAAAGATATTCAGAATAGGGGTAGGAATTCTCTAGTCCTACTCCTTCTCTATTGCTTAAGGCTTGTGTCGCATAACTTGATTCATGATTGATAAGTTGTTGATGTAGTCCTTGCTTGTTGCATGATGCTTTATGAAGAGGTAGAGAGACTTGTCAATCGTATGATTAGGATTGTGCTAAATTCTATGAATAGAGGTGAATATGATGAGCGCTGGGTCATTCGTCCCATACCCAAAGATATCCAGAATGGGGGTAGGAATTCTCTAGTTCCACTCCTTCTCTATTTCTTAAGGCTCGTGCCACACAATTCCAACTTTGAACTAACAAGCTTTTGCAGTTTCCAGCTTTGGTTGCTTGTATTATCCACTACTTGGTATGACTGAGGATGCCTTTATCGAGAATCTGACTTGAGGCTTCGGGCTCTACAACTTAGAGAAAGAGTCTTATTAAGTGACCAAGGGTCTTTTGGTCACTCAACTCGGACTACGGGATTATACAAGTTCAAAGGATTTAATTGATCAAAATTGCTTTTGATCAATTTAATCGGAGGGATATGGTTTAGTTTGAAAACTAGGTTAGCATCTAATCTTAATGGTTAGAACTGAATTAGACTATCCTAAGGGAGCATGTCATGGTTAATCAAAAATTCGATTAAAAGCCTATGTTAAGATTCCTAAGGGAGCGTGTTATTGTTAAGACCTTGGGATTAAAATTCTAAGTCAAATTCTATTCCTAATGGAGCATGTGATTATAGGGAGAAATGTCCAATATTACCCCTAAAGGGTAAAATGGTGAACACAAACTTAGAAAACTATATAAAACTCCAATTAATTATAATTAAAGTCTAAAGCCTAATTAGACCTAATTAAAATGTTAACAAGACAATTAGTAAAATTACCAACACAAAGTAAAATTAGAATTGAAGGTAATTGAAATGGTAATTAACTTGTTAGGCCAAGGGGGTGCAGACCCTGAATAAAGAGTGCAAAATCCAGCAATAGAGGCTTTGGGCCCAATAGAATAAGCCCCAAATACCAAAAATGTAGTTGGACTCAACAACTATGTTACCAAGCAAAACAGGGGTATTGAAAACAGAATATTGGGCTCAATGGCTAAGCCCAACATAATTTGTAAAGAGACGTGTGAAAAAAAGTCAGCACTCACTTTCTCATCTCTACACATCATCTTCCAACTCTCATGTCAAAACAGAACCACCATCGGAGATCCGGCACCACCGCACCGGAGGCAGCAGAGCTGGCTAGAATCAAGAAAAAGAATCAATTTCTTACTCCTCTCAAACTCTTCTATCCTAACCACTAATCCATTCTAACCACAAATTAACTAATTTTGGAAATTTGAGTAAGAACCCTAAGCACACAAATCTGAATTTAAATGGAGGTGGAGGAGAATCAAACCATCAAACCTTGGGGTTTTGATTCTCCACTACACAAGCTACAAAATGGTATAAAAATTCAGCAAACAAGCAAAGACGAAAGATGAACATTCACCAACCTACAAGACAGAGGATTGTCTTGGAATTTGTTGCAATTTGGAAGTGATAAAGATGAAGAAGAGAAACCCAGAGATATGCTACTTTGAACCTTTAATCTTCTCCTTCTACTACGAACTCCTCCTCTTTAAAAATCAACTCTGAAAAATTCAGAATTGAATTGTTGTTGTTGATGTTGATCATGTGAATGTAGGGATGATTATTGAGTGCAAGAGGTTTAGCTCAATTGATAACAAACTTCAATGTGAGGCTTACTCCAATGGTGATTTGAGCTTTAGTGTAGGGAGAGGAATTGGAGAAGATGAATGCAGAAAGTTGAAGATGATGTTTGTAAAAAGGTGAGGGCTTCAAATGATGATGAAGGTGTAAATTTATAGTGATTAGGCTTGGGATTAATGTGGCTTGGAGTTAGTTATTGACGGGTTTGGAGCTAGCTTAGGAGTTAGTTAGGATGAACTCAGTGAGTTTAGGTAGTTAACTCACTGAGTTGGAAGTTAGTTAATTGGTTAACTTAATGGAATGTGTTCAAGTGATTGTTTATAAATGGTTATTGCATGTTAAAACTTGAATGAAATTAGGCTTTGATATTGGCTTAGGTACAAGATATAACTATCATGACTTGCAACTGTAGGTTAACAATGGCTGTGTTGTGTTATGTGATTTTGGTTATGTTTGTGCAGGTTCATGAGTTTGTGAATTTTGCTGCACTTGTTTTGCTGCAGATTTACTGTGTTCCCAACGTGCTTGGTTGAAGTTTGATGAAGTACCAGACCTTGGAGTATTGTCGAGCGCTCACGGTTTTTCCGGTGTTTATACAGGTGTGCATTGGTCTTCGATCGCAAGCCTTGGCTATCTTCCGTGATGAGAGTCCAAGTTTCAATCCAAAAAGTTTCATTCTCACAGCAGTGCAAAAATTCCTGCAGAACAAGTTATGGGTCGACTCAAACAGGGAATGAGTCGACTCAAACAGAGTCTTTCCCATGGTTGAGTCGACCTGGGAGTTGACCTGTTTGGACCCGAAGCAACCTGGTTCAAGAAAAAAAAGGGGAATGAGTCGACGCAAGGAGCAAATGAGTCGACACACTTAAGTTTCCTAGAATTGAGTCGACCTGTGGGTCGACCTGTTCGGACCCGAGGGTTTTGCGCCGAGTCATGAGTCGACTCACAGAGTTGAAGCCTCCAAAAATGAGTTTTTGCAATGTAATACACATTTTTTGCACACTTTTTTGCATGAATGGATATTTTAGGGATAAAAATTAAAGAACTTGGCCAATTGAATGGAAATGAGTTGACTTAATACATGAGCATGACCAAAAAAATCGAGTACCAAGGGGACAGAATGGGTGAACCGAGCATAGGAGGCTAAGCGGAACACATATTGAGTGAAAGATCACCTGAGCTTAGGGTCAGGAGTCACCATGAGGGTTCCCATACCTTCCCTCGATTAGGGTTTAGTGAAGCATAATCTTTAGGACATATGTGTGAATGGATGACGCACATGTATGAAGTATGAATGGGTACAGACGAGTCTTAAGTTATAAGTCGAATAAAAAGTGAAAAGGGGAGGGAAAATTTTGGGGTACAACAGCTGCCCTATTTAATCTTCTTGAACCTGAATACAGGAATTGTGGAAGCTTTTCAGGTATTCGAGGTGGAAGAGGATTAAATACTAAAGTATCCAAAAATTGTCCTGTTGAGGACGGTTATATGGGATGTCGGAATGTCAACTGGAATGTGGAATGGCTGTTTAACTTTTACAAGTTCAACTGCTGAGAATTATTGATGTACTATGGGGATATGCAGGTCATGATATGCATGCTGAATTGTATGTTTTATCATTTTGTGAGACATGAGTCCGCGTATGGTAATCAGGTGATTTCAAAATTGAATCGTCATCTCAATAACTGGAAATAAAATCAAACACAGAGGTTTGAAAAAAGGAAAGGTCATCAGTCGTACAGGTTGGGAAAAGGTTCATCAATCACAGATTGAAAAAAGGTTCATCAACCACGAAGGTTGGAAAAATGATTCAACAACCGTGAGGGTTGGAAACAAAGGTCATCAACCCAAAATGTCGGAAAAAGATTTATCAACCCTGAAGACTGAAAAAAGGTTCCTCAACCCTAAAGGTCGGAAAAAGGATCATCAACCCTAAAGGTTGGAAAAAGATACCAAGCGAATTGGGTTTTAAAAAGGTGCCAATAAAGCCGGTTTTAAAAGGTAACAGGTAAGTTTGGAATTTGAAGATGCCAATAGAATATTGGGCTTTGATTTCTCTGGTTTGCACACACGACTCCGTGCTAAGCTAGATGAATGGTATGTATGAGTGAAGCGATGCGATTTATACCTGATCATGATTTATGCAATGCTTAGGCCAGATGCTCATATAGAGGGAGGTGGGAATTTTGGGCTAGGATATGGTCATCCAGACATGACTCTCCGACACCTGCTTCAAACTGAGTAGTTGCAGTCACGCCTCTGGGCTTGATCTGAAGCGTGGAGAGAGGTTGTACCCGTGTAGTCTGCCTCTGCCCCAATATACTGGATATCTGCACCAACTGCCCCAGTTACCAGTTATGGAGTAGTCTCATCATCTGAATATCTCAAACCGGCCTTCCCCAGCGTCTTGAAATTGTGTTCCCTTGATCAACCATCTTGGGAGTGATTGACTACTCACACTCTTGAGGTAGCTTTCCCCAATGTGAGCTTTGAAGTAACTTTGCCTCTATCCGGATAATTCAGAGAGATTTGTAGAATCTCGATGTGGTTGCCCTAGATTGTCTGTCTCTTGAAGAGATCTGAGTTATGGGATACCAGGGATTTGATCAACTTTCCCATTATGTATTCTTCCTTGATGTCAAATGACTGTTCGAATGTAAAATGCTCATTTAAAAAATGATAATTGTAATGTCATACTCATGCAAGTTTTGAAAACTCAAGTGTGTTTGCTAAGATTATGACATCTAGTGAACGAATCACTGTTTATAATGCCATATCAGTATCAATATAAATGACAAGCAAATCTTTAGGAGTCAGCTTAACGCAATCTTACCATAGTATGCTTTCGAAATAAACCTTGCTTCAATTAGGTCTTTTGAGGGTTATAACGTGGCCTGGTTCACGATTTTAGAAAGAAAGGCTATGAGGCTCAAAACCTATTCTAACCCTCCCATTCTTCGTGATATTCTCCAGTCCTACATTCAGTTAGCTTAAACAAGCATTCATCTTTCAGGAAAGGATTTTGAATATCAACAATGATGGTTAATGAACCCTATGAGAGTTTGGAGTGATAGTCACTCGCCTTTTTATTTTGTTCGCAGTCGCAGAGATTTTCTCTTGCTGAGGATTTTGATATTGATCCTCTGATTCTTTTGTTTTGTTTACCCTTATTTTTTCTTGGGTTGATCCTTTGGGTCTGCAGCCCACCGGGATACCCTAACTTTTGCCTAATCCAATCTTATTTTCAAGCTCTTGACTTAGCGGGCTTTTCATTTGCTTTTGATTTTTCCATTTCATCTTTTCTTTTTGTATTGGAGCAAATCCTGTGACATCTGCTTTCTTGATTTTTTTGCCAGGTTCGTGACTATCTCACTCCTTTTGATGGGTAAGGGGTGACCATTATGAAATTGTGATTCTATCCTCTCAAAAGGGATATGATATGATTGATCACTTGATGGGATATTCTCCTTTTGAAATTTGAATGCAAGTCTAAACTAACTAAAGACTACCCTGCCCCTGGTTAAGCATGAGGGTTTTATGTGTAAAGAAAGAAACTCCTACTTCAAGGCCTAAAGGGGTTGACTAGGGATTAACTTCCTTATATCTCCGGTGTTTAGGGATTGAAAAATGCGTGACATCATCAGCACGGTCTTATTCAAAAGCATACAAGCAACGGTCTTGTGCATTTTAATTTGCATCATTCTCTTTTGATTTTATTTTGACAAATAGTTTGATACTGATAAAATAAAATATGAGTGAACACGAATGGATTTAAGCAAAACATGCACGTTTATTTCATTATTATTATCATCTGAAAACCATACAAGTTTTACAAATGAGCAACATATAACAAACAAAGAAACATTACAAATGATACATGATTGAATTAATGTGATATTTCTAGCCTTGATACTCCTCTGAAGAAGCCACCAAATTTGAGTAATCTTCACCACTAATCGCATTTATAATCTGTCCACAGTGGTCTGGAATTAGGTTGGTTATGATGTTGGGTCCCGCCTTAGAGATTGACAAAACCTTTTGATCAATAAGCTCTTGTACTCTGGTCTTGAACAACCCACAATCTTCAGTTGAATGCCCTATATAGCCAGCGTGAAACGCACAAGAAGCGTTGGGATTATACTTCGGGCCATAGGGATAAACAGTTGGTGGTATTTCTTTTGGCACAATTTCCCCTTGCTAAACAAGATATGGTAGAAACTGAGTATACGATACAGGGATCTGGTCACGCTGTGGACGCTTCTTATCATAACGTCTTCCTTGACCTCGATTTTGGTTTCTTTTATCTTGTGGATCCTGAGAAACTGGAGCCTGTGGAGGCTGCTGATACTGTGGTTGGTATGCAGGTTGCTGATATTGAGCAGCGGCAATGTATGGATAAGGGTAGTATGGCATAGGGGCCATAGGTGCTTGAACTTGAGGATAGACGTTTATTGTTACTGCGTTTTACTCAGCTTCTTTCTTCTTAGCAAAACCCCGAGACTTCTTGACCACTGTCTGACTATCAATATTAGCAATCTTCCCGATTTTCAGCCCATTCTCAATACGTTCTCCAATGGTTACCATATCGGAGAAGTTGGACAATGAGCTACCAACCATCTTCTCATAGTATAAACCTTGGAGTGTGCCCATAAAGATATCAACCAATTCAGCATCTATCAATGCAGGTTTATCTTTGGAAGCCATCTCACGCCATCTCTGAGCGTACTCTTTGAATGTTCATTGCGCTTGCACGCTTGATTTTGCAGTTGTAGCCTGGTGGGAGCCATGTCCAGGTTATATTAGTATTGCTTGAGAAAGGCTTCAGATAAGTCTTTCCAAGATCTGATTTTACTGCATACCAGGCCTATGTACAAGTCTAAGGATACCCCAGATAAGTTGTCTTGGAAGCAATGGATAAGAAGATCTTCATTGTCAATGTCGGATGCCATCTTCCTACAGTACATGATGACATGACTTCTTGGACAACTTAAACCCTTATATTTTGGTAGGTCTGGTGCTTTGAACTTAGGAGGAAGCACCACATTAGGAACTATACACAAGTCCTTAGCATCCATACCATAAGCAGAGAAACCTTCAATGGCTTTGATCCTTTCATCTAGTAACTGATAGTCTGAACCAACAACAATCTGATTGGCAGGCCGAGGATTAACTTGATGACTAGGAAGCTGAACACCCTGAGAAGCTGGTTGAGCAATAACTGGAGGAGGAGAAAATTGAGGATACCCTTGAGGATACATCAAACCCTGATTTACCATCTGACCAATAGTCTGTCCGTACTGATTCTGATATGGAGCATAGGGTGCCCCAGGATACACAAATGGAGGCGCAATAGAAGAAGATGACCCAGGATAAGAAGGAGGTATTTGAACACCTTGATTCAAATTCTGAATAGTAGGTTGAGTAGCTCGAGGAGGAAGATGGAAGCGGAGGGTTGGGCCTCTATATTCATCTTCGTTGTCATTAGAAGTCTCAACAATCACTGGTGCAGAAGTCTGAAGGACCTGTTCTGGGTTGATCTCACGGTTGTCAGCATTAACCATTTGAGGAGGATAAGTAGTCATGCCCCAAGGATGGGCAACAGTATTCCCATTGGCAGGATGAACATCGAACGATTGATATGGCACAAAAACCTTCCCATTAGCAGCTTGGGGAGTGAAATTTGGAGGCAACCCCCAGGGATAGGCAATGACATGCCTACTAGGACCTGGATGATAGATTGGTTGACTCACCATAGGTTGAATAACAATGTCCACAACAACATCAATAGAAATGGCGATAACAATGGCATCGGTAACTACAACAGAAGTAGGATTGGCAGCAGAAGTGGAGACAGTAGCCTTATGAGGTTGAAGGTACTCTAATATAGTGTTCATGTTACCTTGGAAGGTGTTCATTCTGTCTTGGGCTTGAGCCAAAGTTTCCCTGCACGTAGCATTCTCTTGTTCCAGATCTGCCATGATTCTCGACTTGTTAGCTCTCGTGAAGTATTGGTGTCGAAGAGTCATCGTCTTTCAGGCTGGAGAAAGGACGAGGTGAGCTTTTTCTGGTTGATAGTCATGAAATGTGGATGCATGAATGCAAATGTTAGGGGTTGAATGCAAATAATTATGCAACATCCATAGATTCAAAGCATTGATGGTATAATAATTCAGGGTCAAAACTCCGACGTATATACAATAATGCGATAATGATATGCAATAGAGTATGTCAATAACACAAAATAATTCGGATAATCTGCGCCTAGTGCCCGATGCAGGATCAAAGGTTCGATGTCCATGAGAATAAAGGTATGTAGGGGATATGGTTTCTTGCAGAAAAATCCCATATCCCCCTCAAAGGTGTGGACTGTAACACCCTTCTACCCAAACGACATATTTAAATAGATTATCAGAGTACAACATGTAGAAGAGTTTACATTTCTTACAACATAACAATTATCGCATCACAACATAAAACATATTATTTATTTTATTAAAACTTCGCAGCGGACAACAACATTAATATTATAATTCATCATATAACAATTCATAATAATGGTTCAACATTATCTCAACAAAACATCTCAACATGTTAGTCATCATAAACAACGTAAATAATAATCAATTATCTATCGAATCCCATAACCCCGGTGTCACATGACCAGAGCATTTGACTCGACTCTGTAGAATAACTCTACACTTATTCTTCAAACCTCAACAATAGCTACTCCTCTTTATCTGCACATTGCTCATCATAGATGAACATAAACACATGCAGAAGGGGTGAGAATTACATTATTAAATAATAATATAACGACAGAAATATAAACATAAATATATTTCACATATGCTAACACAGCTCATCATAATCATCATAATCAACATAGTCATGAACATCAACAAAACAACATATCAAATGCAATGCACACACCCATGCATGACTCAACACGACTCGGTATACCCATTTTGTGACCAACTACAGGATCACCACTCCCAGATTCACCACCATAGAATCCGAGTTCCCCGCAAGGAACCAAGCCTCTCAACAAGCCCGGAGTCAACAACATCATTGGAACTCAGTCCGTTCATCACTAGGCATCGGCCTTTCATGAATGCATGCACACCAAGCATGCATCATAATCAACATAGCAACAACATCATCATATAGTCATGTTATCATCATCATTAACACATCCTATCACAAAAGCATATCACATCATGCCACATAATCAAACACAGTATTATCACACTCTACTAATATCTATACCACTCAAAGCAACGGGAAATGATCCCTCATATACCATGCATCAGCTAAGTTACCTCGCTCAGCCTAAACAACCAAAACTGCACAACAACAGCCCAGGAAAGACCACAGTCTGCCCATACGCGTATTGCCTATGCTCATACGCGTATTACCCACGCCTGACCAAATCCATACGCGTATTGCCCATGTCCATACGCGTATGCTACGCGTATCACATTCCCATACGCGTACCAACAGAGACCAAAACACGTTCAAAACATCATCTTCCTCATCCATACGCGTATTGCCTAGTGCCATACGCGTACCAGCAATCGCATACGCGTATTGCCTAGTGCCATACGCGTATGACCAGAAACCAGATTTCCAGATCTGCAATGGCTTTTTTTTCTGCTACGAGATCTATCCAAATTCATCCTTCCATAGTCTAAATTTCACACAAAATCACTCATATCATCTAATACAAATAGTTCCCTATTCGATTTCACAAATCCTAACATCATTGCATATAATTTCTACGAATTCCTTCGATTAAAATCCCCATTTTCGTTCATCCAATATTTCACCATTTTCAGCGTATTATTGTTTAATAAGGTTCAGACCCCTTACCTCTTTGGATTGAAGGAAGCTCTGAGCAAATCTTTGGCCTTTTCCTCTTCCTTCTCTTTCTCTTCCGTTTCTCCCCCTTTCTCTGACTCTGAGGCAAAACACGTGAAAACAACCTGAGTCCTCACTTTGGCCTCTTTTATCCAATTTCCACTTTTACCCTTCCACTCTTCATATTCCCTTTATTTTATTTATTTAATTATTATCAAAATAAATAACATCTATAGTAATAATAAAAATAATCCAATAATTCAACTTTATTTAATTAAATTAATAAAATAATATTAACTCAATTAAATAATTTCTCTTATTTTAATCGGGGTGTTACAACTCTCCCCCACTAAAAGAGTTTTCGTCCTCGAAAACATACCTCAAGCAAATAGAGCCGGATACGACTCCTTCATCTGATCTTCACGCTCCCAAGTCAAGCTCTCACCAGCTGGACCTCCCCAAACAACTTTCACTAGAGCAATCTTCTTACCCCTCAGGGTCTTCTCTTCTCGGTCATCTATCCGAATTGGCAACACCTCAACGGTCAAATTATCCCTCACCTGGATATCATCCAACTGAACAACATGCGAAGGATCCGCAATATATTTTCTCAACTGAGATACATGAAACACATCATGCAGATTAGAAAGCGACGGCGGTAAAGCTATCCGATACGCCACTTCCCCAACCCTCTTCAAAATCTGATACGGACCCACAAACCTCGGAGTAAGCTTTTTAGATTTTAACGCTCTACCCACACCTGTCGTCGGAGTAACTCTCAAGAACACATGATCTCCCTCTTGGAACTCAAGTGCCTTTCTCCTGTTATCATGATAACTCTTCTGACGACTCTGAGAAATCTTCATTTTCTCCTGAATCATCTTAACCCTTTCAGTCGTCTGCTGCACAATCTCAGGTCCGAGTACAACACTCTCACCTGATTCATACCAACACAATGGAGTTCTACACCTCCTACCATACAATGCTTCATATGGAGCCATACCGATACTAGCATGAAAATTATTATTATAAGTAAACTCCACCAACGGCAAATAACTATCCCAAGAACCACTCTGCTCCAACACACAAGCTCTCAACAAATCCTCCAAGGATTGGATAGTCCTTTCGGTCTGACCATCAGTCTGAGGATGATAAGCTGAACTCAACCTCAACTTAGTTCCCAACGCTTTCTGCAAACTTTCCCAAAATCTAGAAGTAAATCTGGGATCTCTATCAGACACAATACTGGATGGAATACCATGCAGCCTCACTATCTCCTCAATATACAACTCTGCCAACTTCTCTAAAGAGTGATTAATCTTCATCGGCAAGAAATGCGCCGACTTAGTCAATCGATCCACAATCACCCAAATAGAATCATTACCTTTCACCGTCCTCGGCAATCCCGTCACAAAATCCATGGAAATGCTATCCCACTTCCATTCAGGAATCTTCAAAGGTTGCATCATACCTGCCGGTCTCTGATGTTCAATCTTTGACTTCTGACAAGTCAAACAGGCATACACAAACTTAGCAACATCTCTTTTCATACCAGCCCACCAAAACAACTTCTTCAAATCTTGATACATTTTAGTTGCACCTGGATGGATACTCAATCCACTCCTATGGCCCTCTTCAAGAATACTCTTTTTCAATTCAGACACCTCAGGAACACAAACTCTACCTTTAAATCGCAGGATGCCATTCTCATCAATCTCAAAATTACCACCATTACCCTGGTTAACCATAGTAATATGATCAACTAGAGCGACGTCAACTTGCTGACCATTACGAATATCTTCCAGAATTCCACTAGTCAACTTCAGCATACCCAACTTTACACTATCAGCGGAAACTTCACAACCCAAACTCATATCACGGAACTGTTCAATTAACTCAAGCTCCCGAACCATCATCATAGACATATGTAGAGACTTTCTACTCAGCGCATCTGCAACTACATTAGCCTTACCGGGATGATAACTCAATTCAAAGTCAAAATCCTTCAGTAATTCTAACCACCTTCTCTGCCTCATATTTAACTCTTTCTGATCAAACAGATACTTCAGACTCTTGTGATCACTGAACACTTCGAATCTGGAACCATACAGATAATGCCTCCACATTTTCAACACAAATACAACATCTGCAAGTTCTAGATCATGCGTAGGATAATTCCTCTCATGAACTTTCAACTGTCTAGAAGCATAAGCTACAACTTTACCATTCTGCATCAAAACACCACCAAGACCCATCAAAGAAGCATCACAATAAACAACGAAGGACTCACCAGGATTAGGCAAGATCAACACTGGAGCACTGGTCAACCGCCTCTTCAACTCAACAAAACTCGCTTCACAAGCTGCATCCCACACATACACTTGACCCTTCTTAGTCAACTGCGTCAACGGCAATGCCAACTTAGAGAAGCCCTCAATAAATCTGCGATAATAACCAGCTAACCCCAGAAAGCTGCGTATCTCAGTAGCAGACTTCGGAGTCTCCCACTGTAATACATCATCAACTTTAGCCGGATCAACAGAAATCCCACCACTCGAAATCACATGGCCAAGGAAACTCACTTCCTTCAACCAGAACTCACATTTAGATAACTTTGCATATAATTTCTTTTCTCTTAACACCTGCAAAACAATTCTCAGATGTCCTGCATGCTCTTCTTCCGTCTTAGAATATATCAATATATCATCTATGAACACCACAACAAAATTATCAAGGTACGGATGAAATATACGATTCATATATTCCATAAACACACCTGGAGCATTAGATACACCGAACGGCATCACAGTGTATTCATAATGACCATACCTCGTACGGAAAGCAGTCTTCGCAATATCATCTGACTTCACTCGGATCTGATGATAACCCGACCGCAAATCAATCTTACTGAAAACATGAGCTCCAACCAACTGGTCCATCAAATCATCAATCCTCGGCAATGGATACCGATTCTTGATAGTCACCTTATTCAACTGCCGATAATCGACACACAACCTCATCGTACCTTCTTTCTTCTTCACTAACAATACTGGTGCACCCCAAGGAGAAACACTTGGACGCACAAACTTCTTCTCAAGCAATTCTTCAAGTTGCTTCTTCAATTCAACTAATTCAGTTGCCGACATTCTATAAGGAGACATCGACACTGGACTCGTACCTGGTACTAAGTCAATGGCAAATTCGACTTCACGTTCTGGAGGTAATTCACTTACATCCTCCGGAAACACATCCTGAAATTCACAGACAACAGGCAAATCTACACTCACCACTTTCTTATTCGCTTGCAGAGACGCAAATAAAGCGAATATCTGAGCTTCATCTTTCACAAATTCCCCCACCTGCCTAGCAGATAGAAATCTTGCCTCATCATTCTCACCAACTTCAGAAAACCGCACCGTCTTACTATAGCAGTTGATAAACACGCCATAGAATTCTAGCCAATTCATTCCCAGAATAATATCAATTTGGTGCAAGGGTAAGCACACCAAATCAACTACGAACTCTCTCTCAAAGATCGTCAAACGACAACCTCGACAGACAACAGAAGTCTTCACAGAACCATTAGCAGGAGTATCTATCACCATACTTCCGCCTAGGGACGACATAATCACACCAATCCTGGTCGCACACTCATACGAAATAAACGAATGGGTAGCACCAGTGTCAACAATAGCAAGCAATTCAACATTATTAATCAAGCAAGTACCTTTAATCAGATTATCTTCTTTAGGAGCTTCAGCCCCACTCAGAGCAAACACCCTACCAGTAGTATGAGCTGCAGTAGCCGCCTTCTTCGGTTTCGAGCACTGCAAACTGATATGGCCTTTCTCGCCACAATTAAAACATGTCGGACCAGCATCCTTACATTCCGTAACTCTATGACCAGCCTGACCGCATCGGAAACATCTCAGCACTTTCTTGGTACAGCTATCAGCACGGTGGCCTGGCTCGCCACACTTGAAACATTTACCAGCTACGGGAGATCCTCCCCCACTTGGCTTCTTCGCATCTACCACTTTCTGCTTACCTTTACCATTCGGAGATGCATAAGGACTACCACGATCCTTATTCTTCTTCTCACTAAGACTCTTGTAGTGAGCAGTCCTAGCCTTGCTATCTTCATCAAATATCCTGCACTTGTTAACCAGTGTAGGAAACCTACGAATCTCCTGGTAACCAATGCCTTGTTTGATCTCGGGACGCAACCCGTTCTCAAACTTGACACACTTGGATTCCTCAGCATCAGCATTATTATAATGAGGACAATACTGCACCAGCTCTTCAAACTTCGAAGCGTAATCAGCAACAGACATGTTACCCTGCTTCAGTCCCAGAAATTCCATCTCCTTCTTACATCGCACATCAGCAGGAAAATATTTCTCCAGAAAGGCCGTCTTGAACATTTCCCAAGTCATCTCAGCACCTGGTACTTCAATTCTCTGGCGAGTGTTATCCCACCAGTTTTCAGCCTCTTCAGATAACATATGCGTACCAAACTGCACCTTCTGTGCTTCAGTACACGTCATCACCCGGAAAATCTTCTCAATTTCCTTCAGCCAAATCTGAGCACCATCTGGATCATAGCGCCCCTTGAATGTAGGAGGGTTATTCTTCAGAAACCTTCCCAAATTCCTAAACTCGTCGACCGGCGGATTCTGCTGCGCCTGCATAGCCTGCGCCATAGCAGCCAAAGCCTCAGCAATCGCACGGTCATTTTCTCCAGCCATACTCTGCACGACACAACTACAACCGTTAAATATCGACAGTGTCATTTACACTAATCGACCAACAGGGAAAACATCACATTATGACTCGACTGGACTGACCATGCTCTGATACCACTAATGTAACACCCTTCTACCCAAACGACATATTTAAATAGATTATCAGAGTACAACATGTAGAAGAGTTTACATTTCTTACAACATAACAATTATCGCATCACAACATAAAACATATTATTTATTTTATTAAAACTTCGCAGCGGACAACAACATTAATATTATAATTCATCATATAACAATTCATAATAATGGTTCAACATTATCTCAACAAAACATCTCAACATGTTAGTCATCATAAACAACGTAAATAATAATCAATTATCTATCGAATCCCATAACCCCGGTGTCACATGACCAGAGCATTTGACTCGACTCTGTAGAATAACTCTACACTTATTCTTCAAACCTCAACAATAGCTACTCCTCTTTATCTGCACATTGCTCATCATAGATGAACATAAACACATGCAGAAGGGGTGAGAATTACATTATTAAATAATAATATAACGACAGAAATATAAACATAAATATATTTCACATATGCTAACACAGCTCATCATAATCATCATAATCAACATAGTCATGAACATCAACAAAACAACATATCAAATGCAATGCACACACCCATGCATGACTCAACACGACTCGGTATACCCATTTTGTGACCAACTACAGGATCACCACTCCCAGATTCACCACCATAGAATCCGAGTTCCCCGCAAGGAACCAAGCCTCTCAACAAGCCCGGAGTCAACAACATCATTGGAACTCAGTCCGTTCATCACTAGGCATCGGCCTTTCATGAATGCATGCACACCAAGCATGCATCATAATCAACATAGCAACAACATCATCATATAGTCATGTTATCATCATCATTAACACATCCTATCACAAAAGCATATCACATCATGCCACATAATCAAACACAGTATTATCACACTCTACTAATATCTATACCACTCAAAGCAACGGGAAATGATCCCTCATATACCATGCATCAGCTAAGTTACCTCGCTCAGCCTAAACAACCAAAACTGCACAACAACAGCCCAGGAAAGACCACAGTCTGCCCATACGCGTATTGCCTATGCTCATACGCGTATTACCCACGCCTGACCAAATCCATACGCGTATTGCCCATGTCCATACGCGTATGCTACGCGTATCACATTCCCATACGCGTACCAACAGAGACCAAAACACGTTCAAAACATCATCTTCCTCATCCATACGCGTATTGCCTAGTGCCATACGCGTACCAGCAATCGCATACGCGTATTGCCTAGTGCCATACGCGTATGACCAGAAACCAGATTTCCAGATCTGCAATGGCTTTTTTTTCTGCTACGAGATCTATCCAAATTCATCCTTCCATAGTCTAAATTTCACACAAAATCACTCATATCATCTAATACAAATAGTTCCCTATTCGATTTCACAAATCCTAACATCATTGCATATAATTTCTACGAATTCCTTCGATTAAAATCCCCATTTTCGTTCATCCAATATTTCACCATTTTCAGCGTATTATTGTTTAATAAGGTTCAGACCCCTTACCTCTTTGGATTGAAGGAAGCTCTGAGCAAATCTTTGGCCTTTTCCTCTTCCTTCTCTTTCTCTTCCGTTTCTCCCCCTTTCTCTGACTCTGAGGCAAAACACGTGAAAACAACCTGAGTCCTCACTTTGGCCTCTTTTATCCAATTTCCACTTTTACCCTTCCACTCTTCATATTCCCTTTATTTTATTTATTTAATTATTATCAAAATAAATAACATCTATAGTAATAATAAAAATAATCCAATAATTCAACTTTATTTAATTAAATTAATAAAATAATATTAACTCAATTAAATAATTTCTCTTATTTTAATCGGGGTGTTACATGGACTATGCTCCAAGGTGGTCCCTATAAGGTATCCCAGAGTCATCGAATCAAAGTGGAAATACCCTTTCGTAGTGAATACTCACAGGACAAAAGTACTTCCAAGTGAATCTAGTTTGGGTGTGGTTCTCATGATAACCCAACGCGCGAAACCCAAGTGTACATGACTATCCACGAGTCTACCCTATGTGTATACTAAGCTCGGGTATAGAGCTTCTCACTCATGTAATCTATCCCAACCCAACAGGGAGTATAACAGATAACATCCATAATAAAAACTATCTAAAGCAATGAAGAAATGCGATAAACAAAGCGAGTAAAATGTAAAGGTGAACACCTAAACTAACGGAGAAGCAATCAAAACTAGGCTCGACTCCTACCTGGCGAAGCAAGGTATCCCTAGCAGAGTCGCCAGCTGAAGCTAGCGAAAATATACTCGAACGTATCGCACGCTCGAACATACAACAGAGTCACCATCAAACTTTATTTATCCCCAAAGGGAAGGGAAAACATCGATAAAACCCGAGGGAAAGAGATATGTTGGGTAAGGAAGTCGGTTATGCAAGGGGAAGGTATTAACACCCCTAACATCCATGGTACTCCATGGGAACCGTTTTGATTGTTCTTGCTCGAATAGGTGTGATATCTAAAGATTACTCGCAAAATAGTGGGGAAAAGAAATAGATAGAGTGCTCGGTGAGGATTAGGGCCCTCATGCCTATGTATCCTCATAGTGCAATGAGGAATTCAGAGCTCCTTAGTTCAAAGAACTAGTGGTGGAAGATGGAAAAGAGTGTGATAGAAATATGGTCTGAACCAAAGAGTTGTGCTGTTTGAACTCCAAAAAGGGTGAAATATGAACCCAAGAGTAAACTGATTGAACCAACAAGTGAGGGCCTACATCGTAGCATCACTGTATTGGAACAACCGAAAAAGAGGAATTAGGTGTTTGGGTTACGAGCCAAACGACTCTTGGTTCACAAGGAGGTACAAGACAAAGCACAAAGGTATATTGTATTTGGCTCAAAAAGTACTGGTATACCACATGGAGTGAAGAAAGGTAGTATATGAATGTAGGTCGTGATTAATGTTTCATGGAGATGAATAGAAGGAATGCCCTAAGGCAGAAATAATAAATAATATGTTGGCGGAGGATTCGAACCCTCGTGCCTACGTATTCTCATCGTGCAATGAGAAAATCAGAGCAATCGTAGTTCAGCCTACTACGGCTAAAAGTAAGATGATTGATGAGGCAAGAGGAGATTGATAGATTGATTTGACAGGGTTCAATACCCTTCAAGGCTGAAAAAGAGTGCCATGGTTCATGACCTTCAAGGTGAGGTATCACTACCAAAGTTTATAACTGATGATGTCAAGGAATCGAATTGCCAAGGTTTATCACCTTACAAGGCGAAGAGAATCCATGACTCTCAGGGCTGAGAATTGAATTGAATAACCAAGGTCTAACACCTCACAAGGTAAAAGACACAGGTATGTGATCAGTCACCATTTGCATTAAGTTTTTGTTACTGATCCGACTCAAAACAAAGGTTTTTGACACACTGTGCAAGCATTTATGATACATTTTGAGTTAGTTTTACTTCCGTCATTTTATTTAAGCAATTTTAATCACTATTATGTTTTACTTTTTATTTTCATGATTTTATGCGTGGGATAACTGTGTTTTTGTTCGACAGGTCCAGGTAGAAGAACCAGAGACTTTAGAAAGAGACAGTGTGAGATTATGGCGAGCAAAGGAGCAGAACACCCCGGTACAAGAGGCCTGACACAGCCACCCATGTCACCTGACACAGGCCGTGTCAGACAAGGGAGGACATGATGAAGAAAATAGTAGCCTGACACGGCCACCCGTGTCAGCTGACATGGCCACCCGTGTCAGCTGACACGGGCCGTGTCAGGCATCATCCGCAACCGTGTCACCCCCTGCCAGGGGCGTGTCAGCCAGAACAGTAGGCTGACACGGTCACCCGTGTCAGCTGACACGGGCCGTGTCAGCCCAAGCCCAAAAATCTAGTTTTTCTCGGGTTTTTTGTTCGTCGGGCTTTTTAGAGATATCTTTGGACCTGTCCAACTGCTGCTGGGAATTTTCATTATAAAAGAAGGCCTTCTGCCAAAGGAAAAATCATCTTGGAATACGGAAAAACATAATATTGTGAAGCAATCAAGGATTACAGAGATTAAGGCATTCGGAGAGCTGAAGATATTCATGAGCGGGAGCGATTGAAGATCAAAGTCATCCAATTACTTGTAATGTGTAATTTTTATCTTGAATTTGTTTTAAACAATATGAGTAGCTAAACCCCCCAATGCTAGGGGAGTGTCCCTGATTTTGAATTGTAACGAATTTGAGTTACATTTGCATTTATAATATTGTTTTTACGGTAACCTTTTGATGTGTTTATTGCTTTCTCTTTCGGACCAATCGAGATTGACTTGTGGTTATCAATTAGGCTGGACCGCCATTGATGAGGTTTTCATAAGGTTACTCTATAGTAGATATCACCTAGGACTAGGGATACCCTGTATGAACCAGAGTATTCTTGATATTATACTGTCGTACCCCAATTTTGTCCGGGCATAATTTCTTTTCAAAATTAATTTCAGTTTTATTTTTGCATCATACACATAACATGACACACATTTGCATCATGAATAAATGCCGGAAATATCGATCAGAGGGAATTTATTTGAGAATAAAAAAATCGGTTGATTTGTCAAGATTCGAAGAAAGATTGTGATTTATTTAATTTTTCGAATAAATTGTACTCAATTTTTAAATTGGTAATTTTCTTTTTTTTAGATATTTAAATTAAAATAATTAGTTAGTTTTTTTAAAATATTAGTTAGCTTTTTTTTTTTAATATTAGTATAAGAGTTAGTTAGTTTTTATTAGTTAATTCCTAAATAGTAATTAGTTTTTTTATTAGTTAATTTCTAAATAGTAGTTAGTTTAAAAGTTATTAGTTAGTTTTTAAAAAAATGATATTTAGAGTCTTAAGATATTAATTAGTTTTTAGGATTTGTAATAATAATTGTGTATATATATTATACATTGGATTCCCTTTACAGAAAAAACAAAAATTCAATCCCACTACTCCACTACTTTCTCCACTCACTATTTCCTCTGCTCCACTCAATCTCCCTTCCTCTCCTCTCTCTCTACTAAACGACAAAAAGAAAAAAATAAATAATAAGGCTCAGACCCTCTCTCATTCAGGATTCTTTCTGAAAAAATATCTCTCTCACTCACGAAATACACTCTCACTCCATTCACTATTCATTTTTCACTCCCTCTCACACACTACCTCACAGAATTCTCTCAGCTCACAACACTCATCTCTCACACCTCACAAACCTCACAAAACCCAGCTCCATCGCTCTCTCACACTCCGCCGCTATCTCAAAACCACCGTGAATCACCCACAAAATCACCATTCACCGGCGAAACTACCCACCGCCACCTATTCAACGACCACTACTCTCTCCTCGCTTTAATGGCTGTTTGGACATTTGATGGGTTGTGAATTCATCTCTATTTTGCAGGACAAACCATTGCGGTGATTTCGGTCTCGCAAGCCTTGATGACAGGTCGATGTTGATTGTGGCCATAGAGTCGAAATCAAAACCGGGACAGATCGCAGGAGGAAGCTTTGAGTGAGCAGAGGCGATAAACTCCACAACAGTAAGAGCTAGCAGCAACGGCAAACGCATCAGTAGCCGGTAGTCTCCGAGAAGTCGTATTTCGGTAATAATCTCAAGCTTTCCTCCAACATGACCATGACTTATTTTGGTTTGGCTTTAATCAGGTAGTTTGTTTTTGGCTAGGCTGTTATTGAAAGTTGGTGGTTGTATTTAAAAAATTCTGCTGTGTATCTGCTGTTGCTATTCTGATTTTCAGCCATTTTAATTTACACGATGTCTTGTATGAGCTGTGTTTGTGTGCTGTTATCACTTTCATGTCAATTGCAATTTCATTAAAATCACAGGTTTTGGAAACTAGCATGATTAACCTTTTTGTTGTTGCTTCTGATTATTCGGGTTATGTCTTTATTACCATAAAGAGTTGATGATTGGTTTCAAGTTAAGGATAATGTTTGGATGGATTAGTTTTTGTTTAAAATTCATTGATGTTTGTATTGCTGTTTGTTTCAAGTGACCTTAATTTTCATCTAAATCCTTTGTTTTCCTTCTCACGCATTAGTACTTGAATCACGAGAAAACAAGATTTCCGTGCTAGTTTGCTTTGTTCTTCTTGAAATCCCTATCCATGGAGAGTTAACATTATCTCTATTATGCCTCCTTTTCCTATTACTATAAATTTGTAAATATTAAACAATATTGAACAAATTTTTGCTAATCACATTGGAATATTATAAACAAATTTGTAAATATTAAACAATATTGAATTGATTATGTTTACGTTTGATGCATAAATCAGAAGCACATTTTGTGACTACCATGATTCGAGTTTTGTAAATCAGTGTTATCATATATTGCTTTTTTAAATTAATCAATTTAAAATGTTGTTTATTAACATGATTATTTTTAAGTAAATATTTTTGGTAATTAGTTTTAGTTAAATTAATTAATTGATTCCATCAAATTTTGAGAAATTTATTTGGGTTAATTAGGAAACCATTTCATTTCATTCCAATTCCAAACCATCTTTTCATTATCACTTCCAATTTTACTTCAAAATCATACAAACCAATTTCAAAAATGCACAAATCATACAATTCTTGATTTAAGAGTCAAGCCCATTTTTAAAACACCCTTGTAAGTCGATCGCTTTTTAGCATCGCCATCAACCTCACATAGCTTACTCTTGGGCTTTCTTACAATGAGACCTACTTGGTTATTGATTAATCGAGTAGATGAATAATACACTAAATAAATTCATTTCATTCACAACTTCAAATCATTTTTCCAAACCAATTCAATTTCAAAAAGAATTTTTAACATAAATTTGGGATGAAAAGGAGATAGGAAGTGTACGCTTCACTATTTCTCAAGCACTTGAACAATTGGTGTACGCCATATTGCGTGAGTTCTTGTCACCCGATTAAACCTTAATCACTTTTCAAATTCAAAATATTCAAATCACTTTTCAAAATCAAATCTAATTTCCAAATTCAAGTCATTCAAACTATTCAACTTCTAAAAGATTTTTTCTCTTTTAAATATAACTTAGGTTGAAAAGGAGATAGGAAGCGTACGCTTCACTATTTCTCAAGCACTTGAACAATTGGCGTACGCCATATTGCGTGAGTTCTTGTCACCCGATTAAATCTTAAAATCACACAATTTCAAATCATAATTTCCAAATCATTTCTACAAATTCCAAATCCTTGTAATTCCATATTTTAGATGAAAAGAGGATAGGAGGCGTACGCCTCACTATCTTTCGATTATTCGAATAATTGGCGTACGCCACATTGCTCGAATCTTCGTCATCAAATTAAAACCTTAATCATATATTTCAAAACATCTTCTAAATCAACTACAAATCCTAAACCCTTTTAATTCCACATTTCAGATGAAAAGGAGAATAGTGAGCATCCGCTTCATTATCTCTCGATTATTCGAATAATTGGCGTACGCCACATTGCTCGAATCTTCGTCATCAATTCAAAACCACAATCAAATAAACTCAAATCATCGACCTTTCCAAACCTATCCATTCAAATTCAAACTATCTTCGCAAATCACATACAAACATCTAAACATATCTTTCTTAAATTAAACCTCGGATGATAAAAGATGGGAGGCGTACGCCTCACAATCTTTCGATTATTTGAATAATTGGCGAACGCCATATTGCACAAATTATCGACTTCCGACTAAAACACGCTAAATAAACTTGGATAAGGGAATAGGTGGCGTACGCCTCATTATTCCTTGAATAAGCAAGTAGGGGGCGTACGCCTCACTACCGTGCGCATTCAACATCCACAAACCAACTTTCAAAATAATTCGAACGAAAAGGGACTAGAAGGCGGACGCCTTATTACTCCTCGAAAGAATTGGACGATTGGTGAACACCACATTGCTCAACCTTTCGTCGTTCTCCAAAAACATCTCAAATAAATCAAACCTAACTTCTCGCCCCCGAGCGATCGAAGCCAAAACATCAAACACATCAAATCAACTCGTCACCCCCGCGTGACCAAAACCCTTTCAAAAGAACACTGTCAATCCTTTCTAATGCGCCCAACAAACCAGTGCTAGAGCCTCCCCCGAGAGTAGACATGCCAGCGTTTAGCCGTTAGAACGCCGACTTACACAGTCGTTCATCAAAACAAAACCCACCAAATATTCGTAGTAGCCCGAACTACGAATGCTCTGATTTCCTTATTGCACCATAAGGATACGTAGGCAGGAGATTGCTGTATCTTCGCGAGCACACTAATAAAAAACCTCCCATTTCCCCCTCCTGAGGTCTTCATCCATATCTATCATCAACTCTAATCACTCGAAGCAAGCAAATAACAGTCAATTAACAGTCAAATAGCAAAATCAGACTAAGAGGTTCCCGTTGAGTACAACGGACGTAAGGGGTGCTAATACCTTCCCCTTGCGTAATCGACTCCCGAACCCGAATATGGTTGCGACGACCATTATTCTTATCTTTAAAGGTTTTCTCGATATTTTCCTATTCCTTCATTGGAATGAATAAAGTTCGGTGGCGACTCTGTTACGAACAACATTTTTTCCGCGTCCTATCGCGAGGGATCGCATTTTTGAGGTGCGACAGACTGGCGACTCTGCTGGGGACCCTGCTCCAAGCAAGAGAGAGTCTAGCCTAACTTAGTCTGATTTTGCTATGACTGTTGGAAGATATTCTTTCTTCCATACTTATTTCTCTGTATTATTTTTTGATTGTTTGTATTGTATGTATTTTATCTTGATACTTTGATATGGCACTTGGGTTATGCTGTGAGATAAGCTCCATACCCGAGCTTCGAGAAAAACTTAGAACCCGGAGTTGTGTAGTATTGAACCGAGGGGTGTACACCTATTGGGACAATACGAAGACTCCACCTAGAGTAGATCTGTTTGGAGTTCCTATCACAATATGGCTAGCCCATCATTGCGGTGGAGGTTCTAAACACGATCCGTGACTCTAGGGACCTCGCCTTAAACCAAGTTTTGTTTTCATAATTGGTGATTATGTAGTGTTGAGCCGAAGGGTGTACACCCTGTTCGTACAATACGAGAATCCCACTTAGATTAGATCATTTCAGAACTCCCATCACGATGTGGCTAGCCCACCATTGCGAGGAAGTTTTGAACTTGATCCGTGAGTCTAAGTTCCTTCCTTGAAAACATAACTTTAGAACCTACCTTTGGGAATTTCTAGTAGTTAGAGAAACCCGTATTTCTTCCTGTTATCCTGACGTGCCCGACGTGTGAATAATTTTGAGTCTGTATTCCTCTGTGAAAAATCCTGGCAAAATTTCATGCATTTGCATATCATCTACATGCATTGCATTTCATCTTCCAGAAACAAAAAACTTACACCATCTTCTCCCCTCGCCCAGTAAACGCTGACTACTCGACACCGGTACGAGACACGCCGCAATTACGAGATGACACTTGAACAGCTTGAAGCTAACCAAGTTTCGATGAGAACCGACATTGACTCCATGCAGGCAAAGATGGATCGCTTGCTTGAGACCATGTTGCTCCTAGCCCAGAAAGAGAAGGATGCCGAGACCAGTGCCGAAGCCAGGAAAGTTGCTGCCGAGTTTGGATCGCCATCACTTAGCATCCATGGAGTAACTAACCTTGATGGTAATCCTGCCCATCCTGAAGGAGGACCGATCCTTATTCCTGTTCCCAAGGTCAATGTAAACCCCCATGAGCATTCTACTATATCTGCTCGACATGGATCAATGATGGGTGACGAAGATCCATACGACGCATTCTTCATGCCACAACCTGCCAAACCTGTTGTTGGAGGTCTCCCAGACCCAACTGTTGATAGACTCCATGCTCTAGAAGAAAAATTTAAGTCCTTGGAGGTTCATACTACTCCCGGTTTGGACGCCGTTGATATGTGCCTGGTGCCAGGTTTGGTGATTCCACAAAAATTCAAAGTCCCGGACTTTGACAAGTACAAAGGGATCAGCTGCCCCAGAACTCACCTAAGAGCTTACTGCCGCAAGATGGCCGCCCATATCAGTAATGATCAACTCCTGATTCATTACTTCCAAGATAGCCTCAGTGGGGCATCCTTGGAGTGGTACATGCAACTGGAGAGAGGTCAGGTCCAATCATGGAGAGACCTCGCTGAAGCATTCCTAAGGCATTATCAGTACAATACTGATCTAGCACCCAATCGCACACAACTGCAAGACATGACTCAACGCAACAACGAGTCATTCAAGGAATACGCACAACGTTGGAGAGAGCTAGCAGCCCGTGTCCAACCTCCTCTCCTTGCCAAAGAGCTAATTGACATGTTTATGGGAACCCTACACACCCAGTACATGGAGAAGATGGTAGGATCCAGTTTCCCAACTTTTGCTGAGGTCGTCTCCGTGGGAGAACGAATCGAGAGCCAAATCAAGAAGGGAAAACTACCCTGTGCTGCTAACGCTTCAAGTGGGATGAAGAAGCCTTATCCTAATCTCCCAAGGAAGCCAGAAGGTCAGGTTGCCGCTGTCATCCCGACACCATATCAGCAACCCTATCAGCAACAATATCATCAACCTCATCAACAGCCGGCTTACCAACAGCCGCATCAAAATCAACAACAACGTGTTCCACAACCACGTCAATCTAACCAGCAGAGGGCAAGAAGGCCAGAAAGACATTTTGATCCTTTGCCAGTATCGTATAGCAAGATCCTCCCCTACCTGCTAAAGGATGGATCGGTTGTTCTGAAGGAGATAACACCTGCAACTCCGCCATATCCTCCAGGCTATGATGCCAATGCTCACTGTGAGTATCACATGGGTGTCCCAGGGCACACAATAGAGAACTGTAAGGCTTTCAAGCACAAGGTCCAAGACCTGATTGATAGTAAAGCACTTACATTCACGCCAGTGAGGCCAAACGTCGCAACAAATCCCATGCCAGCGCATGCAGAATCAAGTGAAGCTCGAAGGTAAAGCTTCCCACCGGCCTAAACAAGCAGAGCAATTCCGCTGAAGAACCCAGAGATGAAGGCTTGTTCATTTGAATGAAGGCAATCCTGATGCCATTTTTACCATTTTGCATTCTTGTAATTTGATCTTGTTTGTCTAAGTACTGTACGCTTTAAACATTGTTATTTGTATTTGGTTTTGTTAATGGGATGGTTATGCATGCTTTGAATCAATCTTTCATATTCACTCATTTGTCACATTTGCAAATCACAAACACATACTTTTTCACCTCACTTTCTTCATCACACTATCGTTAGTAAATGTTGGAAGGAGGATGACGAAAACAAAATACTCATAATTGCTGATTGAATGCTTTCGGATAAAATCCTGCTAATGATGTACAGGCATTGTTTCAAAATCCCAAACACTGGAGAGATAAGGAGTTAATCCCTAGTCAACCACTTCGAGCCTAGAAGTAGGAGTTTCTTTCGGATCTAAACAACCCTTACGCTTAACCTGGGACAGGGTAGTGTTCAGTTAATCTAACTACACATTCAAATTACAAAGATGAAATATCCCATACGAGGATCAACCGTATGACATTCTTCACACACATCCTAAAGTGTTGAAGGAACCATACAAATCCAAATTTTATGTCGGTTGTTCTTCAATGACCAATGACTTGGCAGTCACAATTTAAAAAAAAAGTCAAAGAAAGAGCCCGCTAAGTCCAACATCCTAAAAGGAGACTTAGGCAAAAACAGGGGCGATCCCGATGGATCAAAGCTTCAACAAGCGGTCCATGCAAAAGTTAGGGATCAAAACAAAATTGAAAGAGACAATGAAAGTCTCCAACCAAACAAAACAAGATTCAGTGACCACCATACCAAAATCAAAGGGTCACCGACATCCAAAAAAACCGAAAAAAAAAGTGGCTGCCATTCCAAGAGACCTTGAATCACCATCTTTATCCTTACACCTTCAAAAGACGAATGTGTGTGAGATAACTGAACGTAGGATTGGAGATCATCACGAAGAAGGGGTGGGTTAAAATAAACTTTGAGCCTTATATCCTTTTGTTTCAAATAACCATGAACCAAGCCACGTTACAACCCTCAAAAGACCTAATTGAAGTAGGGTTTATTCTGAAAGCATACTATAGCAAGGTTGAGTGAACTGACTCCTAGATATTTGCTAATCTTCTCTTCTCCCTGTATCACTCATGCACTAGCTAAATCGACACAGTGTTTGGACACATGATCCACTCGTCATACACTACCACGACACTCCCAAATGAATGATTGTTTTTCAAAACTTGCATAACTGTTGCATTAACATCACCATTTCTTGGATAACAATTCTTAATTGTCAGTCAGTACTTGACATTGAGAAAATTCCAAACAAGGGGCAATTCAAGAGGCACTTGATCGTTGGTGCTGACACAAATCAAAACCATCCTGTGAATCAGGGGCATGGCATCTTTTGATTATATTGACCTAAGAAGTAGTAAGTATAAGACAAATCTCTAAGCATCGATTGATTAAGGAGGAAAACACTTCAATACTCAGTCCGTCTGGGGCAAGTTCCTCAAAGGCTAATCAGGGGCAGATCATAACAAGATATAGAAACTGGGAAAAACAAACTCAGACCATGTCATGGGATAATCACTCCTAAGGTTTCCTTTCAAGGAGAATTCTTTTGGACACCCTACAGTCAGGGGCAAGACAAGTTGCAAGGGGCAAGTTCCCTTCATATCTTCAAATCAGTCAAGCAGATAGCATCAGACATTAGTGACTGCTTGAATTCACAACCAAAATGTCAAAGTTCATACCAGTACAATGTCACATCTTGACAAGAACCCTTGGGGCACATCAAAAGCACAATCATCATGCGTTGATCACGTCGCTATGCTCAGTTACAGGCTGAACCAAGATCTTCTCAGAGACAAATACACAATATATCAGCAAGAGATCAAACATGGGGCACCAAGAGTATCCGCATCTATTGCGTGTTCATCACATTATCAACTACCGAGTGTCGGGAAGTCAGGTCCTTCCACCTATCAATAGTCCAATCCACATCGACAGTTACCAGAAAAGCCAAAGCCCACCTTGCTGGCACCCACACAAAAACAAATACAACCAACTTTGGTTTCCAGAAATACATCGCCTTTGTAAAGGGGGCCAATCCCAAACAAACTAATCATTCTTTGCATTCAAACATGCATCACATGCATCACATACATCACCTCATACATAATACATACATATCATTTGTATACATAACACAAATCAAAATCCAAGGTTTAGTCGTAAGCATCTAGGCCAACCCTCAGTCGAGTCATTGTCACTTCCTCTGAGTAAGTTCCTACCTTATCATCGGGCGTTCCCCATCGAGTTACCTCTTTCAACTTTTTGTTGGTAAGATGTTATCCTCAGCTTAATTAAAACATTGTTTCTCCAAACACTTACCATGTTTCGCGTTGAGCGTACCTCAATGAGTCGTTTCCCATAACCTTTTGTTAATGGAAATTACATCTCTCCAGAGAATATTATTCTGCAGCCTTTTGTTGTCGATACCCTAACCAAGTCTTACCCAGCAATGTTCCAACATTACCCAACAAATCAGGTTTACTGAACTTTGACAGTAGCCTTATTCTTTCAAATATTTTTTCTCACTATCATCCTTTTGGTGAAAGTCCATTGAGGAATAATATTAATCATCACCTCGTGTACGATGATCGTTATCCTTTTGGTAATGGTAAATCCTTGACATTTGTGATCTTACTGTCATCCTTTTGGTGTCTGAGATCCCTGAAGTTTTGGTACAACCTTCATCCTTTTGGTGAATGGTGACCTCTGCAATAATTACAGCCTACCATCATCCTTTTGGTGTCGGCGATCCTTATGGTGATAAGGATCCTTGTCATGTTGGTTCAATCATCATCCTTTTAGTGATGACGTCCAGTTCAATCTAAATATCATCCTTTAGGTGATAGAGACTATGAAGTTTGGTTTAAGCTATCATTCTTTTGGTGATGGTGACATTTGGAAAGTCCAATCCCACTGTCATCCTTTTGGTGTCAGCAATATTTGAAGTTATTATAACTTATTATCATCCTTTTGGTGGTAACAAGTTTTGAAGTTATAATCTCACCTTCATCCTTTTGGTGATGGTGAGTGTTGATTCATTATCATCCTTTTGGTGATAACGAGTTCTGTTGTTTGTAGCGCCTTCATCCTTTTGGTGATGGTGACTATTGACTTATTATCATCCTTTTGGTGGTAACTAAGTTTTGTCGTTTGACAATACCTTCATCCTTTTGGTGATGGTGATTGTTGACTTCTTATCATCCTTTTGGTGGTAACAAGTTTGTGTCTTGATCTTACCTTCATCCTTTTGGTGATGGCGATCATTTGTGTTATCAACTTATTATCATCCTTTTGGTGGTAACAAGTTTTGTCGTTTTAACAATACCTTCATCCTTTTGGTGATGGTGATTGTTGACTTCTTATCATCCTTTTGGTGATAACAAGTTGGTGTCTTGATCCTACCTTCATCCTTTTGGTGATGGTGATCAATTGTGTGTATGCTTCTTATCATCCTTTTGGTGGTAACAAGTTGTGTCTTTTAACAATACCTTCATCCTTTTGGTGATGGTGGTTATCATCCTTTTGGTGATAACAAGTTTGTGTCTTGATTCTACCTTCATCCTTTTGGTGATGGTGATCAGTTGCGTGTGTGCTTATTATCATCCTTTTGGTGGTAACTAAGCTTTGTCGTTTGACAATACCTTCATCCTTTTGGTGATGGTGATTGTTGACTTCTTATCATCCTTTTGGTGATAACAAGTTTGTGTTTTGATCTCACCTTCATCCTTTTGGTGATGGTGATCATTTGCGTGTGTGCTTCTTATCATCCTTTTGGTGGTAACAAGTTTTATCTTTTAATTATACCTTCATCCTTTTGGTGATGGTGGTTATCATCCTTTTGGTGATAACAAGTTTGTGTCTTGATTATACCTTCATCCTTTTGGTGATGGTGGTTATCATCCTTTTGGTGATAACCAGTTTGTGTCTTAATTATACCTTCATCCTTTTGGTGATGGTGGTTATCATCCTTTTGGTGATAACCAGTTTGTGTCTTGATTATACCTTCATCCTTTTGGTGATGGTGGTTATCATCCTTTTGGTGATAACAAGTTCGCGTCTTGATTATACCTTCATCCTTTTGGTGATGGTGATCATTGAAGTTATCTGACTTATTATCATCCTTTTGGTGATAACAAGCTTTGTTGTTGGATCTTACCTTCATCCTTTTGGTGACGGTGATCTTTGAAGTTTATGAGTTAACTATCATCCTTTTGGTGATAGCCTTGATCCTATACTCTCTGTTAATGGAAAATTTATCAGGATAACCATCATCCTTTTGGTGACGGACATCATCCTTTTGGTGATGACTACCTTTGAAGCTCAGCTTATCCATCATCCTTTTGGTGATGACAACTCTCAAAACCATGTTGAATTCCCATCATCCTTTTGGTGATAACCTTCAATTTGGACTGTCATCCTTTTGGTGTCAGAAAACCAGTCCCACATCTGTCTTTACAATAATAACAACTTGTGCAAGATTTGAATGTTGACTCGAGGGTTGACATTGATCGAACATCCTACCCCCACTACCTTGGCATCCATTGCATTTTCCATCTGCATCTCTCCATTACATTTCAAAGGACAAAATTCGGATCCTTTAGTATTTAATTACCTTCTACCACGAACGTATGATGACCATTGTCATTCTTACTTTCTAGTTCAAGATAATTAAATAGGGGCAGCTGTCGTACCCCAATTTTGTCCGGGCATAATTTCTTTTCAAAATTAATTTCAGTTTTATTTTTGCATCATACACATAACATGACACACATTTGCATCATGAATAAATGCCGGAAATATCGATCAGAGGGAATTTATTTGAGAATAAAAAAATCGGTTGATTTGTCAAGATTCGAAGAAAGATTGTGATTTATTTAATTTTTCGAATAAATTGTACTCAATTTTTAAATTGGTAATTTTCTTTTTTTTAGATATTTAAATTAAAATAATTAGTTAGTTTTTTTAAAATATTAGTTAGCTTTTTTTTTTTAATATTAGTATAAGAGTTAGTTAGTTTTTATTAGTTAATTCCTAAATAGTAATTAGTTTTTTTATTAGTTAATTTCTAAATAGTAGTTAGTTTAAAAGTTATTAGTTAGTTTTTAAAAAAATGATATTTAGAGTCTTAAGATATTAATTAGTTTTTAGGATTTGTAATAATAATTGTGTATATATATTATACATTGGATTCCCTTTACAGAAAAAACAAAAATTCAATCCCACTACTCCACTACTTTCTCCACTCACTATTTCCTCTGCTCCACTCAATCTCCCTTCCTCTCCTCTCTCTCTACTAAACGACAAAAAGAAAAAAATAAATAATAAGGCTCAGACCCTCTCTCATTCAGGATTCTTTCTGAAAAAATATCTCTCTCACTCACGAAATACACTCTCACTCCATTCACTATTCATTTTTCACTCCCTCTCACACACTACCTCACAGAATTCTCTCAGCTCACAACACTCATCTCTCACACCTCACAAACCTCACAAAACCCAGCTCCATCGCTCTCTCTCACTCCGCCGCTATCTCAAAACCACCGTGAATCACCCACAAAATCACCATTCACCGGCGAAACTACCCACCGCCACCTATTCAACGACCACTACTCTCTCCTCGCTTTAATGGCTGTTTGGACATTTGATGGGTTGTGAATTCATCTCTATTTTGCAGGACAAACCATTGCGGTGATTTCGGTCTCGCAAGCCTTGATGACAGGTCGATGTTGATTGTGGCCATAGAGTCGAAATCAAAACCGGGACAGATCGCAGGAGGAAGCTTTGAGTGAGCAGAGGCGATAAACTCCACAACAGTAAGAGCTAGCAGCAACGGCAAACGCATCAGTAGCCGGTAGTCTCCGAGAAGTCGTATTTCGGTAATAATCTCAAGCTTTCCTCCAACATGACCATGACTTATTTTGGTTTGGCTTTAATCAGGTAGTTTGTTTTTGGCTAGGCTGTTATTGAAAGTTGGTGGTTGTATTTAAAAAATTCTGCTGTGTATCTGCTGTTGCTATTCTGATTTTCAGCCATTTTAATTTACACGATGTCTTGTATGAGCTGTGTTTGTGTGCTGTTATCACTTTCATGTCAATTGCAATTTCATTAAAATCACAGGTTTTGGAAACTAGCATGATTAACCTTTTTGTTGTTGCTTCTGATTATTCGGGTTATGTCTTTATTACCATAAAGAGTTGATGATTGGTTTCAAGTTAAGGATAATGTTTGGATGGATTAGTTTTTGTTTAAAATTCATTGATGTTTGTATTGCTGTTTGTTTCAAGTGACCTTAATTTTCATCTAAATCCTTTGTTTTCCTTCTCACGCATTAGTACTTGAATCACGAGAAAACAAGATTTCCGTGCTAGTTTGCTTTGTTCTTCTTGAAATCCCTATCCATGGAGAGTTAACATTATCTCTATTATGCCTCCTTTTCCTATTACTATAAATTTGTAAATATTAAACAATATTGAACAAATTTTTGCTAATCACATTGGAATATTATAAACAAATTTGTAAATATTAAACAATATTGAATTGATTATGTTTACGTTTGATGCATAAATCAGAAGCACATTTTGTGACTACCATGATTCGAGTTTTGTAAATCAGTGTTATCATATATTGCTTTTTTAAATTAATCAATTTAAAATGTTGTTTATTAACATGATTATTTTTAAGTAAATATTTTTGGTAATTAGTTTTAGTTAAATTAATTAATTGATTCCATCAAATTTTGAGAAATTTATTTGGGTTAATTAGGAAACCATTTCATTTCATTCCAATTCCAAACCATCTTTTCATTATCACTTCCAATTTTACTTCAAAATCATACAAACCAATTTCAAAAATGCACAAATCATACAATTCTTGATTTAAGAGTCAAGCCCATTTTTAAAACACCCTTGTAAGTCGATCGCTTTTTAGCATCGCCATCAACCTCACATAGCTTACTCTTGGGCTTTCTTACAATGAGACCTACTTGGTTATTGATTAATCGAGTAGATGAATAATACACTAAATAAATTCATTTCATTCACAACTTCAAATCATTTTTCCAAACCAATTCAATTTCAAAAAGAATTTTTAACATAAATTTGGGATGAAAAGGAGATAGGAAGTGTACGCTTCACTATTTCTCAAGCACTTGAACAATTGGTGTACGCCATATTGCGTGAGTTCTTGTCACCCGATTAAACCTTAATCACTTTTCAAATTCAAAATATTCAAATCACTTTTCAAAATCAAATCTAATTTCCAAATTCAAGTCATTCAAACTATTCAACTTCTAAAAGATTTTTTCTCTTTTAAATATAACTTAGGTTGAAAAGGAGATAGGAAGCGTACGCTTCACTATTTCTCAAGCACTTGAACAATTGGCGTACGCCATATTGCGTGAGTTCTTGTCACCCGATTAAATCTTAAAATCACACAATTTCAAATCATAATTTCCAAATCATTTCTACAAATTCCAAATCCTTGTAATTCCATATTTTAGATGAAAAGAGGATAGGAGGCGTACGCCTCACTATCTTTCGATTATTCGAATAATTGGCGTACGCCACATTGCTCGAATCTTCGTCATCAAATTAAAACCTTAATCATATATTTCAAAACATCTTCTAAATCAACTACAAATCCTAAACCCTTTTAATTCCACATTTCAGATGAAAAGGAGAATAGTGAGCATCCGCTTCATTATCTCTCGATTATTCGAATAATTGGCGTACGCCACATTGCTCGAATCTTCGTCATCAATTCAAAACCACAATCAAATAAACTCAAATCATCGACCTTTCCAAACCTATCCATTCAAATTCAAACTATCTTCGCAAATCACATACAAACATCTAAACATATCTTTCTTAAATTAAACCTCGGATGATAAAAGATGGGAGGCGTACGCCTCACAATCTTTCGATTATTTGAATAATTGGCGAACGCCATATTGCACAAATTATCGACTTCCGACTAAAACACGCTAAATAAACTTGGATAAGGGAATAGGTGGCGTACGCCTCATTATTCCTTGAATAAGCAAGTAGGGGGCGTAAGCCTCACTACCGTGCGCATTCAACATCCACAAACCAACTTTCAAAATAATTCGAACGAAAAGGGACTAGAAGGCGGACGCCTTATTACTCCTCGAAAGAATTGGACGATTGGTGAACACCACATTGCTCAACCTTTCGTCGTTCTCCAAAAACATCTCAAATAAATCAAACCTAACTTCTCGCCCCCGAGCGATCGAAGCCAAAACATCAAACACATCAAATCAACTCGTCACCCCCGCGTGACCAAAACCCTTTCAAAAGAACACTGTCAATCCTTTCTAATGCGCCCAACAAACCAGTGCTAGAGCCTCCCCCGAGAGTAGACATGCCAGCGTTTAGCCGTTAGAACGCCGACTTACACAGTCGTTCATCAAAACAAAACCCACCAAATATTCGTAGTAGCCCGAACTACGAATGCTCTGATTTCCTTATTGCACCATAAGGATACGTAGGCAGGAGATTGCTGTATCTTCGCGAGCACACTAATAAAAAACCTCCCATTTCCCCCTCCTGAGGTCTTCATCCATATCTATCATCAACTCTAATCACTCGAAGCAAGCAAATAACAGTCAATTAACAGTCAAATAGCAAAATCAGACTAAGAGGTTCCCGTTGAGTACAACGGACGTAAGGGGTGCTAATACCTTCCCCTTGCGTAATCGACTCCCGAACCCGAATATGGTTGCGACGACCATTATTCTTATCTTTAAAGGTTTTCTCGATATTTTCCTATTCCTTCATTGGAATGAATAAAGTTCGGTGGCGACTCTGTTACGAACAACATTTTTTCCGCGTCCTATCGCGAGGGATCGCATTTTTGAGGTGCGACATATACAGCTTAACTTCACCCTAATTGGCTATGGACATGGAAATTAGGGTAGATTGATTAAAGGTTTTCTCACCAAGGACTTGGGATAAAATACACTTAAGAACTGGTAATAATTGATATTTGTTGATGCAATAGTGACTCAGAGTTGTTACAGGGATAAATCATACACCTTCCCTGGCATTGTTCCTTTTTCTCTATAAACCCTTATTTTCATCCTTCTTTACCTGTACTTTTATTATTACATTTTTACTCCTAAAAACCAAATTAATACTTTTTGTTTAATTGAATGATAATTTAAACTCAATATTAACTTACAGCCTTTGAGATCGACATTCGGAGAATTTCCCCATTATTACTATAAAAGGCAAAATAGTACACTTGCTATTTTCCCGATCAAGTTTTTGGCGCCGTTGTCGGGGACTACCAAAAATATAGAGTTTAATTTTAATTTCAATTAAAATTTTGTTGCTCTGCAATAAAATTATTTTTCTGTCATTTATAATTTACTAATTTGTGTATGCGAGGAGAACCCTCGGCTGAATTTCTTTTTGACGCAGAGATCGAGAGAACCCTTCACCGAAGACGCAGAGAACAAAGAGTGGATTCTACAGAAGAAAGTACCTCTGATCACTCAGAAGTCAAGGAACCAATGGCTGAAGTTCCTCCAATTCCACCTCCTCTACCTCCAGAAAGACTCCTGGGTGACTATGGAGGTGCAAATGCACCGGGTGGTTGACTGACCATTGTCAACCAACCGGTGAATGTGATGAACTTTCAACTACATCCTAGCACAATCAATCAACTTGAGAGAAAATCTTTCACCGAAAAGGTTAGTGAAGACGCCAACAAGCACCTGCAGTGATTCCTGACCATGAGTACTACTTTGAAAATTGATGGTCATACTGATGAAGCAAAAAAAAATAAGAATGTTCCCGTTCACTTTAGCTGAAGATGCGGAAGAATGGTTCTACTCTCTTCCAGCCGGCAACATCACATCATGGGAAGAGATGGAAACTGCATTCTTAAATGAATACTTAGCAGGATCAGTATTCCTGAGGAAAAAGTATGAAATCCTTAATTTCAAACAGAAGGATGGTGAATCATTGGGAGACGCCTACAAAAGATTCAAAAGGGTCTTAGTAGCGTGTCCAACTCATAATATGGATCAGACTGAACAAATGCAGATGTTCGTTAACGGGCTAAAAATAAAAACAAAACAGTTGATCGATACAGCAGTTGGTGGCTCAACAAATTTCTCAATAGCCACTGGTATTAAAAGGATCATTGACGCTATAGCCGCAAATGAGCATCTGGAATTATATGATAGGTGTACAAGCAAACCTGAAGGAGTCATTGACCTGAAAATACAAGCAAATAAAATTCGTTTGGAAGATACAGTCGCTATTGAAGTGGAAAAGAAATTGAAAGTGATGAATATAGGTACTCAACAGATAGCTCAAGTCCAACCAGCTCAGACCAGCACTTGTGAAATCTGTAATGGACCTCATCACACGATTTATTGCTTTGTTACTCCTCAACAAATTGAAGAGATCAAATTCTTAAAGCAGAATAATCCCTACGCTAACACTTACAATCCAGGTTGGAAGAATTATCCAAACTTCTCCTGGAAAGATCAAAAAGGGAATGTTCCACAACAGGGTCAAGGTCAATATCAGACTCAATATCAACAACAACAAGCTCCAAGGAAAGCAGACTGGGAGATTGCCATTGAAAACATGGCAGCTCAAAATAGGCAATTTGAAGAAGAGACTAGAAACAATAAGAAAAACACCACCGCCTCCCTAAAGAATCTTGAAGTTCAACTGGGGCAGATAGCACAACAACTAGCAAGTTCTCGAACACCAGGTTCCTTACCAAGTGAAACAGTTCAAAATCCGAGAGGTCGGGAGAATGTTAATACTATCACGATGAAAGAGAAAAATGCTGCTAAAAAGAAAAAAATTATATCACCGAGCGAGCCGACTAAAGAGGAAACTACAAAAGAAACTAAACTGGTGATTAAGTTGCCCTACCCTCAGAGAGTGACAAAGAAGGAACCTAGCGAGTCAGACTTGGAGAAATTCATGACAATGTTTAAAAGGGTTGAGGGTCGTATGTCTTTGTTCGAAGCACTCGAAAGAATGCCCATGTACGAGAAATTCATGGAAGAGGTACTGGCCGAAAAGAAACCAACCACCGAAGAACAGGTATCCTGGAAGGAACAGTATAGTGCAAACTAACTGGGGCAGAAAATTCCTAACAAATAAAAGGATCCGGGAATGGTAACAGTACCATGCACAATTAAAGAAAGAACCTTCAAAAAGGTACTAATAGATTCTGGAGCTAGTGTGAATCTGATGCCATTATCGATTTATCACAGGCTGGGTATTAAAAATATCAGTGATATAAAGACCAATCTGAAATTTGCGGATCACTCAAGAAAATATGCATATGGTATAGCTGAAGACGTGCTGGTAACAATAGAGGACTTGATTTTTCCAGTTGATTTTGTAATCCTATACATACCTGAAGATGATGAGGCACTCATCATTCTGGGTCGACCTTTCATGCAGACAAGTCGATGCAATCTCGACATGGATCAGTGCACGTTAACCTTGAAAGTTCACGACAAGGAAATAACATTGAATGCTATTGAAGACCAGGAGCTAGAAGAAGATACAAAATCTCACTATCAAGTAGGCTTAATCAGGACATTGAATGTTATTAGAATTTCACCACTGCCATTAGCCACCCTGAATGGAAAGACTTCCATCTCTATTCCAAAAACCAAGAGAAATAAAAGAAAACGAAAACAAGGTAAGAAGAGGAAGGTTAAAAATGAATCATGGCACAAAGGAATCCAGACTGAGAAAAGAGACAACGTCCTAGTTTGAGATAAGAGGTGCAACAAGGTTTGGAACCTGAAATACCCCCCATAACAAGGGGAATGAATCGTCGAGCCATGCGACGTTAAACGAAGCGCTTCGTGGGAGGCAACCCACGCATTTTAAATTTAATCAGTTATATGTGTGTAGGTTTATATAGGAGCTCTACAAGGAGGGAACATCACGTCAACAAATGTCTAAGTCATAAAAAAAGAACGTTTAACATGGCCAGAGGTACCAACAGTTGAGTAGGAGAGAAAACCAAAAAACGGCCAAAGGGACAGCTTGACACGGCCACCCATGTCAGCTGACATGGGCCGTATCAAGAAGGGAAAAAACCAGACAAACAAGAGGGAAAACAGTGGCCTGACACGGTCACCCGTGTCAGCTGACATGGGCCGTGTCAGGAGCACTGAAAGTGAACGATTTTTTTTATCAACAGTAGCCTGACACGGGCGATCGTGTCAGCTGACACGGCCCATGTCAGGAGCACTGAAGATGAATGCCAAACCTTGTGGAAACCAGTAGCCTGACATGGCCACCCGTGTCAGCTGACACGGTCGTGTTAGGCAGGCGAATTTTTTGAATTTTTTTTGAAATATTTGAATTTTCGTGGGACCCACCCACTTAATCCACCATTAACCATACCTTTTCCCCATTAACCTTATCATTATCAAATTTTTCCCTTACAACTCATTATTCTCTCTCATCATTTTTCATCTCTTTCTCTCAAAACCTTTCAAATTCCATTAAAACTCATAAACCTCACTACCTAAAACCTTCCATAACCCCCATTTCCACTCACCTATCGCCTAAACACCCTTCACTAATATTACTCCACTCGCCGTCCCGGTCCTAACCACGGTTTCGGAATTTCCTAACTCAAAAGTTCAAATAATTTCTATTTTTTGCAGGTCCAAAATGCCCCCGCGGAGAATCCTCACCGCAACGCAACAACTCGCAGAAATGGAAAAGTCACGAAAGCGCCCGAGTCGGAATCCAAATCCACACAACATCGTGTTTAACAATCCGGAACAAGAACAGAGATACCAAATTCACCGGAAGCGCAAACTCACGCCGACGAGGTATATATGTGAGCATACTCTGAACGCTTTGGGGCTGAAGATGGAGGTATATCGGATGTTCCATGTTTTGGGAATGCTCGAGTTCATGAGTTTGGAAGCGCCGATATACGAGCGCATTAATCTCGAATTCCTCAGCACGTTGGAATTCCAGCTGGAAAAACGGTTGATAGACACGACCAGGTATTATTTCGACACTTTGCGTTTCCGGTTGTTTAATAATTATCATGAGTTGTCTGTTTAGGAGTTAGCAGAAATACTCCGACTCTCGCTGAACGGACCAGGAGCGGTCCCAAACGGGTTCTCACCTAAGGATTTCTGGATTGCCATCACTGGGAGGACGGATTACTCCTCCAAAGGTGCGAAAGCCTCGGGCATCCAGAATCCAAGTTTCAGGTACGCTCAGAAGGGTTTAGCTTATACCCTGTTTGGAAGAGGCGATAGCACAGGGGTAGCTACTCAGAGAGAGCTATTCTTTATGTACTCGATGGCTCAAAACAAAGCCATCAATGTAGCTGCCTTTGCAGCAGACTATCTGAGCAGAGTCAGCCAAGCAAACTCCAGCGGCATATCCGTAGGGGGATGATCACCCAAATCGCTGAGCATTTTGGGTATCAAGTTGTTCTACTCGAAGACACGCCAATTACAAGTAACACCAAAATTGACATGTCTGCTCTATTTTCACAAGGTATGATTGTTGCTGCCCCTACTTACTATTATGTACTTATCCATAAGAGGTTTTTTATCACTCTGTCGGATCTGGACAGAGTTGCTATTACTGACTGTGCTAATTGGTTGTGTGTGAGCGCTGACCCCGACGCGGATGAAGGCCACGAAATTGACCATTTTACCGCAGGTGAGCAATTTATGGATGACCAGGTGGAAGGAATGGAAGAAGAAGAAGAAGATCCTTAAGCACCTCCTGAGCAGTTTGTACCACCACATCAGGAACCCACCCAACAGGGGATGGGTTCATCATCTTCGTCAATTGACCAATGAAGCTGGGTACAAACCGAGATAGGTGACTTGAGGACGGAACAACAACGGAAAGGCATCGAGCAAGCCCATCAGGGGGCGATGTTGGATGAGATGAGAAACATGGTGCGACAATTGATGCTGCATTTCTCGCAACCACCTCCTCAGTAGGGTACTGTGAGTGCCCTCCTTCGCTCTTGTTCGAAAACATTGTGGACAATGTTGAGTGCAAGTGTGGGGGAGATTTTATATATTTTATTAGTATTTTATTCTCAGTATTTTCTTATTGTGTTATTTTTGTGCATTCTAGATTTGATTTTTCTGGTTGAAAGTACATTATGATGCGAGTGTGTCAAGTCTGTGTTGACAGGTTGGAAATAGTAATGATCACGATTGAGAGTGGATGAAAGGATCACACCACTCACCATGGCTTGTTGTGAAGGATCTCCCCAGGAAATGACACTGCTGAAAGTAAATATCGGACGCAATGTATACAACTTAACCGATATGAGTATCCTGTACATTTCGAAGTAAGGAAGAAATCACATCAAACTAATGAGTATTGTGGATCCTGTCAAAGCTGAACCAAACAAATAGAGTCATAAAAAGCCAAACACATTGATCATCATGAGCGACATTCAGGTTTGTCTTTATCACTCTAAATTTGTGCAGACTCTCTGGGATTGTCACTGCATGATACACACACTGAGGCACGTTGTTTGAAATTAACCCCGAGCCTTTCTAGCCATCCCAAATAATTATATCCCTCGTTAACCCCATTTGAGCCTATATTCATTTGTTTGTTTAAACCCCATAAATGTACCCCCTTGGCCAAAAACACTTCCTCACCCTGTTCAGAGTCATGATAATACATTCAAACTGTGTTGAAAAGCTAAGTTTGGGGTAAAACCCCTAAAAGCTCCCAAAGCCCAAGAGAGTGCAAGAACAAAACAAAAATAAAAAAATTGATGAATCGAGAGAAAGAAAGAAAAATAAAAAGAGAAAAATGATAACTCGAAGATTCAAAAAGAAGCACGGAAAAGGGCATTCTGTGAAGAAAAAAATTAATAAGAAAAGAAAACCGAGGAAATAAAAGAAACAAACACAGGATGTAACATTGACTCTGAACCAAAAGCCACTTGTTTTCCTTTTTAATCCATACCCTAACCCAAGCCAAGCTACAACCCGAAAGACCTCAAAAGTGTGTGTGTTGTGTGTAGGTGATAGGAAAATAGAGACTATTCAAACTTGTGAGTGATATTGCATACTTTGAATTATGAGTGTAAACAGTTTACCCCGAGAGAATTGGTGAGAATGTGATATAAGCTGACAGGTGAAACGGTGCTTTGAAGTAGAAGTGCGAAGAAAGACTTACAAAGAAAGGCAGCACTTGTGGAAGGAAAAGGGAAGACGTTAGCGAATGATCTCAGCAGTGGTGGAAAACATAAAGAATTCTGGGGAGTGACAATGTGTCTGAAACATTACTTGGGACAAGCTTTGAGCTAAGTTTGGGGTTGTGATCAGTCACTATTTGCATTGAGTTTTTGTTACTGATCCGAGTTAACACAGAGGTTTTTGACACACTGTGCAAGCATTTATGATACAGTTCGAGTTGGTTTTACTTCCGTCATTTTATTTAAGCAATTTTAATCATTATTATGTTTTACTTTTAATTTTCGTGATTTTATGCGTGGGATAGCCGTGTTTTTGTCCGATAGGTCCAGGTAGAAGAACCAGAGACTTCAGAAAGAGACAGTGCGAGATTCCGGCGAGCAAAGGAGCAAAAAACCCCGGTACAGGAGGCCTGACACAGCCACCCGTGTCACGTGACACGTGCCGTGTTAGGCAAAGGAGGACATGATGAAGAAAACAATAGCCTGACACGGCCACCCGTGTCAGCTGAACGGGCCATGTCAGGCATCATCCCCAACCGTGTCACCCCCTACCATGGGCGTGTCATCCAGAACAGTAGGCTGACACGGCCACCTGTGTCAACTGACACGGGCCGTGTCAGCCCAAACCCAAAAATCCAGTTTTTCTCGGGCTTTTTGTTCGTCAGGCTTTTTAGAGATATCTTTGGACCTGTCCAACTGCTGCTGGGAATTTTCACTGTAAAAGAAGGTCTTCTGCCAAAGGAAAAATCCTTTTGGAATACGGCAAAACACAATATTGTGAAGCAATCAAGGATTACAGAGATCAAGGCATTCAGAGAGCTGAAGATATTCATGAGCGGGAGCGATTGAAGATCAAAGTCATCCAATTACTTGTAATATGTAATTTTTATCTTGAATTTGTTTTAAACAATATGAGTAGCTAAACCCCCAATGCTAGGGGGTGTCCCTGATTTTGAATTGTAACGAATTTGAGTTTACATTTGCATTTATAATATTGTTTTTACGGTAACCTTTTGATGTGTTTATTGCTTTCTCTTTCGGACCAATCGAGATTGATTTGTGGTTATCAATTAGGTTGGACCTCCATTGATAAGGTTTTCATAAGGTTACTCTACAGTAGATATCACCTAGGACTAGGGATACCCTGTATGAACCAGAGTATTCTTGATATTATACAACTTAACTTCACCCTAATTGGCTATGGACATGGAAATTATGGTAGATTGATTAAAGGTTTTCTCACCAAGGACTTGGGAGAAAATACACTTAAGAACTGGTAGTAATTGATATTTGTTGATGCAATAGTGACTCAGAGTTGTTACAGGGATAAATCATACACCTTCCCTGGCATTGTTCCTTTTTCTCTATAAACCCTTATTTTCATCCTTCTTTACCTGTACTTTTATTATTACATTTTTACTCCTAAAAACCAAATTAATACTTTTTGTTTAATTGAATGATAATTTAAACTCAATATTAACTTGCAGTCCTTGAGATCGACATTCGGAGAATTTCCCCATTATTACTATAAAAGGCAAAATAGTACACTTGCTATTTTTCCGATCAGTACGCCAGAGTCTACGACTCTCAAGGCGAAGAACCGAATAGAATAGTCAAGGTTTAACACCTCACAAGGCAAATAATGTCAAATGCCAGAGTCTACGACTCTCAAGGCAAAGATCTGAATTCAATAGCCAAGGTTTAACACCTCACAAGGAAAAGGGAATTAGGTGCCAGAGTCTATGACTCTCAAGGCAAAGATTAAAATCGAATAGCCAAGGTTTAATACCTCATAAAGAAAAGAAATTTAGATGCCATAGTCTATGCCTCTCAAGGCAAATATCAATGCAAGGTTTCACACCTTACAAGGCGAAGAATAGATTATAAGAGGGTGTACAACCATAAGTTGCTGATAGAAAAAGATGCGCCACTATTGGGGTATTGACAAATTGATCGATACAATAGAATAGATTGATAAATAAGATAGATTGATAGATAAGGTAGCTCGCGAAGAATTCGAATTCTCCTGCCTACGTACCCTTATAGTGCAATAAGAAAATCAGACCTTTCGTAGTTCAGCCAACTAGGGCTGAAAATAAGGTGATTGGAGGCAAAATAATAGTGATAGCATGATTGAGAGAGTTGAATAGACTTGATAGTTACTTGACAAGAATTACACTAAAGTCTATGAGTAAAAGCGGATACGATAAGCAACGAGCCAAACGTATCGCACCCAAAGAAATCCAGAATGAGTGTAGGAAAGCTCCAGTCTCATTCTTTCTTTACCACTTAAGGCTCGTGGCATGTAACTCTCGTCTTAACTTTCAAGTGGAGAGAGAAGAGTCTTTATTTTTGTTTCTTTCATTGATGAAGACCTTACCAATCGTTCGATTCGAATTGTACTAAAGTCTATGAATAGAGGTGAATACGATGATCGCTGGGTCATTTGTCCCATACCCAAAGATATTCAGAATGGGGGTAGGAATTCTCCAGTCCCACTCCTTCTCTATTGCATAAGGCTTGTGTCACACAACTTGATTCATGATTGATAAGTTGTTGATGCAGTCCTTGCTTGTTGCATGATGCTTTATGAAGAGGTAGAGATACTTGTCAATCGTATGATTAGGATTGTGCTAAAGTCTATAAATAGAGGTGAATACGATGAGCGCTGGGTCATTCGTCCCATACCCAAAGATATCCAGAATGAGGGTAGGAATTCTCTAGTCCCACTCCTTCTCTATTTCTTAAAGCTCGTGCCACACAATTCCAACTTTGAACTAACAAGCTTTTGCAGTTTCCACCTTTGATTGCTTGTATTATCCACTGCTTGGTATTACTGAGGATGCCTTGATCGAGAATCTGACTTAAGGCTTCGGGCTCTACAGCTTAGAGAAAGAGTCTTATTAAGTGACCAAGGGTCTTTCGGTCACTCAACTCGGACTGCGGGATTATACAAGTTCACAGGATTTAATTGATCAAAATTGCTTTTGATCAATTCAATCCGAGGGATATGGTTTAGTTTGAAAACTAGGTTAGCTTCTAATCTTAATGGTTAGAATTGAATTAGACTATCATAAGGGAGCATGTCACGGTTAATCAAAAATTTGATTAAAAGCCTATGTTAAGATTCCTAAGGGAACATGTTATTGTTAAGACCTTGGGATTAAAATTCTAAGTCAAATTCTATTCCTAAAGGAGCATGTGATTATAGGGAGAAATATCCAAAATTACCCCTAAACGGTAAAATGGAGAACACAAACTTAGAAAACTATAAAAAAAAACTCCAATTAATTATAATTAAAGTCTAAAGCCTAATTAGACCTAATAAAAATGTTAGCAAGACAATTAGTAAAGTTACCAACACAAAGCAAAATTAGAATTGAAGGTAATTGAAATGGTAATTAATATGTTAGGCCAAGGGGGTGCAGACCCTGAATAAAGAGTGCAGAATTCAGCCATAGAGGCTTTGGGCCCAACAGAATAAGCCCCAAATACCAAAAATGTAGTTGGACTCAACAACTATGTTGCCAAGCGAAACAGGGGTATAGAAAGCAGAATATTAGGCTCAATGGCTAAACCCAATAGAATTTGCGAAAAGACATGTGAAAAAAAATCATCACTCACTTTCTCATTTATACACATCATCTTCCAATTCTCATGTCAAAATAGAACCACCACCGGAGCTTCGGCACCACCGCACCGGAGGCGGCGGAGCTGGCTGGAATCAATAAAAAGCATCCATTTCTTACTCCTCTCAGACTTTTCTATCCTAACCACTCATCCATTTTAACCACAAATTAATTAATTCTGGAAATTTGAGTAAGAATCCTAAGCACAAAAATCTGAATTTAAATGGAGGTGGAGGAGAATCAAACCATCAAACCTTGGGGTTTTGATTCTCCACTACACAAGCTACAAAGTGGTATAAAAATTCAGCAAACAAACAAAGACGAAAGATGAATATTCACCAACCAAAAAGACGGAGGATTATCTTGGAATTTGTTGCAATTTGGAAGTGATGAAGATGAAGAAGAGAAACTCAGAGATATGTTATTTTGTGTTGGTGTAAGCCCTAGAGGCCAATACTTTTGGTACTTGTATTGAATTATTTATTAATAATAAAAGGCATTTTCTTTATTATGGTTGATTAATAAAGTCCCTGGAATAGATAGTCCGTTTAATGTATCCGTAGTCGAGCTTTAGTGTGAAGTGGGATAACATTAAAGCATTAAGACTATTATGTTTGTACACTGATGATCACATCTCATGGATCATGGATAAAGAGTTATCTAGTCTTAAACATAGGTATGAATATTAGGAGTAATATTTATACCGGATTGACCCGCTATGAGAATACTATATAGAAAGTTATGCAAAGTGTCATAAGTTATTCTCATGGTGATAATAGTGTATACCACTCTTCGACCTGAAACCACTATGGATCCTAGATGTAGAGTTGAGTGCTTTATTGTTGATCCAACATTGTCCGTAACTGGATAACCATAAAGACAGTTGATGGGTATTCCACAAAGCATGCTGAGGGACATGAGTGTCCTAGATGAAAATTGCCCATCCTGCGTAACAGGATAAATGTCTATGGGCCCAATATTGAATTGGACAAGGATGACACGGTCTATACCTTGTGTTCAATATAGACATAAGGGCAAAGGGGTAATTATACACATAATTATTATCACAAGAGGTTTTGTCAAATCACATGACATTTTCGTGTCTTGGGTAGCAGTGATGTGTTGCTAGATATCGCTCACTGTTTATTATGTTAAATGCGTGATTTAATATAATTGCCAACGTCGCGAAAACCTATAGGGTCACACACAAAGGACGGATTGATGAGAGATAGAATAATTAAGGAATACCGTAATGTATGGTGCCCTTAAGTAGAATACGAAATATGGTAAGGTACCAAATACTTAAGTGATTTTGGCATATTATGAGATATGGGCAAAATGCACTTAAGTGGGCTTTTTGGCCTGAAGCCCACACAAGTGGTTCTATAAATAGAACTCTTGTGCAGAAGCATTGTATGGGAATACAACACAATTGAAGAGTTGGAATTTCGTATCTCTCTTTCTCTCACTCAAAGCCTTCATTCATAACAGCTAGCACTGCGATTGAAGGAATCCGTTCGTGTGGACTGAGTAGAGACGTTGTCATCGTTCAACGTTCGTGATCGCCCCGTGGATCTGTATCCAAGGTTTTGATCGTTACAAGAGATCTGCACCAAAGGTTTGAATCGCCACAAGAGGTAACGATTCTATCACTGATCATGCCCATTCGTAAGGATCACTAAATGGAGAATTTTTTTTAATTCCGCTGCGCCTTGGATGGCTATTCTCCTTCAGTGGTATCAGAGCCACTTACGAAACCATGAATCTGATAACTGTTTTTGTTCTGTATTAATATGATTAAAGACAGAATGAATCAAATATTAAATTGAGATCGATCAAGTCATATATATGATATATGTAATCTTGATGCAAAATACATTATATATGATATAGTGTTCTTTTTTCGTTCATTCAAACACTCAATGATTGTTTTCCTTTGAGCAATCAATGGTCATATGCTTCTTGATCCGACATTAGTATGGTGAAGCAATGACGTGTTGATCAATCATACTGAATTAACAATCGAGATGTGTTTGACAGTCTGAAATTGGTACATCAGGGTTAGTGACGGCACAAGGGTTGTGTTGTCAGAGAGTTATGCGATTGGGGTTATGACTGCACAAGAGTTGTGCTTTCTAAACACTTTTTGAAACAGTGTTAACCGGTTAACCCATATGGTTAACCGGTTAACGCAATACGAAATAAAATTTTTTAATTTTTGAAACAGTGTTAACCGGTTAACGCATATGGTTAACCGGTTAACGCAAGACGGAAAATAGTTTTCCAAGACATTTTCAAACAGTGTTAACCGGTTAACGCATTTGGTTAACCAGTTAACGCGAGGCAGAAAACAATTTTTGAACAGATTTCAAACAGTGTTAACCGGTTAATGCATATGGTTAACCGGTTAACGCAAGGCAAAATTCACCCGTTCGGCTAACTCAGTGCTTTAAAAGTATCAAGTGTTGATGCGAAAAGCGACAATGATTTTAAATGAATTGTTCATTAAAATGCGGTGATCGGCCGTTAAAATTTAATTTGATTTTAATTAATTAAAGGAATTAATAATAATAATAAAGTGTTTATTATTGTCTTGTGGTGATCGGTTATGGCCTTAGTTCTCCTTTATTCTGCTTTGGGTTTTAAAATACGACCTGCGTGTCTTGCCTCTCTCTTTATCTCCCAAATGTAACTTCTTTTCTCATCTCACTCCCTCGTATGTAAAACGAGTTTCTTTTTGTAATGTAATGATATGAAGAAAGCAAAGAAGTCAGTGCCAAAGGAGGACAACCTTGAAGATCTTGCTTGGAGAAGCTTAGATCGTTGTAGGTTAGCTTAGGTTCTCTCATTGGCTTGGGAGAACAATTGCGCTAGGGGCCATAACTGTTTCATTATGTTTGTATGTATGTTGATGCATGTGAATGTATGTTGATGCATGTGAGAGACGGTTTATATGATAAACAAGCCGGTGAGATCATAAAAATTGCAATTCCCTCAAAAATATATATTAAGTTTATGCTTTCCAAGTTTTAACACTCATCAAGACTAGTATCGAATAATGTAGGTTTCGCCTACGCGAGGTGCATGTTCTATATTAGTAAGGTGCGATGGGATAATTGTAATATCCAACTGTTAAAACAATGGGTCAAACTTAACTAAACAAAATATAATAAGATTATATATATGTTTAGAAGCAAGAGTTGGGAATGATCCATATGATGGATTAGAATAAGGAGTTATTCACCCAACTGAAATTTTCGAGAGTTGTATGAGATACAATTGGAAGGAGTTCCTACCTAAATAACCTAGTTTTATGTAATCCGCCTACGCGGACTTAGAACGAAGTGAAATATGGATCTTGACCCACTAGAAAATCTTCCAATGGGATTTTCTGAATCAAATGATGAGGGTCATTTGTTTTGAATAAAATAGTGGGAGCATGTTTAATTAAAGGCCTAATTAAATATGTCAATGATACTTATATTTTCATTAATCCTTATGTAGATAACCATGACAACAAACACCTCTAACAACATATTGCGATCAAACCTTGACAAGGAAAAATTGTCTGGGAAAATTTTTCTGGATTGATACCGAAACATGAGGATTGTCCTCAAACATGATAAAGGGAAAGACAAGGAAGTTGCCAAACCCAAACCCACTATTGCTGCTTTGAAGCCTAGTGGAAGCATAGAAAAAGAAGGCACCTGCTTCCATTGCGGTAAGACCGCACACTGGAAGAGGAACTGCCCAAAGTACCTGGAAGATAGGAAGAATGGAGTAGAGACTCCAGCTTCTAGTATTTTTGTTATTGAAATAAATTTATCTACTTCTGCATCATGGGTATTAGATACTGGATGCGGTTCTCACATTTGTACAAATGTGCATGGACTAAAAAGAAGTAGAGATTTGGCAAAAGGTGAAGTCGACCTACGAGTCGGTAATGGAGCAAAGGTTGCTGCCTTAGCCGTAGGAACTTATGAATTGACTCTACCCAGTGGTTTAATAATTCAGTTAGAGAACTGTTATTATGTACCAGCAATTAGCAGGAATATTATTTCCGTTTCTTGTTTGGACAAGTTCGGTTTTTCATTCATAATAAAGAACAATTGTTGTTCAATTTATTTGAATGATATATTCTATGCTACTCCTCAAATGAACAATGGATTATATGTCCTTGATCTTGAAATGCCAGTTTATAACATTAATACTAAAAGGATGAAACCTAATGAGTTAAATCCAACTTACCTTTGGCATTGTCGATTAGGCCACATAAATGAGAAACGCATTTCCAAACTCCATAAAGATGGACTGTTGGACTCTTTTGATTATGAATCATATGAGACATGCAGATCTTGTTTAATTGGAAAGATGACAAAGTCTCCATTCACAGGAAAAGATGAAAGAGCTAATGATCTTTTGGCCCTCATACATACTGATGTATGTGGACCACTGAACATACCAGCCAGAGGAGGTTTTCAGTACTTCATCACATTCACTGATGATTTCAGTAGATATGGTTATGTGTATTTAATGAAACACAAATCAGAGTCCTTTGAAAAGTTCAAGGAATTCAAGAATGAAGTACAAAACCAACTAGGTAAGAATATTAAAACTCTTCGATCAGATCGAGGTGGTGAGTATTTAAGCCTAGAGTTTGATGACCATCTGAAAAAGTGTGGGATCCTATCCCAACTCACTCCTCCTGGAACATCCCAATGGAATGGTGTATCTGAGAGAAGAAATCGAACCCTGTTGGACATGGTCCGATCCATGATGAGTCACGCCGATCTTCCAAACTCCTTTTGGGGACATGCGCTGTTGACAGCAGCTTACACACTTAACCGTGTTCCATCCAAAAAGGTTGAGAAGACACCATATGAGATATGGAGTGGTGAGAAACCACATATGTCTTACATGAAGATTTGGGGTTGTGAAGTTTATGTGAAACGACAAATTTCAACTAAGCTTGAGCCCAAATCTGACAGATGCTTATTTGTGGGGTATCCTAAAGAAACAAGAGGGTATTACTTCTACAATCCTTCTGAGGGCAAAGTGTTTGTCGCTCGAACTGGAGTTTTCCTAGAAAAGGATTTTATTTCCAAAGGAACCAGTGGGAGGAAAGTAGAGCTTGAAGAAATTCAAGAATCACAAAGCATCGATACACCTATGGAGGAATTAGAGCAGGAAACACAAGTGGTTGTGGAAGAGCAACCTGCTCAAGTAGAACAAGACCAGCGTAGGTCAAGCAGGATACGTCACCTACCTGAGAGATATGGATATCTCATAACAGATCAAGGTGATGTATTACTCATGGATCAAGACGAGCCTGTGACCTACCAAGAGGCCATAACTGGTCCCGAGTCTGAGAAGTGGCTAGAAGCCATGAAATCTGAAATGGATTCCATGTACACAAACCAAGTTTGGACCTTGGTAGAGACTCCTGTAGGAGTTAATCCTATAGGATGCAAGTGGGTCTTCAAAAAGAAGACTGACATGGATGGTAAGGTGCATACCAATAAAGCAAGACTGGTTGCAAAAGGATATAAACAAATTCATGGTGTTGACTATGATGAAACCTTTTCACTAGTTGCAATGCTTAAATCTGTTCGGATTTTACTTGCTATTGCTGCATATCATGATTATGAAATATGGCAGATGGATGTCAAAACTGCTTTCCTTAATGGAAATCTTCTTGAGGATGTGTACATGACACAGCCTGAAGGATTTGACATACCAGAAGAAGCCTAAAAGATATGTAAGCTACAAAGATCAATCTATGGATTGAAGCAAGCTTCCAGAAGCTGGAATCTTTGTTTTGATGAAACGGTAAAACAATATGGATTCATCAAGAACGAAGATGAGCCTTGTGTCTACATGAAGGTTAGTGGGAGCATGATCGTGTTCCTGGTGTTATATGTAGATGACATATTACTCATTGGAAACGATGTGCCTACCCTGCAACAAGTAAAATCTTGGTTGGGGAAATGCTTTTCTATAAAGGACCTAGGTGAAGCAGCCTATATATTAGGAATCAGAATCTATAGAGATAGATCACGAAAACTGCTTGGCCTAAGTCATAGTACATACATAGACAAAGTGCTGAGACACTTTAATGTGCATGATTCCAAGAAAGGATTCATACCTATGCAACATGGCATGTGTCTGTCAAAAGCACAATCCCCTTCAACTAAGGAAGAAAGGGATCGCATGAATAAGATTCCATATGCATCTGCAATAGGATCTATCATGTATGCCATGTTATGTACTTGACCAGATGTCTCGTATGCTTTAAGTGCAACGAGTAGGTACCAATCTGATCCTGGTGATGCCCATTGGGTAGCTGTCAAGAATATCCTTAAGTACTTGAGAAGGACTAAGGACTCATTCTTGATATATGGAGGTCAGGAAGAATTGGCTGTAATTGGTTACACCGATGCTAGCTTCCAGACAGATAAGGATGACTTTAGATCGCAATCTGGTTATGTGTTTTGCTTGAACAGTGGCGCTGTGAGCTGGAAAAGTTCAAAGCAAGATACAATTGCTGATTCTACAACTGAGGCCGAGTATATTGCTGCCTCAAGTGCAGCAAAGGAAGCTGTTTGGATCAGGAAGTTCATTAGTGAACTTGGAATAGTCCCTAGCGTTGTGGATCCCATTGGTCTCTATTGTGATAACAATGGTGCTATCGCACAAGCTAAGGAGCCTAGATCTCACCAACGATCCAAACACATACTTAGGCGTTATCATCTCATTCGAGAGATAATAGATAGAGGAGATGTGAAAATATGTAGAGTACCTACACTTGACAATATTGTTGACCCACTGACAAAGCCTCTTGCGCAGCAGAAGCATGATGGCCATACTAGATCAATGGGCATAAGGGGTATGCCCGTTTGGCTCTAGTGCTAGTGGGAGATTGTTGGTGTAAGCCCTAGAGGCCAATACTTTTGGTACTTGTATCGAATTATTTATTAATAATAAAAGGCATTTTCTTTATTATGGTTGATTAATAAAGTCCCTGGAATAGATAGTCTGTTTAATGTATTAAGTGTGACTTAATCACGAGAGCACATTAAACATAAGGACACTATTCTTAAAGTATCCGTAGTCGAGCTTTAGTGTGAAGTGGGATAACATTAAAGCATTAAGACTATTATGTTTGTAGGTTGATGATCACATCTCATGGATCATGGATAAATAGTTATCAAGTCTTAAACATAGGTATGAATATTAGGAGTAATATTTATACCGGATTGACCCGTTATGAGAATACTATATAGAAAGTTATGCAAAGTGTCATAAGTTATTCTCATGGTGATAATAGTGTATACCACTCTTCGACCTAAAACCACTATGGATCCTAGATGTAGAGTCGAGTGCTTTATTGTTGATCCAACGTTGTCCGTAACTGGATAACCATAAAGACAGTTGATGGGTACTCCACAAAGCATGCTGAGGGACATGAGTGTCCTAGATGGAATTTTCCCATCCTGCGTAACAGGATAAATGTCTATGGGCCCAATATTGAACTGGACAAGGATGACACGGTCTATACCTTGTGTTCAATATAGACATAAGGGCAAAGGGGTAATTATACACATAATTATTATCACAAGAGGTTTTGTCAAATCACATGACATTTTCGTGTCTTGGGTAGCAGTGATGTGTTGCTAGATACCGCTCACTGTTTATTATGTTAAATGCGTGATTTAATATAACTGCCAACGTCACGAAAAACCGATAGGGTCACACACAAAGGACGGATTGATGAGAGATAGAATAATTAAGGAATACCGTAATGTATGGTGCCCTTAAGTAGAATACGAAATATGGTAAGGTACCAAATACTTAAGTGATTTTGGCATATTATGAGATATGGGCAAAATGCACTTAAGTGGGCGTTTTGGCTTGAAGCCTGTTAAGTTGTAAATTTACGTGTCGGGTTTTGGTTATCGTATCCACAGGGATTGTAAGATATCACCGTCGTTCGATGGTTGTATTAATTCTAGCTCAAGTAACAATGGGGTTTTGATTGGTTGTCACGTTATCTTGCATAAAAAGGTATTAAATTGCGGTAAAAGTTATGTTTTGAATAAATGAGAAATATTGTCAAAGTTAGGGTTCAATGATTACTTTGCATGTATTTGTTCGGTCAACAATCGTATAAACTCCTTTAGATGATAAATCATTTCACAAAGTCCTCCCAATATGTTTCTCTCGAACACACATTGTGAGTTTTCCCATTTTGATCCATTGTTTCTCTCGAACACAATCTATCAAAATGACAACTTTTTGGTTCAACCTTATGGTGAACAAAATCATTCATTACTATCTCTAGCTAATAAACAAGATTGGATGAAAACCTAGGTCAAGAGTTGGTAAACATCTCTCGATCATAAACCAACACAAAGAGTTTTAAATAGAAACAAAGTTTTCATCATATATTCACCATTAAAGAGTTTACATATGAAGATCCTTACATTTACACCCAAAGCTAGTAATCACCTACATCTAACCTTGACAAATGGATGACTTAGCTACTCATTTTCATGGTAGCTTGGTCGGCAAGTTTCGGAAGAAGGTTGATCAACATCCAAGTCGGATAATCGAGATTGGATGGGAATCCACCTTCTTTTTGTAGAAGATGGTTACAAGATGAAGAGAAATGAAAACTAGGTCAAAAATATCTCTAGAGCAAAAGCTGGAAAAATAAAGTAAAACTAAGGTACTACTAGGTATGGTGCTCAAAAGTGGCACTTGCTACTTATAGAGTAGTACTGGGCTGTCATGCTCGCTAGGCGAGCAGAAAGGCTCGCCTAGCGAGGGTCTAATTGTGGCACCAAAGGCACCTGCGCCCAGAGAAAACAGGGTCTGTTGAACTGTCATGTTCGCCTAGCGAACATACCTTCGCCTAGCGAAGGACACGCTCCAACCTTCGCCCCAGCGAGGTTGAGAGGTTTTGCTACTGGAATGCTCGCTGGGGACTCGCTAGAGCTTCGCCTAGCGAGTGAGTGTTGGCTGCGCTTTTCACCAAAACTGAACGAACTCGCTACCACCTTCGCTAGGAGCTCGCCTAGCGAATTTATTGACATTTTACTGGAGCTTTTCGCTAGCAGCTCGCCTAGCGAGCAGGTTGATGAATGCTTGTATTCATTGGTTCCTTTGCCAATTTTCTTGTGTCTTTATTTTCAATTAGTTCATGCCTTTTTCCTGCACAATAACACACAAATCAAAGGCACCAAGCTTGTTTATCAATGTAATGCATTTCATGTAAAACAAATGTGGTTTTGACAATTTTAGCAAGGAAATAGAGTGAAAGATACCCTTAATTGATGGCTCAAATAAGCACTTTTGGGTATCTAACAACTCTCCCCAACTAGATTCTTGCTTGTCCTCAAGCAAAGTATGCCTCTTGAAGGACAAGAGGATTTTCTTTAAGAAAATGGTTTCTCCGAAGTTGGATAAACGGCTCAAACACAAGCGAAATCAGCATATACAAGTTTCCAACGGTTCGAATAAAATAATACACAAGAACTAAAACTTAAATAGCAATGCAAAATATTTATCTATCTACAACAATACTATTCTGAATGAATCATCCTATCTCTCCTCTTCGAATAAGGAATGAAGATTTTACGCGTTTGCAACCGCGGGAATAATCTCACTCACTAACAAATAATGAAGAAATCAAATAGATTCATACCATGTCTAACAATTATAAATGGTATTGTGGAAGCATAAAGATCACTAAGGGCTTTTCGGTTGAAGCTTGGTTAGGTTAACAAACAAGGGTCATTTCTAAGGCCATTGAAACGAAAGTGCCGATGCAAAAGAGACATTCACAGTATTAATCACACATCTCGACTTTGTTTCATTTGTTTCTTATTTGAAACCTTCACAACACATATTCCACAACTCAATTTTTATTCTTCACTATTTTTCTTCCAAGCAAGCATTCATTTTCATTCTTTCTATTTTTGTTCTTTTCTTTCACATCAAATATACAAAACAGATGTTTCTTTTCTATATTTTCTATACATATATTTTTTTTATTTTTATGCTTGCTCGGTTTTTCTTTTCTTTTTCAAGAGTTGTGGTACTTACCGATTCTTTTTCGTTCTCCCCAACTTATTTCTTCCTTACCCTAAGTGAATGCTCTTAACTTTTTACGGCAAAAGAATAATAATCAAGATTTTCCGGGTTGTAAAAAAAAGATTTTTGAGATCTCGCTTTATTTTAAGCCGAGATTCAACTGTTTAAGCTCAAAGGGGTTAACAAATACTCTCTCTGCTCACAGGTAAGTTGTTTTTGGATGTAGTTGTTCTCAAAAGAAAACAAGTGCCTTGATCATTTCTAATTGCTTCCACAATTTCACAATAATAAAAGACAAAGCATGAATCAAATGAATCAACAAAACTTATTAGAATCCAGCATTTAAGTGTACAATGGAGGTTTCCTCACAATTTGTGGTTTTAAGTTCTAGATGAAACATTCATTCAATTATGTTGCAAAAAGACAATATTCAATTTACCAAAAAGAGTAAAGTTCCTAATGCATTCTAAAATTCTAGCCGGAGGTAACCATGTACCTTAGCTTCATTCACTTGTTTATTCTTATCATTGCCATCCAAGCTCGGATGCACCTTCATTGGGTACTTCTTGAGGAGCAACCAATCTAGAAGGTTTGCCACTTAATCACCCAAAAATTTATTAAACAAACAAAATTAAAAACAGAAATAAATAACATTAACTGAAAATATAAATTTGTTCATGGGGGACAAAACACCCCAATAGTACAACACCAAAGTCAAGATACAAAATCCAAAAATACAAATAGAAATAACATAAAAACTGAAAAGTACAAAAACTTAACCCTCTAAGGGCTCAGGACTCCTCCTCACTACCGGCATCAGAACCGGTAGCCTCATCATCAACATCATCATCATCATCATCATCTGCAGCAGCGCCCACCCCCTCACCATAAACAGGCATGTCCACAGGCCAGTTGGCGTTAAGCAGAAACTGCTCACGCGTCATCAAAGCATGAGCACCACTTCCCTGCAGCTGTAACCGCTGCATAGAGTCGTGCATATCTATCATGGCTCTCTGGGATGCTGCCATCCATTCAAAACTATAGTCACACACAGCTCGGAGGTAGGGATCTAGTCCAGGAGTGGAAGTACCAGGACCATCAGAAGCCCTGGTACTCTCTGTAGCAGCACTGCCTCTAGCATTCTTCGCTCTACAATATTTGGCCACATACCGGTCATCGATAGGTGGCGGGATCCTTACCTGACCCCGAGACGGAAGTCTCACCCTTGCCTGAATGCATAAACTCATGATCAAGCACGGGAAAGCTAGGGGACAATTTACACGAGCCCCCGACTTTAGCCCGCTCTCAATCACGGACTTCAGCTCATTGGCGATGATCCTCGCCACATCGATCTGGACGTTGGTGAGGATAGAATGGACCAAATGTGCCACTGGGATCGGCACTGTAGAGGTGTGGGATTTAGGCTAGATGTTGGTTAAAACCAAAAGCAGTATCAGTTGAGCCATGGGAGTCATGTCCTCCCGGTGATACCTCATTGGAACCCCAGATGGGTTCAGCTCAACAGATTTCCCTGGTAAAAGCAGGGCGGCAGAAATTGCTTCAACATCACGGTGAAGCCGTAGGTCTGTATGGTACGTGTCCCTCTCTTCAGCTCCCAGCTGGAGCGGTTCCCCAAGGACTCGGTTGATGGAATCCCGATCAAATGCTACTGGACGCCCGACCACTTTAGATACCCAAGTAAAGGGATCGTCGTCGTCAGGCAGTGCGTTAGCATAAAATTCGCGCACTGTAGCTATGTCGTAATGCTCTAAGGGATTAATCAACCGATCCCATTTCTTCGCGTCAATCAACCCGGCAAAATTTCTGTTCGTGCCCTGCGGGTTGATCAGGAAGTGCTTCTCTGGAAGAATTTTCCGCTTCTCCAGAGAAATGTATCTGGCGGCCTGCTTCGGGCCGACAAACTTATCTTGGTCAAACTGGATAGGCACAGTTCGGGAAGTAGTCGCTCCCTTTCTTTTCTTAGTCGCTCCAGACCTTGACTCCATCTGCAAAATATGAGAGGAAACAACACACACCAAACAAACAGATTAGACATCAAAGCAATATTCAAAAGACTGACATGCTCGCTGCTGCTTCGCTTAGCGAAGTGGCAGCGAAGGCTCGCCCCATGTTCACCTAGCGAGTGCTAGCGAACCTTACGGGTTTTGGGGTTTTTCAGCATGTTCAGAGATTCTCCCCCAAAACCCATACTCAAATGGTTCCAACATCAGAACCTAATGATATATCAAGTAAATAACCGTTCTATGCTATTGGGGATTACATATCTGCATTCAAAACCTAAAATCCCCAATTCTAAAACCTAAAATCCCAATTTGCAAAACCCTAAATACCACATGCAGACCTAATGTTTCCCATACTCCACTCATCCTAATTGCAATTCAAATTGGAAATTTAGAGTTCAAACAAAAAGAAAGAATGTAGTAGGGCAAACCTTAGTTACACGGATTTGGAAATGTGAAGTGAGTAGAGTTTGCAATCGACCGAAAAGGAAGAGAGTGTTAGTGAGAGAGATGCAAATGAGAGGTGTAACATCTCAAAATTTGCCCTCCTCTTCTTTAAAAAAAAAAAAAAAAAAAAAAAAAAAAATTGCAGGCTATGAGCCGACCTATGGTCGACCATAAGGGTCAGCGCATGGACCACGGGTAAGCGCATAGCATATTTGAGTCGACCACAGGTCAGCGCATAGCACACTTGAGCCGACCTATGGTCGACCATAAGGGTCAGCGCATGGACCACGGGTCAGCGCATAGCAGGCTATGAGCCGACCTATGGTCGACCGCTCGCTGCGAAAACTCAGTTTTCTGAGTATTTTCCACTGTGTGAAGCTGTTTTTTGGTTGTTAAGTTAGCTATTTTCCAGATTTTGTTCACACACCTTATTTTCACTTAATCACAATTAACCAATTGCTAATTGCACTTTCAGTATGATTAGTACAGCATATAAATACCATAATCATAACAGAAATCATAATCACATTTCATTCTCCAAGATTGCAACAACTTTTCCCTCCAAAACCTCTCAAATTCTCCAAAGTTTCACCACACATTTTTCATCAATTTCATCACAATTCTTCATCATTTTGGATGATTCTTCTTGGATCTACACTCCACAAGTGATATTGAAGAACTGTTTCAAGAAATCCATGCCAAAAGCTTGTTGAATTCCAACTGTCCAAAGCTTGCATTTCCATGGAGTTTTGAAGATTCAAGAACCTGGAGCATAATTGAGCTGAGCTGCACCTTGCATCCACCTCCTACAACATCATACACGAGCTGTTTCACACTTTTGGATTTGGAAACACACGGTTCCACAGCTGCATCAATCGCAAGGTTAATTTTCGAATCCTTCAATTCTCAAAATCAACATGTGGTTTAGGTAGTGCCTTTGACGTAGAGTAGAATGAAGCTTGAATCGTGCATTTTCGTTGGATGTCCATGGAGAAATCTTGAATTGAAGTTTGTAGGTCGAAACTATTTTTGATCGATTCTTGTTGTGTGTTGATTTCTGGATAATTTCATGGTGATATTGTTGATGTACTAGCTTAGACGGTTCCAACGATGTATGGCACGATCATTTTGGTTGAAATTTGTTCATGTTGAATTTTCTGGAAATGATGAATGTATGAATGTTCAAGAACACGTTCAGAAACGTGTTTGATCTTGTTTGCCTGGCTTGCGTTTGAATTTGGTGTTTCCCGCTGCTTCTGTCCAATAGCATTGCGCCACTGCATTAATAAAACTCTGCGTTTCACTTACTGAACGCAATAATTACAAAATTGCCACTGCTTCATATTATTTCATGTTTATTTCATTTCTTTTTCCAATTTTATTTCATTTTGATTCATGTTCTTAGAAAATCCATATCTAATTCATAACTCATCCAAATTTTGTGAAATTTTTTGCATTGTTCTCATGATGATGTGTAGAATTTGATTATGATTTTTGTGGATTTTTTACACGTGTGGAGAATTAATTGACCTAGGGTTTGTTGAATGTGTCACATTTATGTATGTTTTGCCAAAACCTTCATGAAATGATGATGCCTTTAAAGAAATTCATGAAATTTTTTGTGCTTGTTCTGGACATCTGGATGGTGATTTTCATGTAGAGTTTGTGATTTTTGGATACATGATTGATGAGATATGATTTTTTGATTAGAGGTGTGACAATTTGTGTCACACCCAGCTAGGTCAACTTCATAATTTTATTTGCCTAGCCTAGAAATATTGAATTGCTCCAATGTTTTGCATGAATGATCATTGATATGTCAAGATAACATGTGAATTTTTCTGGAATTTTTGATGGAGTTTTCTAATTGATTGATAATTTTCTTCTATGTTGGATCATTTGGTAACCTTGTGTGACACATGTTGGTAATTCATTTGTGAAATGCTCATATTGCATTGGATGAAGATGAAATTTGGTATGCTGGTTATAGACACATTGTAGGACATCATGCTTTTGGTCCCATTCATTTCTTAATTGTTTTCAATGTTTTATGAATTTTTGAAGTGAATGCTTGTGTTGATGCCTTGAATTGGCTTGAATAATTGTGTCTGGTTTTCTTGATTTTCATTGACCTAGTTCCTTTTGTCCAATTGAGCTGAAAATTGACATGCTACTTCTTTATTGTTTCCTGTTTAGGTGTGAATTATTTGAGGATTTTTGGAATTGTTTTGGCATGCTTTTGATTGAATTCATTCTGTTTGGACTTTTGGTGTTGTATTTGACCTAGTTTGTACCAAATTGTGCATGAAATGATATTGGTGAATGGTATGAGCATGGGACCAATTGCATTTGCTTTTGGATTGTTTGAATTTGATTTTTGTTGAGAATCATTTGCTGTTTAGAATTTTTTCTCCCTTTTGGACCCTAGGCTTGGCCTAGTGGTCTAGTTTCTCACATTTGGTTTGACTTTTCAGGATGAAATGCACAATGCTTAAGGAGATTGCTTCAAGTCATTTAAGTTTGATGTTGAGAACTAATTTGACTTTGTTTTGTAGGTTGTGAAGCTTGAGTTTGAGCTTATAGCTTGCATTTGTGTGCATTAACCTGTGTTGTTTGTTTGTACAGATTAACTGATTAACCATTTGCTGTTTACTGTTGGTTTGTCTGAGTACTGATGATACTTGATTGATTTCAGGTACATTTAGTTGCTTACAGTTCTTTAAGAACTTGCTTGCTGCTGCTTGGTTTTTAAACCACTTGAGGTAGGACTTCTATTCTTCATGTAGTATGGGAGACCCGGCCTGTTACTTGGCCGGGCAAATGTCTGAAGTCCTCCTTAAGAGGCGATGTTTGTGATTGTTTAATATTGTGCCCAAGCAGGTAAAGTCCTTGATTAAGGCAATTGGTGGAAGCCAAGGGATATGCAATCTATCCCCCACTATTCTGTGGAGTCGTCCCTCTGCTCACACGGCTGTGTGTTGATGCATTGGGGCACAAACCCAAGATCTTGTACTTTGTACAGTTGTGTCAGAGTCTTTGAGCGTAGAAGGGTCCCTCCATTCTGGACCCACGCTCCTTTGTCTGAAGCTCTCCCTGGTCAGGGATAAGAGTTGTGAAGTCTAATCTTCACTCACCTTTCATCTGCTTCACCTTAGCCCCGCAATGGCAAGGTTAAGAGCGAGCAACACCCATGTACAGATGACTTGCTTCGGCAGTCAAACCCATTGTTTGAGCCCCACTTGACTGGTTATAGTGTGTGCTTTGTGAATATCTGTTTGCTTGTATGCTTGTATGCTTGCTTTCTTCCTGGATAGGAATAGCTTGCAGTGGTGCAAGTAGGTAGAAACCTCAACGTAGGGCAATGATGCATGACAACACTAGGCTCGAGTACAGCTCCCTGGTAGTGTGTCTTCCCTTGGTTTCTGGCTAGATTTTCAGTCCCTTGAGGGGGAACTACATCGCCCTGATCCTTGTTCCAGACGAGGTATGTAGGCAGGAGGTCGTGCGAGACCTCTCCGGGCACTTTTTTTCCTTTTTGTGTGTGTTTACTTGTGGTTGTGCTTGTTGTGTGCTTGGAAGCCGGTGTAAGTCCATCGAGTGGCATCTGGGTTCCAGTGTGCGTGTGTTTTGGTTCAGATGCTGATGTAAGCCCAGTGATTGGCATTCAGGCTCCACGTTTGCCTGTTTGGGTGCGTGTGTTGTTTGGCATGCGTAAGCCGAACTACAGCAGCTCTGATTCTAGTTCCAGACGAGATATGCAGGCATAGGACGCGATGTCCTATCGAGCTCCCTTCTCTTAACCCCACCTGCGTTCCCTGTGTGTGTGTGTGATGTTTAACAACCTTTTCTTTTCTTAGAGCGTGGATCCCGTCGAGTACGACGAACGTGGGGGGTGCTAATACCTTCCCCTTGCGTAACCGACTCCCTTACCCTTTCTCTTTGGTCGCGAGACCATGCTTTTTCCAGGTTTCTCTGAGCGTTTCCTTTCCCTATTTTGGGATAAATAACGCGCAGTGGCGGCTCTGTGTTGTGTTTTGTTTTAGCCCGCCGGTTGTTTTTTCGCGGATGCGACAGCTGGCGACTCTGCTGGGGAACATGATGTTGACCTGTGCTAGTCCATCTTCCCTAAGCGAGTCTCTCCTAGCGTTCTAGGAAAGTTTAGGTTGCTTGTGATGTTTGATTTATTGCATTTATTATTCTAACCAATGTATATATTTGCATAAATATTTGCATGCATCATACTATCATGTTGTTGCCGTCCTCTGTGCAGGTGGTTCCTCTGTTTTGGGGTGGGTGTTCTGAGTGGGGCTAAAACCCAGGCCCGAGTATACACCTAGGATTAGTGTGGTCTCACGTTGCCTCCTTCATGTTAGGTTAACATGTGCTTGGCAATGTGATGTACCACAAGCCGGACGAGGTTCATTTGATAGTGCTCTTCCTTTGTGGGGTACTCCACTCTGGTTGTGTCACTTCATCTGAACTATTGACTTCGGTGACCGATCATTTCCCGGATCTTTGGTTTAGGCGATCTCAGGAGAGCTACAATGGCACACCCGAAAGGGCAAACCCATTGAGTATCTTTGCCCGATTGTCGAGACCATTATCCGCCTTAGGATGACCTGATTAGAATTTGCCTGTGAGGGGAGGGTGATTCTTTCAGATGCATGTTCTGTTGGTGACTTTGATGGTGACTGATGGTTCCGTTGATCAGAGTCATATTTATAAGTCGGATTTATGGCCATTTATTGCTGAGACGCCAGAGTGCTGTCCGGGTTATTTATCAGTGGGGATCCGTTTATTTCAGGATTCCCCGGGCCGATTCAGAGGATTTTGGGTATCTGATCAGGGTTTTGCTTGGTGATGATGATGGCGATGATGATGTATCTTGCAGTTCCGTTTATTTCGGAACCCTTGAGTCGGATTTGTGGTTACATATTCCCTCAGATGGTTGTGATCGGTTCAGAGATCAGGGCTGTGATTCAGGGCAACAGATGATCAGAGGACTGGGAGGATGACAATGCATTGCATTCATTCATCAGCATCATTCTCATTTTGCATTCATTTGCATCGAGCCTATGTCTAGCCATATGGGGAGTATCATTGATTGAGAATCTGGTTGAGAGACATCTTGAATTTCAGGATGTGGATGTCAAAATATTATATGTCTCGATGAAGCCAGAATCAAAGGACAGAGTCTTCCTCATATGGATAGATGGTGCATGCGTGAGTCATACTAACCCATTTGCTGTTTTGTAGGTGTCAACCGGTGCGCATAGCTCGTTTGCTCAGATATCCTGCTAGGGGCAACAAGCCAAACTGATGGATCTTCCCAACGCCGACATCCTCGAACTGAAAGAGATGGTGAGGGATTTGTTCAGTGTTGTGCAAGGGCTTGCCTTGGGGCAGAAAGCCATGGCCGAGAGATTGGAAAGGATTGAGGGTTGGATGATCAAGGAGAAAGTTCAGGGGAAAGCTCCGTCATTCGTAGTGAAGAAATCCCTTGACAATGGTCAGCCCAAGAAGAAGGTTGAATCAGGTGGTGCGCAGACTAAAAGAGAATGCGGTAAGGATCGTTACCACCCTTATGCTGCCACCGTAGCTATTCCTGTTTGTGATTCATCTGCACCACAGCGGCAACAGTCACCTCAATAGAGGACGCAAGGAGCAGTGGGCCAAGTGAGAAGGAGGACGACAGACCGTCATTTCAATAAGCCGCCTGCGACTTACGCTTCTCTATTTAAAAGGTTGAAGGATATTGGGTTGGTGCAGCCGAGGATATTGATTCCAGGGAAACCGGATCAGAGGGTTGCCAGTTATGATGAGAATGTCAGGTGTGAGTTCCATGCTGGGGCACCCGGACATCATGTTGAGGATTGCAAAGCTTTTAAGCATGTGATCCAGGACTTGGTGGATTCTAAAGTAATCACCTTTGCACTGACGACAGATGATAGTGCTAACCCCGTGACAAGGCATGATCCTGTAAAAGTGGAAATGATGTCGAAGGACAAGAAAGGGATAGGGGTGATTGAGAAGGATCAGTTAAGAATGCCAGTGTCTGTGGCCCTAAAACGTCCGACGAGAAATGGAGCTTTCCCTTGTGTTGATGGTTGTTGTGTGGCCATCGCTGCTAATGGGGGTGTAGTAATTGGGGAATCGGTCCAGAGAAAGATGAAAGTAGAACTGGACGATGCAAGGTATAAAGCACTCAGTCTGGCAGTTGAAACCGTCAAGGTGGAAAATGCCATTGGTGTTGAGAAAGAGAAAAAGCCGTCCATTTCTTCTTATAAATAGGCTGTGGAAGTGGTGAGAAATGGAGGGATCCCAGGCTGGGGAAGGATCATAGGCATCGTGGTAAAGGCAGATATGTTTGGGGTTGGCTATCAGCCAGATCGAGACTCGTCTGAGCAGAACAGAGGACGTCGTCCGTTGTTCACCTTTGTCAGTGCTGGAATGCTAGATCCCGGTCACGCCTGTGCGGTGGGGGAAGAGACTGACAGTGACTGTGAACTGGAGTCGTGGATAAAGCCGTGCGTACCAGGGATGGGAATCCAGAACTGGAAGGCCTGAAAAGATCATCAGGGTCACTCATTCAGAAGAGTAATGATTTCTGTTTTGATTTTATCTGCATGAAAGCCATATGTGTTGCCCGACACGTAATGGTTCATTGTAAGGGCCACCTCATGTTTCATTTTGCAAAATTTTGCATCATAAATAAATGGATGTTTTTCAGTTAAAAGCGGTGTTCCCTGTTTTTCATTTATTTTTGCAGTTTAAAAATAAAAACAAATAAAAATGGCAATGTTTATTTTCATTTTTCCCCTTTTGATTTGTCTCGTTCCGATATCGAAAAAAAATAATTCTCCGGATCTCATTGACAACAATTTGGTTACACCTCATATGACTTCGACAATTCGATCTATCATGCTGAAGAAGAAGGCGAAGAAGATTGTGATCTGCTGGAATTAGCCAGGTTGTCGAAACAAGAGGAGCAGGTGATTCAGCCGCACGTGAAGCGAGTTGAGATTGTTATTCCAAGCGCCGCCGAGGTCAGAAAGGAAGTAAAAATTGGGGCCGCTTCAGAGGCGAGTCGAAAGCAGAATGGTAGCCCCGTTGAAAGAGCATGTGGATACCTTCGCCTGGTCATGTCAGGATATGCCAGGGTCGGATACCAATGTCGTTGTGCACAAGCTACCATGAAGAGAAGATTGTCCTCTAGAGAAGCGAAATGCCGGTGCTACTTATCAGAGAGCCATGGTGACTTTGTTTCATGATAGGATTCATCATGAAATTGAATGCTATGTTGATGACATGATAGCAAAGTCCCAAACAGAAGAGGGGCATCTGGCAGAGCTGGCCAAGCTGAGTAGACCGGTGGAGACAATTCAAACTGAGGTTGAATTCAAATGAGTGCACTATCAGAGTGCGGGCCGGTAAGCTGCGGGGGTTCATTGTAAGAGAGGAATCGAGGTTGATCCTGCTAAAAAAAAAGAAAAAAAAGAAAAAAAAGAAATGCCTGAACCGAGAATGGAAAAAGAGGTTCGTGGTTTCTTAGGTAGATTGAACCGCATTCCATGGTTCACATCTTATCTAACAGCCACGTGCAAACCTATATTCAAGCTGTTGAAAAAAAAACAAACAAAGATCAAACGGTCAGGTGAAATAAATGATTGCCAAGGGGCATTGAAAAAATAAAAGAATAAGTTGCAGGAGCCTCTGATTCTGACGTATCCCTATAGAGGGACGACCATCAAATTTTGTACTTGACAGCCTTCGAGGGGTCTACGAGGTGTATTGGGGCAGCATGACGAGTCTTGTCGAAAAGAGCATGCAATTTACCTTAGCAAAAAGTTTACCGACTGTGAAACAATACATTCACTGTTCGAGAAAACTTGATGTACTTTGGCATAGGCTGCTCGCCGACTGAGACAGTATATGCTGGTTCATACCACTTTGTGGATTTCGAGATGGATCTGATCAGGTAGATTTCTGAAAGAGCCAGCAATGATCGGACGGGTTGCGAAGGGGCCAATGATTTTGATTGAATACGATATTCGATATACCTCTCAGAAAGCAATCAAGGGGAGTGTATTGTCTGATTACATCGCCTAGCAACCCGTGGAGGATTATCAACCGATGAGGTTTGAGTTCCCTGATGAGGACATCTCGAGGTGCTCCAATCGAAAGATTGAGAGTAACCGATCCCGGAGGAGGGGCCTGACCATGAATCCGAACGGATTCTGATGTCTGATGGGGCCATTAACATGAATGAAAGCGGAGTTTACCGAATGCACCAGCAGTGGTGGCTAAGCACGAAGCTTGTGTCCTGGGTATTGTACCTCGGTACATCTGCTGGGGCAATGCCTTTCTCACTGGTATATGGGATGAAAGCAGTGTTACCGGTTGAGGTTCAGATTCCCTCTTTGAGAGTCCTGATGGACGTAAAGTTGCAAGAGGCGGAATGGGTAAGGACCCGGTACGAGGAGTTGAGCCTGATTAAAGAGAAGAGGCCGGCAGCCATCTGTCATGGGCAGTTGTACCAACAGAGAATGAAGCATGCTTTTGACCGAAAGGTGCGACCTCGGGTATATCACGTAGGTGATATGGTGCTGAAAAGGATCCTTCCTCCTCAAAACGATCGTAGGGGCAAGTGGACACCGAATTATGAAGGTCCATTCGTGGTCAAGAAGGTTTTCTCTGGCGGAGCCTTGTTGTTAACGACCATGGATGGCGAAGATTTTCCATCCCCTGTGAATGCGAACGCAGTTAAAAAATACTTCGTATAAGAGACCCGCTGGACAAAAAGAATAAAATAGTCCAGGCAAAAATGGGCATCCCGGCGAACCGAAAAAAAAGAAGAAAAGGTTCGGGCAAAAATTAGGGATAAAAAGGAAAAAACTGTATACCCGGTAAGTCGAAAACCTGGAAAGGCGACTTGGGCAAAAAGGGGTATCCCGGTGGACTGAAAACCCGAAAGGGCGGTCCAGGCAAAAGAGGGATTGAAACGAACAACTGCGTCTGGCATGATCGTTTGCGCTTTGGTTAAAGCATCATGGATAATACCCAGTAGGGATCAATCAGAACCGTCTTGTTCAGAAGGCAGAAAGCACGGGGAGTCTGAGGACATATGGGGTGTAACCGAGTTGGAACTCGATGAGATCACGGGTTTCACATTGCCATTAGGATAGATTTTTCCTTTTGTGCGCAATTACCTCTTTTCGGGAATTGCTTCCTTTGTATTGCTCAGTTTGAGCCACACTTTTCCAATCAATAAAATGCATATTCAGTCAAATAATTTTGTTTTTGTTTTTCATTACCGCTTTGATTGCAAAAACATCCAGATTATTGTGATAAAGAATTTTGCATTTTAAGACATACAGGTCCCTTCCAATGCATGTTTATAAGATTGAAAGCTTGAAATCTTATTCGGAAGGTTGAGTGACCCAAGTGTTGAAATCTTCACACGCCTGGGGCACGGTTGTATCTAACGATCTCTTTTGCAGGAACTGTTAGATATTTTCGCTCACTTGCAGGTTGTGATGTGGAAGCTGTTGACAAAGCAATCCCCATGGAGTCCAATCAGGGACGGATGGATAGAAGAGTGGTGAAAAGGAGACGAGGCGTACGACGATCCTTGGAATTAATCAAGAAGACTCTTCAAAGTCCGAAGGTTGAAAAGTTTGTGTAAGTCCCAGGAGTTCGCTCTTCGTCGAGTACGGAGCGGTTTGGAATACAAGATGATGGAGCAGAAAAGTCCAGACGAGTCTGGGAGTTCTCAAAATTGGAAAGCTGACATGGGAGTTGGATACCAAGGTTCGACGAGTCGTCTGGTGTTCAGTACCAGAATTCCCTCATCTATCCAAGCGGAGTCGTGAGGACTAATTCCCCAGTAGATTCAAGGTCTGTGGATTCCCTAGCAGGGTCAGGATGGTTATCCCCAGCAGGTTTCAGATCGATGCTTCCCCAGTCGCCAGGTCTGGAGGTTGCAGTTTTCCCAACGGAAGTATCTGTGTGTGGTGGTTTCCCAAGCAGAGTCGGGATTGATATCCCCAGCTAGTCAAGACTGGTGTATCCCCACAGAGCGTTGGTGGTTCTATCCCCAGCAATTCCCCAAGCGGATCGGGTGCGAAGGAGGTTTTTCCCCAGCAAGGGTTGCCTTTTCCCAGTAGCAGTGTTACTCCCCAACAGGGTGGAATTGGAGTGGTGGCGAGTTCCTCAGCAGAGTATCTCGAGCTCCTCAGAAGAGTCCCTCGAGGGGGATGCCTTTTTATACATTCATCATGAAAAAATAAGCATAGCATATTGCATAGTAAATCGCGTAGCATTTCCATAATTATGGAGCATTACGCTGAAAAAATCAATCATGCATCATTATTGCAAGCATGAGCTAGTCTCAGACCGTGGTCATCGTTTGAGAGGTGGTTGCCTGAGGGTGAAGGTGTTGCTCCGAGGAGTGTGGCACCGTGTTTTTATCAACAGTACTTCCCCAGTAGTGCGATACTGGAGGAAACTTTTCCATCGGACAGAGATTGGAAATGTGACGCGATCAGCGCGACTCGAGCCGTGGTTACCATCCAATAATGGGTTTTTGCCGGTCAGTGAAGTTGATACTCTGAGGAGTTTAACATTGTGGTGATGGATCAACAATATTCCCCAGTAGTGCGATACTGGAGGAGATTTCTGTCGTGCGAGACAGAAGTCGGGAGATGTTGCTCTGAGGAGTTTAGCATCATGACGTCAGATCAGCAATGTTCCCCAGTAGTGCGATACTGGGGGAGACTTTTCCGTCGGACAGAGATGGAAATGTTACGCGATCAACGCGACTCAAGCCGTGGTTACCGCTTGAGATTTGGTTTCCCTGGAAGTTTGAAGGTGTCACTCTGAGGAGTTCAGCATCGGGATTTTGGAGCAACAATATTTCCCAGTTAGTCCCCGGCGAGCGTCTGCCTGGTTTAGACATATGTGGATGTCATCCTTGTGATACCAGTAAGTGTCGTGTCGATCCTCGTCTGGTCGAGTATTCTTTGGTGTCAGTAAACATCGTTGTTCGATGTCCTGTAAACATCATTGTTCGATGTCCTGTAAACATCATTGTTCGATGTCCTGTAAACATCATTGTTCGATGTCAAGTAAACATCATTGTTCGATGTCAAGTAAACATCATTGTTCGATGTCAAGTAAACATCATTGTTCGATGTCTTGTAAACATCATTGTTCGATGTCAAGTAAACATCATTGTTCGATGTCAAGTAAACATCATTGTTCGATGTCTTGTAAACATCATTGTTCGATGTCCTGTAAACATCATTGTTCGATGTCTTGTAAACATCGTTGTTCGATGTCCTGTAAACATCATTGTTCGATGTCCTGTAAACATCATTGTTCGATGTCCTGTAAACATCAGTGTTCGATGTCCAGTAAACATCATTGTTCGATGTCCAGTAAACATCATTGTTCGATGTCCAGTAAACATCCTTGTTCGATGTCCTGTAAACATCATTGTTCGATGTCCAGTAAACATCATTGTTCGATGTCCAGTAAACATCATCGTTCGATGTCCAGTAAACGTCGAGTTTCCTCCCAGTCATCAGTAAGTGTCTGGTCGAGTTTTCTTTGGTGTCTGTCAACATCATTGATTCGATGTCCAGTAAACGTCGAGTTTCTTCCCGGTCATTAGTTAATATATGGTCGAAGGTGTACCCTCTGACATGTCGCCATCAGAGTGGTGTTTGGTGTTATGTCCGACGGTGCCAGCGGAATTATCACAAGAAATGGAGAAAAGGAAGTGTTGAGGCATTTTCTGGAGAGCGGGGTTCAAATGGAGAAAGGGAAATGTTGAGGCATTTTCTGGAGAATGGGGTTCACAATGGCGATCGCGAGATATCGTCAGGCGACTGGGGTTCAAATGGAGAATGGGGTTCATTATGTTGGCAAACAAGGTGTCGGGGTTCAAATGCAATGATCCGGGATCATTTGTGCGAAGAAAAATTTTGGGGTTCAAGAAAATCGAAAAGATTATCAGTTAGAAAAGAAATTTCGGGGTTCAAGAAAAAGCAAAAAAATAAAAATCCCCAGCGGATGTGTGGTGTTCAGGCCATGGTTATCCCTGTGTTACCATTTATTTTGGTATACAGGTCGACGTTATTGTTTCGGTGATCAGGCCGACTTTCTCCGTTCCAGACGGGTGTTTCTTTCAAGATTGTGTTCTCTGCCGGTTCTGACAAGCATTGTTAATTATTTTCCCATCAGAGTGCAAATTGTTCGTCTGTTCTTGGTATTCAATCACTCTTCATCCTGATCATCTGAAAGCCGAGGCTGTTCATATCGACAGGTTCACAGTGGATTGAATAGGGGCAGCTGTAACATCTCAAAATTTGCCCTCCTCTTCTTTAAAAAAAAAAAAAAAAAAAAAAAAAAAAAATTGCAGGCTATGAGTCGACCTATGGTCGACCATAAGGGTCAGCGCATGGACCACGGGTAAGCGCATAGCATGTTTGAGTCGACCACAGGTCAGCGCATAGCACACTTGAGCCGACCTATGGTCGACCATAAGGGTCAGCGCATGGACCACGGGTCAGCGCATAGCAGGCTATGAGTCGACCTATGGTCGACCGCTCGCTGCGAAAACTCAGTTTTCTGAGTATTTTCCACTGTGTGAAGCTGTTTTTTGGTTGTTAAGTTAGCTATTTTCCAGATTTTGTTCACACACCTTATTTTCACTTAATCACAATTAACCAATTGCTAATTGCACTTTCAGTATGATTAGTACAGCATATAAATACCATAATCATAACAGAAATCATAATCACATTTCATTCTCCAAGATTGCAACAACTTTTCCCTCCAAAACCTCTCAAATTCTCCAAAGTTTCACCACACATTTTTCATCAATTTCATCACAATTCTTCATCATTTTGGATGATTCTTCTTGGATCTACACTCCACAAGTGATATTGAAGAACTGTTTCAAGAAATCCATGCCAAAAGCTTGTTGAATTCCAACTGTCCAAAGCTTGCATTTCCATGGAGTTTTGAAGATTCAAGAACCTGGAGCATAATTGAGCTGAGTTGCACCTTGCATCCACCTCCTACAACATCATACACGAGCTGTTTCACACTTTTGGATTTGGAAACACACGGTTCCACAGCTGCATCAATCGCAAGGTTAATTTTCGAATCCTTCAATTCTCAAAATCAACATGTGGTTTAGGTAGTGCCTTTGACGTAGAGTAGAATGAAGCTTGAATCGTGCATTTTCGTTGGATGTCCATGGAGAAATCTTGAATTGAAGTTTGTAGGTCGAAACTATTTTTGATCGATTCTTGTTGTGTGTTGATTTCTGGATAATTTCATGGTGATATTGTTGATGTACTAGCTTAGACGGTTCCAACGATGTATGGCACGATCATTTTGGTTGAAATTTGTTCATGTTGAATTTTCTGGAAATGATGAATGTATGAATGTTCAAGAACACGTTCAGAAACGTGTTTGATCTTGTTTGCCTGGCTTGCGTTTGAATTTGGTGTTTCCCGCTGCTTCTGTCCAATAGCATTGCGCCACTGCATTAATAAAACTCTGCGTTTCACTTACTGAACGCAATAATTACAAAATTGCCACTGCTTCATATTATTTCATGTTTATTTCATTTCTTTTTCCAATTTTATTTCATTTTGATTCATGTTCTTAGAAAATCCATATCTAATTCATAACTCATCCAAATTTTGTGAAATTTTTTGCATTGTTCTCATGATGATGTGTAGAATTTGATTATGATTTTTTTGGATTTTTTGCACGTGTGGAGAATTAATTGACCTAGGGTTTGTTGAATGTGTCACATTTATGTATGTTTTGCCAAAACCTTCATGAAATGATGATGCCTTTAAATAAATTCATGAAATTTTTTGTGCTTGTTCTGGACATCTGGATGGTGATTTTCATGTAGAGTTTGTGATTTTTGGATACATGATTGATGAGATATGATTTTTTGATTAGAGGTGTGACAATTTGTGTCACACCCAGCTAGGTCAACTTCATAATTTTATTTGCCTGGCTTAGAAATATTGAATTGCTCCAATTTTTTGCATGAATGATCATTGATATGTCAAGATAACATGTGAATTTTTCTGGAATTTTTGATGGAGTTTTCTAATTGATTGATAATTTTCTTCTATGTTGGATCATTTGGTAACCTTGTGTGACACATGTTGGTAATTCATTTGTGAAATGCTCATATTGCATTGGATGAAGATGAAATTCGGTATGCTGGTTATAGACACATTGTAGGACATCATGCTTTTGGTCCCATTCATTTCTTAATTGTTTTCAATGTTTTATGAATTTTTGAAGTGAATGCTTGTGTTGATGCCTTGAATTGGCTTGAATAATTGTGTCTGGTTTTCTTGATTTTCATTGACCTAGTTCCTTTTGTCCAATTGAGCTGAAAATTGACATGCTACTTTTTGATTGTGTCCTGTTTAGGTGTGAATTATTTGAGGATTTTTGGAATTGTTTTGGCATGCTTTTGATTGAATTCATTCTGTTTGGACTTTTGGTGTTGTATTTGACCTAGTTTGTACCAAATTGTGCATGAAATGATATTGGTGAATGGTATGAGCATGGGACCAATTGCATTTGCTTTTGGATTGTTTGAATTTGATTTTTGTTGAGAATCATTTGCTGTTTAGAATTTTTTCTCCCTTTTGGACCCTAGGCTTGGCCTAGTGGTCTAGTTTCTCACATTTGGTTTGACTTTTCAGGATGAAATGCACAATGCTTAAGGAGATTGCTTCAAGTCATTTAAGTTTGATGTTGAGAACTAATTTGACTTTGTTTTGTAGGTTGTGAAGCTTGAGTTTGAGCTTATAGCTTGCATTTGTGTGCATTAACCTGTGTTGTTTGTTTGTACAGATTAACTGATTAACCATTTGCTATTTACTGTTGGTTTGTCTGAGTACTGATGATACTTGATTGATTTCAGGTACATTTAGTTGCTTACAGTTCTTTAAGAACTTGCTTGCTGCTGCTTGGTTTTTAAACCACTTGAGGTAGGACTTCTATTCTTCATGTAGTCTGGGAGACCCGGCCTGTTACTTGGCCGGGCAAATGTCTGAAGTCCTCCTTAAGAGGCGATGTTTGTGATTGTTTAATATTGTGCCCAAGCAGGTAAAGTCCTTGATTAAGGCAATTGGTGGAAGCCAAGGGATATGCAATCTATCCCCCACTATTCTGTGGAGTCGTCCCTCTGCTCACACGGCTGTGTGTTGATGCATTGGGGCACAAACCCAAGATCTTGTACTTTGTACAGTTGTGTCAGAGTCTTTGAGCGTAGAAGGGTCCCTCCATTCTGGACCCACGCTCCTTTGTCTGAAGCTCTCCCTGGTCAGGGATAAGAGCTGTGAAGTCTAATCTTCACTCACCTTTCATCTGCTTCACCTTAGCCCCGCAATGGCAAGGTTAAGAGCGAGCAACACCCATGTACAGATGACTTGCTTCGGTAGTCAAACCCATTGTTTGAGCCCCACTTGACTGGTTATAGTGTGTGCTTTGTGAATATCTGTTTGCTTGTATGCTTGTATGCTTGCTTTCTTCCTGGATAGGAATAGCTTGCAGTGGTGCAAGTAGGTAGAAACCTCAACGTAGGGCAATGATGCATGACAACACTAGGCTCGAGTACAGCTCCCTGGTAGTGTGTCTTCCCTTGGTTTCTGGCTAGATTTTCAGTCCCTTGAGGGGGAACTACATCGCCCTGATCCTTGTTCCAGACGAGGTATGTAGGCAGGAGGTCGTGCGAGACCTCTCCGGGCACTTTTTTTCCTTTTTGTGTGTGTTTACTTGTTGTGTGCTTGGAAGCCGGTGTAAGTCCATCGAGTGGCATCTGGGTTCCAGTGTGCGTGTGTTTTGGTTCGGATGCTGATGTAAGCCCAGTGATTGGCATTCAGGCTCCACGTTTGCCTGTTTGGGTGCGTGTGTTGTTTGGCGTGCGTAAGCCGAACTACAGCAGCTCTGATTCTCGTTCCAGACGAGATATGTAGGCATAGGACGCGATGTCCTATCGAGCTCCCTTCTCTTAACCCCACCTGCGTTCCCTGTGTGTGTGTGTGATGTTTAGCAACCTTTTCTTTTCTTAGAGCGTGGATCCCGTCGAGTACGACGGACGTGAGGGGTGCTAATACCTTCCCCTTGCGTAACCGACTCCCTTACCCTTTCTCTTTGGTCGCGAGACCATGCTTTTTCCAGGTTTCTCTGAGCGTTTCCTTTCCCTATTTTGGGATAAATAACGCGCAGTGGCGGCTCTGTGTTGTGTTTTGTTTTAGCCCGCCGGTTGTTTTTTCGCGGATGCGACAAGAGGTTGTGGAGAGCTCTTGAAAAATTTTCGCAGCAGGGTTGCAAAACAGCAATTTTGTGTTAGGGCAAAAATGAGTGCCCTGCTGAGTTTTTTAAATAAGTGTTGTCATGCAGCGCTCGCTGCTGCTTCGCCTAGCGAGCAGCTAGCGAATCAGCTCGCTACTGCCTCGCCTAGCGAACAGCAAGCGAGCATGACAGCAATTGCCTTTTCAAAGGCAGCAGTTCATGTTCATACAGCATGGTTTAAGCACAAAGAAACCCAACACAACACAACATAAAAACAGCAAATACTTACAATGTTGGGGTGCCTCCCAACTAGCGCTTGTTTAACGTCGGCTAAGCTCGACGGTGCGATGCTCACAGAGGAGCATCAAGCGGAACTGCACAACTCTCGCGATCCACATGACCGCCGAGATACACTTTCAACCGTTGGCCGTTCACGGTCCAACTATCTTTCTTGTCTATGTCTTCAATGACAATAGCCCCGTACTCCTTCACCTCTTTCACCCGAAATGGCCCGGACCATTTTGATTTCAACTTCCCGGGAAACAATTTCAACCGGGAGTTGAACAATAGGACCAATTGTCCGGGCACAAATTCTTTGTTACGGAGCTTCTTGTCGTGATACTTTTTTGCCTTTTCCTTGTACAACCAACTTGAGTGGTATGCGGCATTGCGCATCTCCTCCAACTCAAGTAGTTGCACTTTCCTTTTGTCACCGGCCAACTCATTTTCAAAATTTAAAAACTTTAGGGCCCACAAGGCCTTGTGCTCCAATTCTACCGGCAAATGGCAAGTTTTACCAAATACCAATTGAAAGGGAGTTAGGCCAATTGGAGCTTTAAAGGCCGTACGGTAGGCCCATAATGCTTCGTCCAATTTTTGGGACCACTCCTTTTCTGAATTAGACACGGTTTTTTAGAGGATTCTCTTAATCTCTCGATTCGAGACCTCGGCTTGCCCGTTAGCCTGAGGGTGATACGGAGTTGTCACCCTATGCGATACACCGTAATGTTTTAAAATAGTTTCCAAAGGTGCATTACAAAAGTGTGACCCTCCGTCACTTATCAACACTCGGGGGGTTCCGAAACGGGAAAATATGTTTTTCTTCAAAAAATTTATCACCGTTTTGGCATCCGTCCGAGGTGAGGCAATCGCCTCAACCCACTTAGAGACATAATCGACAGCAACAAGCATGTACTCATTCCCATAAGAGGGTGGGAAAGGTCCTACGAAATCTATGCCCCAACAATCAAATACTTCCACTTCTTGGATATTTTGGAGAGGCATCTCATCTCTCTTACCTATCCCACCGCATCTTTGGCAACTGTCACAACTTTGCGCATGGGTATGTGCGTCTTTGAAAATAGTGGGCCAATAAAATCCCGATTGAAGGATTTTAGTGGCCGTTCTAACCCCATTATAGTGACCGCCGTAAGGCGAGTTGTGACAATGCCAAAGGATGCTCTGGGCTTCATCACCAGTTACACATCTCCTTAATAGGTTATCACTGCCCAACTTAAACAAGTATGGGTCATCCCAAACATAATACTTCACATCCGAAAGGAACTTCCTTTTTTGGTTCGAAGTTAGGTCGGCAGGCACAAAACCACTAGCCTTGTGGTTCGCAAAGTCTGCAAACCACGGCCTAACTTGAACTTTAAACAGTTTTTCATCAGGAAATTCTTCCCGGATTTCCTTTTCAGATGCGGTAACCTCCACATTCACTAAGCGGGATAAATGATCCGCTACCAAGTTTTCCGACCCCTTCTTGTCTTTGATTTCTACATCGAATTCTTGTAACAAGAGGATCCAACGGATGAGCCTTTGCTTCGAATCCGGTTTGGTTAGCAGATATTTAATCGCCGCGTGGTCGGTGTACACAACGACTTTAGACCCTATAAGATAAGACCTAAACTTTTCTAGCGCATACACTATTGCAAGTAGTTCTTTTTCCGTTGTGGCATAATTTATTTGAGCCTCGTTAAGAACCTTACTCGCATAATGTATCGCATGAAAAGTTTTGTCTTTTCTTTGGCCAAGTACCGCTCCAACAGCATAGTCACTCGCGTCACACATTAGTTCAAAATTTTCATTCCAATCGGGAGCGACTATTATTGGAGCGGTAACCAATTTTTCTTTTAAAACCTCAAAAGCTTGCAAACAATCTTCGGTGAAGAGAAATACCTGGTCCTTGGCGAGCAAATTGCTCAAAGGCTTAGCCACCTTTGAGAAGTCCTTGATAAAGCGCCGGTAGAACCCGGCGTGCCCCAAAAAGCTACGGATGCCCTTCACATTCACCGGAGGGGGTAATTTTTCAATCACTTCAACCTTAGCTCTATCCACTTCAAGCCCCCTTCTAGAGACTTTGTGGCCTAGCACGATCCCCTCGGTCACCATGAAGTGACACTTCTCCCAATTAAGCACCAAATTGGTCTTCACACATCTTTCCAACACCGTCTTCAAATTTGCCAAGCATAGACTAAACGTCCCACCAAATACCGAGAAGTCATCCATGAAGACTTCCATTGTTTTCTCTATCAGATCGGCAAAAATGGCTTGGACACATCGTTGGAAGGTCGCCGGTGCATTGCACAGCCCAAAGGGCATTTTTCGGTATGCGAACACTCCAAACGGACACGTGAAAGCCGTCTTCTCATGATCAACCGGGTCAACCGTAATTTGGTTGTACCCGGAGTAGCCGTCCAAAAAACAATAGTATTGTTGGCCCGATAGTCTTTCGAGCATTTGATCCATAAATGGGAGTGGAAAATGGTCCTTTCGAGTCGCGGTATTCAACCGTCTATAATCTATACACATTCTCCACCCCGTTGCAACTTTAGTAGGGATCAATTCGTCCTTGTCATTTCGGATTACGGTCATTCCACCCTTCTTCGGAACCACGTGCACGGGACTAACCCATGGACTATCCGAGATCGGGTAAATCATTCCCGCATCCAATAGCTTCACCACTTCCTTTCTTACAACCTCCTTCATCGTAGGATTTAAGCGGCGTTGTGGTTGAGCCACCGGCTTAAAATCTTCCTCCATCAAAATCTTGTGCATACAATAGGATGGACTAATTCCTTTTAGATCGGAAAGAGTCCAACCCATGGCGTCTTGATTTGTTTTTAGCACAACGATTAGACGGGCTTCTTCTTTGTTTGTCAAAAGGTTGCTTATGATGACCGGCTTTGCCTCGGTCTCATCTAGGAACACATATTTCAAAGTAGAGGGTAGCACTTTCAATTTAATTGGCGCTTTTTCGTCAATAACCTCCTTTTTCAAGTTTTCCTCCTTTACTTCCCATGGTTGTAGGTCGTCTAAACTATCAAGTTCCTTTAAGCATTCCTCAAGAGCTAGCTCTTCTTCAACAGTGAAAACCTCCAATGAGTCGTCAAGAGCTAACTCCATAGGAGATATCTCATGAATATGCTTTGAAACCTCCATAATAGCGTCTTCGATCACATCGATGCGGAAGCTATCATTTCTATCTTTGGAATGCTTCATTGCCTCGAATAGATCGAATGTTACTTCCTCATTTTGAACTCTCACCTTCATTAAACCGTCATCAACATCTATCATCATTCGCGCGGTCTTCATGAACGGTCGGCCCAAGATGAGCGGAGCATCATCATCTTCCTCCATATCAATAACAATAAAATCAACCGGGAAAAAGAATTTGTCGACCTTCACCAAAACATCTTGGGCTACGCCATGAGGATGGGTCGTCGACTTATCCGCCAATTGTAACGTCATTCGGATGGACTTAATCTCAATGTTGCCAAGTCTCTTGATAATTGACAAAGGTATAAGATTAATACTTGACCCCAAGTCAATAAGTCCCTTCCCGACATACACGTCACCAATTTTAACCGGCAATGTAACTCTTCCCAGATCAACCTCTTTCTTAGGAAGCGTCCTTTGAATAATGGCACTACAGCTCGCATCAAGGACGATGGTCTCCGGTTCCGTATACCTCCGCTTTTTGGTTAGTATGTCCTTCATGAATTTGGCATACTTGGGCATTTGTTCCAAGGCTTCGGCAAACGGAATGTTGATTTGCAACTGTTTAAAAATATCCATGAACCGGGCGTAATGCCGTTCATTCTCCCTTTTGGAAGGAGCATGAGGATAAGGAAGGTTTTGGATAGGAGTAGCGCTCACTACCTCCTTTCCCTTTGCAATTCTAGCACTCTTCCATCTAGGCTTTTTCACTACCTCCCTTATTACCTCATCACTTGTATTTTTCCCCATCTCCACACCTTTTTCTTTTTCAACTTCACCATTATTTTTATTCTTTTCAACTTCTTCTCCCTCACTCCACTCTCCTACTTCACCATCAACATTTTCCTCCAATATTCCCTCCTCAATTTCTTTCTCTTTCTCTCTTTGTTCACTCTCAACTCTTTTTTCATTCTCACTACCCAACTCCCTCCCACTTCTCGTCATGATCGCCTTACAATGTGCATTAGGATTTGTTTGCGTGTTTGCCGAAAAGGAAGGACCGGTTTGTTGTTCCGCGAGTTGCTTAGCAAGTTGCCCAACTTGAGTCTCGAGATTTTTTATGGCCGCGTCATTGCTCTTTTGGTTAGCCATTGACATTTGCATGAATTGCGTCAATGTCTCTTCCAATTTAGAAGTTACGACCGGCGGTTGTTGAGGTTGAGGTTGATAAGGATTTTGGGGAGGGTTTTGACGGCTAGAAGAACCACCTCCATAACCTTGGTTATGATAATAGTTGCTTCTAGGTTAGAACCCTTGGTTCCCTTGGAATTGTTGTTGTTGATTTTGAGGGTGCGGTTGATAAGGTTGTTGTTGTTTTTGTTGTTGTCTCGGTTGATAGTCCCGTTGATTGGCCATGTAGTTTACTTCGTCAAAACCGGGAGGTGGACAAAATCCGGTGTCATGTTCACCTTTACAAAGTTCACAACAAGCTATTTGTTTAGCTTTTGACGGTTCTCTTAACTCTTTGATTTGTTGCGTTAAGAGTTCCACTTGTTGTGAGATGAGCTTGTTTTGGGCAAGGATGGCATCGTTCGTCCCTAGCTCAAGCACTCCCGCCTTCTTCAAATAATTTCCTCGACTTTGACTCTGAAGATCATTCAAAGCCATTCGATTTATAATGTTCGTGGCTTCTTCGAAACTTTTTGACAATAAAGAGCCACCCGAGGTAGCATCCAACAACGTTTTGCAGTTTGGTTGAAGTCCATTTCTGAAGATATGGATTTGAGTCATTTCATCAAATCCATGCCCTTTACATTTCCGAAGTATGGACTTGAATCTTTCCCACGCTTCATTCAAAGATTCACTGGTTCCTTGTGAAAACACTGAGATGGCCGTCTTGGATTCCATGAATCGGTTATGGGAGAAGAATCTTTCGATGAATTTCTCTTCTAACACGTTCCAGTCTGTCATTACGGCTGGTGTTTGATCTAGGTACCAATCCTTTGCTTTACCGAGCAAAGCGTGGGGAAATAATCGTCTGAACAACGGAAGCTCCTGAGCCTGATCCACTCCGGCAGCCAATGATATCTCATAAAATTTTGTGAGAAAAGCAAATGGGTCTTCATGGTCCATTCCGGTGAATGGACTTCCATATAATAGATTTAGAGTTCCCGTTTTCATCTCAGCTTGCCTTCCGGTGTGGTTGGCAAACTGAGCGGTGTTCCTTGGACTATTGATGCATGGAGTAGAAATAGGTGGTGGTGGTTGTGGCTCCATGTTTGGTATGAATGGTGGTGGATTTGTGGTTGAAGAACTTTCTCCTTGCTCTTGGCGTTGTCTAGCCTGTTGCCTCCTACGTCTCGTTTTGCTATTGAGCCTCCTTGCGGTTCTCTCGATCTCAGGATCAAAAAGAAGTTTGTCCACAGGGATTTGCCCTCGCATAAAACGTAAGCTGCACACAAAACCAAACAAATTACAAGCACAAGTCAAAAATTCACAAGCTAAAACTTAAAAAACCATTGCGATGCTCGCAATATCAATTTACAATCCCCGGCAACGGCGCCATTTTGTTAAGTTGTAAATTTACGTGTCGGGTTTTTGTTATCGTATCCACAGGGATTGTAAGATATCACCGCCGTTCGATGGTTGTATTAATTCTAGCTCAAGTAACAATAGGGTTTTGATTGGTTGTCACGTTATCTTGCATAAAAAGGTATTAAATTGCGGTAAAAGTTATGTTTTGAATAAATGAGAAATATTGTCAAAGTTAGGGTTCAATGATTACTTTGCATGTATTTGTTCGGTCAACAATCGTATAAACTCCTTTAGATGATAAATCATTTCACAAAGTCCTCCCAATATGTTTCTCTCGAACACACATTGTGAGTTTTCCCATTTTGATCCATTGTTTCTCTCGAACACAATCTATCAAAATGACAACTTTTTGGTTCAACCTTATGGTGAACAAAATCATTCATTACTATCTCTAGCTAATAAACAAGATTGGATGAAAACCTAGGTCAAGAGTTGGTAAACATCTCTCGATCATAAACCAACACAAAGAGTTTTAAATAGAAACAAAGTTTTCATCATATATTCACCATTAAAGAGTTTACATATGAAGATCCTTACATTTACACCCAAAGCTAGTAATCACCTACATCTAACCTTGACAAATGGATGACTTAGCTACTCATTTTCATGGTAGCTTGGTCGGCAAGTTTCGGAAGAAGGTTGATCAACATCCAAGTCGGATAATCGAGATTGGATGGGAATCCACCTTCTTTTTGTAGAAGATGGTTACAAGATGAAGAGAAATGAAAACTAGGTCAAAAATATCTCTAGAGCAAAAGCTGGAAAAATAAAGTAAACCTAAGGTACTACTAGGTATGGTGCTCAAAAGTGGCACTTGCTACTTATAGAGTAGTACTGGGCTGTCATGCTCGCTAGGCGAGCAGAAAGGCTCGCCTAGCGAGGGTCTAATTGTGGCACCAAAGGCACCTGCGCCCAGAGAAAACAGGGTCTGTTGAACTGTCATGTTCGCCTAGCGAACATACCTTCGCCTAGCGAAGGACACGCTCCAACCTTCGCCCCAGCGAGGTTGAGAGGTTTTGCTACTGGAATGCTCGCTGGGGACTCGCTAGAGCTTCGCCTAGCGAGTGAGTTTTGGCTGCGCTTTTCACCAAAACTGAACGAACTCGCTACCACCTTCGCTAGGAGCTCGCCTAGCGAATTTATTGACATTTTACTGGAGCTTTTCGCTAGCAGCTCGCCTAGCGAGCAGGTTGATGAATGCTTGTATTCATTGGTTCCTTTGCCAATTTTCTTGTGTCTTTATTTTCAATTAGTTCATGCCTTTTTCCTGCACAATAACACACAAATCAAAGGCACCAAGCTTGTTTATCAATGTAATGCATTTCATGTAAAACAAATGTGGTTTTGACAATTTTAGCAAGGAAATAGAGTGAAAGATACCCTTAATTGATGGCTCAAATAAGCACTTTTGGGTATCTAACAAAGCCCACACAAGTGGTTCTATAAATAGAACTCTTGTGCAGAAGCATTGTATGGGAATACAACACAACTGAAGAGTTGGAATTTTGTATCTCTCTTTCTCTCACTCAAAGCCTTCATTCATAACAGCTAGCACTGCGATTGAAGGAATCCGTTCGTGTGGACTTAGTAGAGACGTTGTCATCGTTCAACGTTCGTGATTGCCCCTTGGATCTGTATCCAAGGTTTTGATCGTTACAAGAGATCTGCACCAAAGGTTTGAATCGCCACAAGAGGTAACGATTCTATCACTGATCATGCCCATTCGTAAGGATCACTAAATGGAGAAATTTTTTAAATTCCGTTGCACCTTGGATGGCTATTCTCCTTCACTTTGAACCTTTAATCTTCCCCTTCTACTACGAACTCCTCCTCTTCAAGAATTAACTCTGAAAAATTCTGAATTGCATTGTTGTTGTTGATGTTGATCATGTGAATGTAGGGATGATTATTGAGTGCAAGAGGTTTAGCTCTAATGGTGATTTGAGCTTTGGTGTAGGGAGAGGAATTGGAGAAGATGAATGTAGACAGTTGAAGGTGATATTGCAAAAAGGTGAGGGAGTTAGTTTTTGACAGGTTTGGAGTTAGCTTAGGAGTTAGTTGGGATGAACTCAGTGAGTTTAGGTAGTTAACTCACTGAGTTGGAAGTTAGTTAATTGGTTAACTTAATGGAATGTGTTCAAGTGATTGTTTATGACTGGTTATTGCAGGTTAAAACTTGAATGAAATTAGGCTTTGATGTTGGCTTAGGTACAAGATATAACTATCATGACTTGCAACTGTAGGTTAACAGTGGTTGTGTTGTGTTATGTGATTTTGGTTATGTTTGTGTAGGTTCAAGAGTTTGTGAATTCTGCTGCACTTATTTTGCTGCAGATTTACTGCATTCCTAATGTGATTGGTTAAAGTTTGATGAAGTACCGGACCTTGGATTATTGTCGAGTGCTCACGGTTTTTCCGGTGTTTATGCAGGTGTGCATTGGTCTTGGATCACAAGCTTTGGCTATCTTCCGTGATGAGAGTCCAAGTTTCAATCCCAAAAGTTTCATTCTCACAGCAGTGCAAAAATTCATGCAGAACAAGCTATGAGTCGACTCAAATAGGGAATGAGTCGACTCAAATAGAGTTTTTCCCATGGTTGAGTCGACCTGTTTGGACCCGAAGCAACCCGGTTCAAGAAAAAAAGGGGAATGAGTCGACGCAAGGAGCGAATGAGTCAACTCACTCAAGTTTCCCAGAATCGAGTTGACCTGTGGGTCGACCTGTTCGGACCCGAGGGTTTTGCACCGAGTCATGAGTCGAATCACAGAGTTGAAACCTCCAAAAATGAGTTTTTGGAATGAAATACACCTTTTTTGTACCCTTTTTTTTTGCATGTAATGGATATTTTAGGGATAAAAATGAAAGAAATTGGCCAATTGAATGGAAATGACTTGACTTAATACATGAACATGACCAAAGGACTCGAGCACCAAGGGGACAAAATGGGCGGACCGAGCACAGGAGGCTGAGCGGAACACACACTGAGTGAAAGATCACCTGAGCTTAGGGTTAGGAGTCACCATGAGGTTTCCCATACATTCCCTCGATTAGGGTTTAGTGAAGCATAATCTTTAGGACATATGTGTGAATGCATGATGCACATGTATGAAGTATGAATGGGTACAAACGAGTCTTAAGTTATAAATTGAATAAAAAGTGAAAAGGGGAGGGAAAATTTTGGGGTACAACAATTAGATATTAACAATTATTAATTAGCACTTTACTTTGTGGATTCAAGAGTTGAAACTTTGAGTCAAACTGTGTTAACTTCTAAAATTATCATCTCATTCATTAAATCCAAAACATTCAAGCATTGTAATGCCTAGAAAAAACTCAGTATATCATAACTACATTTCATTTAAACAGAATTCAAATCACTGAAAAGAAAATTCAACTCAATCTTCAGCGCAAAATAAAATTCATATTCATCTATATTTTTTCAGCAATATATGAATTGGATTCAGCTAATGAAACATTAAAAATATCAATAAGATTAAAACTTGTTTTTGTGACATTCAAACAACAATAACAATCATTCACATAGTCTAGAACTTGTTATTTAAATTGATAGTACCCCATCACAGAGTGGATATCCATAGGAGTTATAAAAGGTAAAAAAAAATAGTACCATAACCACACATAGCAACAGGACAATCATTGCAATGTCATAACAACAGCAACATGTGATAACAAAATAATTTCGTTCGAATATAATCATCGACTGGTGACAACAACAATGATAAGAATTTTTTCTTCCAATTTTCCTGAAAACACTTTACCGTCCAGCCTACAAACCCGATTCGAACTTGTAAAACAAGAAAAACAAATATGTATAACAAAACAACAAAGAGAAAAATAGAACAATCAACACTCAATATTCAATTTCATTCCAGAAATTCCTCAAAGAAGCTCAATATTCTCTCTACAATTCATTCGGTTCATTGAGTGATTTTGGTGGTGATGTTAGTGATGTGGAGGTCGAATGTGAGAGTTCTATTTGAAGATGATTCCTAAAGGTGCAGATGGGGATTTCAAAGTTGAAGTTATGGAGAAACTCGCGGCTGAGTTGCATTGTTAATGTAAGTTGAAGAAGGATGCAATGTGGAGGATTTGGATCGGTTGATGTGGTGGCGAAAAAAGACAGCGGCTTAGGTTGATGTTGAGAGATAGTTGATTTAATGGAGGTGGCTACAAGTTCGGATGTAGGAAGTTGGTGGCGGATTTAGGGTGTTAGTGGCTTGGAGGAGAATTGTGACTTCAATGGTGGGGGAGGTTTTGTGAGGTTGAGGAAATGAGTAAAGGTGAGGGTATCAAAGAGTGTGGAGAGAGAATTTGGATCTGAGAGATGAAGAGCCAAAAACCTCCCCTTTTCTTCTTCAATTTTTTTCTTCTCTTATGCATTGCCTATCCATCCGGAGAGAAAGAAAGAGAGAGAGAGAGAGAGAGAGAGAGAGAGAGAGAGATGATTCCTTGATGAAATGTTGGTGAATGAAAATAATTAGGCCGTTGGGAGTGGTCCCTTTCATTAGTTGGCCTTTTTCATCATCTTATCCCTAACCAAAATCAAGAGAGGAAGACAAGCGTTGGTTTTTAATTGGATAAGAGGGAAATCTTTTTATCACAACCAATGAGAGAAAGATTATGACAAAATGCCACCCCACCAAAAGAGGACACGTGGCAGGTCCTTAATGGAATGAGAAAAATATTTGTATTTTTCTGATTTTATGACTCTTAATATTATTATTATTAAAAAATTTGATGGATGGTGGAAATGGATAAAGATTGCTAATGAGGATCATAGATTAATTTGAATCGACGATCCCGATTAACTCAAAGAAGCACAAACAATTTTAAAATGTCAAAGGTGCCCCTTCTAGATGATTTAATTGATTTAAAATAACTTAAATCAATTAAATCAAATAAAATTCACAACTTCTAAAATGAATATGATAAAAATAAAATAAGAACATGGGAAATTCTAATTAATTCTCCCGATTACTTTGACAAAAGAATAAAAATAAAATGATTGAAAATGAATAAAAGTCGGGCGCAAATATGATCGAAAAATTAAATCGAATGCATTAAAATGATCAGCGTGAAATAAACCTCTCAGAAACATACAACGTTTGATTTAATTTTGAAATAAATTTTGATTGGTTAAAAAGCTCATACGGATCAAAATGCGACTGAGAAAGTCGTCAAAAAAATAAAACGAGCACACCAGATTAAACTACGCAAATTGTAGATTAATAAAACTGATGTTTGCAAGTTTGATTTCGAAACTTTTTACCCGCTGATTTTACCTGTATTTGAGAAATGATTCAACTAATCTGTCTGTATGTTCGAGAATCTATTTTGGCTGATATTTTAGGTATTATTTATGATAAAATGCATGTCATGCTATACTACTGATGCAAACTGAAAATAAAATTGAATGCATGAAAATTTTAAAATGCCCGAATAAAATTGTGGTATGACAGCTGCCCCTATTTAATTATCTTGAACTAGAAGGTATGAATGACAAGGGTCTTCGTACATTCGTGGTGGAAGATGATTAAATACGAAAAGACCCAAATTTTGTCCTTTGAGATGCAAGGATAAAATGCAGAAAGAAAATGCAATGAGGAATGTAGTGAAGTAGGTTATCATAAGGTAAATAAAATAATCAAGACTCTCTGAGAATCGTTAGAACAGTATCTTGGATGACATAATCGATATATTTCAATAGTGGAATGATACCTCAATCGTATCTAAGATTTTCCAAAAATTAGCAAAGCAGTGTCTTGAATTGAACACACGAGATTCTCTGAGGATCAACGAAGCAGTATCTGATATGATATAATCGAGATATTCCAACAAAGGAATGATACCTCAATCGTATCTAAGATTCTTCGAGGATACTAGAGCAGCATCTCTAAAAATAAATGAGATTCTTCAAATTAATGAAGTAGTATCTCAAATAGATGGATGAGATTCTCTGTATCAATGAAGCAACATCTTATATGATATAATCAAGATATTCTAACACGAGGAACGATACCTTAATTGAATCTAAGAATCTTCGAGGATATTAGAACAGTATCTCTGAGAACCAATGAGACTCTTCAAATCAATGAAGCAACATCTCAAACAGATAAATGAAGCAATAACTCAAACAGACAAATGAGATTCTTCGAATCAACGAAGCAACATCTTATATGATATAATCAAGATATTCCAACAAGGGAATGCTGCCTTAATTGAATCTAAGACTCTTCGAGGATACTAGAACAGTATCTCTAAAACAAATGAGACTCTTCAGATTAATGAAGTAATATCTCAAACAGGTAAATGAGATTCTTCGAATCAACGAAGCAACATCTTACATGACATAATCAAGATATTCCAATTCAGGGAATGACACCTTGATTGTATCTAAGACTCTTCGAGGATACTAGAGCAGTATCTCTAAAACAAATGAGACTCTTCAAATTAATGAAGCAGTATCTCAAGCAGATAAATGAGATTCTCCAAATCGACGAAGCAACATCTTATATGGTATAATCAAGATATTCCAACACCGGGAATGATACATTAATTGAATCTAAGACTCTTGGAGGATACTAGAGCATTATCTCTAAAACAAATGAGACTCTTCAGATTAATGAAGCAGTATCTCAAACAGGTAAATAAGATTCTCCGAATCAATGAAGCAACATCTTACATGACAGTAATCAAGATATTCTAATACAGGGAATGCCACCTTGATTGTATCTAAGACTCTTCAAGGATACTAGAGCAGTATCTCTAAAACAAATGAGACTCTTCAAATTAATGAAGCAGTATCTCAAGCAGATAGATGAGATTCTCTAAATCGACGAAGAAACATATTATATGATATAATTAAGATATTCGAACACCGGGAATGATACCTTAATTGAATCTAAGACTCTCAGAGGATACTAGAGCAGTATCTCTAAAATAAATGAGACTCTTCAAATTAATGAAGCAATACCTCAAGCAGATAAGTGAGATTCTCTGAATCAACGAAGCAACATCTTATATGATATAATCAAGATATTCCAACATCGGGAATGATACCTTAATTGAATCTAAGACTCTTCGAGGCTACTAGAGCAATATCTCTAAAACAAATTAGACTCTTCAAATTAATGAAGCAGTATCTCAAGCAGATAAGTGAGATTCTATGAATCAACGAAGCAACATCTTATATGACATAATCAAGATATTCTAACACCGGGAATGATACCTTAATTGAATCTAAGACTCTTCGAGGATACTAGAGCAGTATCTCTAAAACAAATGAGACTCTTCAAATTAATGAAGTAGTATCTCAAACAGAAAAGTCAGATTCTCTGAATCAACGAAGCATCATCTTATATGATATAATCAAGATATTCCAACAAGGGAATGATACCTTAATTGAATCTAAGACTCTTCGAGGATACTAGAGTAATATCTCTAAAACAAATGAGATTCTTCAGATTAATGAAGCAGTATCTAAAGCGGATAAATGAGATTCTCCTGATCAATAAAGCAGCATCTTATATGATATAATCAAGATATTCCAGCAAGGGAATGATACCTTGATTGTATCTAATACTCTTCGAGGATACTATAGAAGTATCTCTAAAACAAATGAGACTCTTCAAATTAATGAAGCAGTATCTCAAACGTTCATCTGTTGGGGGAAATAGTTCAGAAAAGACTTCTTTTGGAGGAGAATTTACTAGAAATGCTCTGCAGGGGAAAAGCTCATAAGAGACTTTTTAGGGTAGCCTTTGCTTGGGGAGCAATGAAAGCAAATATGCTGAGGAATATCATTATTAACCACAAAATTTGAAGAATGACTTGTTGGGAAACAATTCCCCGAGCACATACAGGGTAATAACTCCATTGAACTAAACGAGGAAAGTCTGGGATACATATGAATGGCCCTGGATCCTGATATTTTGGTGTGATTTTTGTATGATGTTCCACGTTGGGTGGCAATATCATGCATGAGATGATGCATGAGATGCATGAAGGAATGCAATTGTTGGGGATATTTAGGATGTGCATGTAGGAATGCGAGTATTTTTTTTGATCTTGTATAAGGCTATGCATAAGTATGCTGATGATTGATATGACTGTGTTTTTGAATCTTCCTGTTTGGTAGGAAAACCATTTATGAATGATACATGTGATGCATGTGGAAATGCAACTGGGTACTTGGATTTTTGGTAGGGCTTTATTTTTGATTGCCAATGGAATTGGACTTTGAAGGTGAACTGTCAGATGAGAATTGGTGAAAAAGATTGAACTGTCAGATGAGAACAAAACTTGAAGGATATGTTACCAGACGAGAACTAGTGAAAATAATTGAAATGTCTGATGAGACTCACTTTGTTTTTGTTTGTCAGACGGGAACTGACTTTTAAAGTAGGCTACCAGACGAGATCTGGTTACGAAAAATAGACTACCAGACGGGAACTGGTATCGAAATAGGTGACCTACCAGATGAGAACTGGTATTAAGAGATAATTTATCAGACGAGAACTGGTATTTGGTAAATGATTTGTCGTACAAGAACTGATTTTTGAAATAGTTCGCCAGACGGGAACTGGTCTTTGAAATAAGTTGTCAGACGAGAACTGGACTTTAAAATAAATTCCCAGACGAGAACTGGACTTTGAAATAAATTGCCATACGGGAACTAGACTTTGAAATAAATTGTCAGACGAGAACTGGACTTTGAAAAAAGTTTCCATACGGAAACTGGACTTGAAAAGGTTTGCCAGACGGGAACTGCGCTTTGAAATAAACTTCCAAACGAAAATTAGACTTTGAATTGCCAAGCGATGTTGGGCTTTGGTGTCAGATTTTGTGTTTACAAGGACTTTTGATGGCAGGTTCAATGTTATGGGGTTAAGCCTGATGAATGTTATGATATGCATGGTTTTATGTTAGAGCAAAGTGACATGACTAATGCATGAGGATGATTTATGCAATGGTTTATAGGTTTCCAAAATTCCCCTGCGTGGGTATTAGAAGAGAAGGTTCTTTGCAGAAAGGCTTCTTATCTATCGATAGGTTATTGGATGGGGTGATAGCATAATTCCCCGACACTCATCTTGAACTCTGCAGTTGATGACGTGTGAAAAACCTTTTGATTGATCAGCTTGAAAACATGGAGATAACTTGCTCCTATATGTCTCATCTTGCCCCAGTTTGTTGGGTCTTTGTGGAAGTTTACCTCGAAATGATTTCGAAAGCAATTATACCATAATTTGGAGATGGCTTGCTCTAGAATTTGAAGTCATGAAAATATTTTTCCTTGATTAATCGACTCTCAGAGTGGTTGAATTTCATGTACTGTTGAGGTAGCTTGCTTCGGTATGGGAGTTGAAGCGACTTAACTCACCTTGACTGAACATTGAAGGGGTTTGCCCCTGGTTGATAGAATCTCTAGGTGATCTTACCCTACTTTATAAAGTCTTGAGCTGGTCTGATATGGATCAACCGATCCTTTAAATGATTTCCCCCCTGATAAACAGATGTTTGGAGACTTGCTTTAGATTGGTCAACTCTTTGAATAACCTTCATATGATCAACTTGATGTTTTGGGTGGCATGCCCCTAATTCATGGGTTATGAAGCAGTCTTGATTTTGGTAAATTATCAAGTTTCTCTAATTGCTCTTTGTTGAAATTTCCCTGATGTTAAATGCTGAATTGCAATTAAAATTGTTCATTAATAACTGGTAATTTTAATACGATGCTCATGCAAGTTTTGAAAAGAATCATTTATTGGAATGATGTGATAGTGTGTGGCGAATGGACCATGAGTCCAATCACAATGCTGATTTAGCTATTTAAAGCGTGAAAGATACAAAGAGAATAATGACATCGATTGGTAGAAGATCAATAAATCTTTGGGAGCCCGTTTACGCAACCTTGTTGTAGAATGCTTTCATAAATAACCCTGCTTCAATTAGGTCTTTCAAGGGTTGTAACATGGCTTGGTTCAAGGTTATCGAAACAAAAAGATATAAGGCTCAAAATTCAAATTTAACCCACCCTTTCTTCTTGATAATATCCATTCCTATATTCAGTTAATTTGAAACGCACATTCGTCAAAAGGGTTTGACGATGTAAGGAGAAAGATGAAGATTCAAGACTTTCTTGAAATGGCAGTCATCTTATTTCGTTTTTTGGATGTCGGTGACCCTTTAATTTTCATATGGTGGTCACTGAATCTTATTTTGTTTTGTTGAGGGATTTCGTTACCTCTTTTGATTTTTTGCCTTGATCGCTCATGTTTTCATGGACCTCTTTTGAAGCTTTTAGTCCACCGGGATTACCCTAATTTTTGCCTAAGTCTCCTTTTGGGGGTATCAACTTAGCGGGCTTTTTATTGATTCTTTTGTTTTAGAGGTTGTGAATGCCAAGTCAATGGTCATTGAAGAACAACCTGACATAACTTTTGAATTTTGCGAGGTTCCTTTTGACACTTTAGATGTGTATGGAGAGTATCATGCGGTTGGTCCTCCTATGGGATATTTCATCTTGTAATTCGACTGTGTAGTCAGATTAACTGAACACTACCATGCCCGGGGTTAAGCGTAAGGGTTTGTAGATCCGAAAGAAACACCTACTCCAATGTTTGGGGATTTGAAACAATGCTTGTACATCATTAGTAGGATTTTATCCGAAAGCATACAATCAACAATTATGGTTATTTTGTTTTCGTCATCCTCCCTCCAATTTTGCTAAAACAACAGTTTGACAAAGAAAGTGAGGTGGAGAACATGGATGTATTTTTGTTTTTGATATAAGAGAAGAAAAATGAGTAAATACGGCATAATTGATTCCAAACAGGCATCATTACTTCATTAATATTACCATTTAAACACAACAATGTTTAAAAATAAGTAGCATTTAATAAATAAAAAATTACAAATGCAATGAAAACAAATCAGTCTAATGATTGCCAAAGTTAAGGATGTCTTCATGTCTGAACCATTGGCATTAGGAGATTCTCTATTGAAGTCTTCAAACTCATTCAGGCGAGAGGTTGACGTGCACCACCAGCTTTCCTTCTGGAAGGGATATGTACTTTTTGTCAATCAACTATTGAACCTTGGCTTTGAAAGCATTGCAGTCTTAGGTTGAGTGTCTTATTGATCCTGCATGATATCCATATTGCATATCGGGATCATACCCAGGTGGGTATGGTTGTGGCAACAACTTGAGAGACTTAGGATCCACAAGCGAGATTTGAATCAGATATGGAAGAAGTTGACTGTATCTCATATGAATTGGATCAAGAGGAGCATTCCTTCTTTCCAGATTGTTTCGAGGCTTATGATGGTTCTGATGTTGATTTTGACATCCTCGACCATGAGATCTTTGATTTGTAAAGGGAGCAGTCCATGGTTGCTTGTATGGCGCTCTAGAAGCTGGAGATTGTCCATAAGGATAGTCTGGTGCTGGAAATGGTGATTGTTGAAAAGATGAAAGATCATAAGGTCTTGCTGGTTCTCCATGAGAATACCCAACATCTGTCATGACTGCATCGGTTTCATCTTCCTCCTCCTTTTGGGAATTTTTGAGGGATTCTGTCTCGATAGCTTGGTTGCTCGAGGCGCCTTGGATTCTTCCGCTTTTGAGGACACTCTCGATGCGTTCTCCAATTGTCACCAAGTGGGCAAAGTATGATAACACACTGCCTACCATTCTTTTGAAGTACGGGCTCTTCAAGGTATCCATAAACAAGTCAACCAATTCCTTGTCCAAGAGTGGTAGTTTCACTTGGGTTGCCAATTCTCTTCGTCGTTGTGCATAGCCCTTGAAAGATTCATTGCTCTTTTGAGATAAGCTTTGCAGTTGCCTTCGGTCTGGAGTCGTGTCCAAGTTGTAGTCGTACTGCTTCAAAAAAAACATTGGCTACATTTTCCTATGACTGAATATGGCTTCTTTTCAACTTTGTATACTAGCTCAACGATGCTCCAACCAAACTGTCTTGAAAATAGTGAATCATCAGCTTGTCGTCGTGAGTATGTGATTCCATTTTTTCAGAAGAACATCACCAAATGGTTCCTTGGACATCCATCCCCTTTGTACCTCTCGAAATTGGGTACTTTGAATTTTGGAGGGATCACTAGGCCTGTCACTAAGCACATATCGTGTCTAAGATTGTCATTCACATCCATTGCTCGGACTCTCTCCTCAAGGGCATGAAGCCTTTCAACATCAGGATTGGTCAATGGCATCAACTGGGATTGAGTATGGATATTCACTTATAGAGAATTATAGTCAGGCAGAGGGTCATACATTGGGCTCGTAATTACATTAAAGCCTGATGAGGAACCAACATTCCCTGTGACACCATGTTGAAAATTGTTCTTTGACTGGGCTAGCCTAGCTTCCAACATATGGCCTATCCATTTTCAACTCAACTTAATTATGTTCCAAGTGCTCCCTTATCTTTTAGTAGATCTTCAAGGGTTTAGTACGAGTGTCAGGAAATCAGCCTGCTGGTAATGGGAAAAAGGCGGGATGAGTTTTTTTTGGTTTATGAAAATGATATGCAATCCATGCTGATGATATGCGAATGCATGAAATTTTGTATTTGGCTATGCAAAGAAAGCGTAATGCAGGTATAATTAGGATCCAGGATAACATGAGTATCACAGAATAACCTACTAGGTAGGCTCCATATAATGGATAATTTTAAACTTTCTACCCATAAACCACTCACAGGGTTGGCTCTGAGGTTTTTGATAAGGTACCCAAAGTCATGGACGTTAATCGTATCAACATCCTGCAACAGGCTAGTTGTTTTATGAAGAGAGTAAAAATAGGTCCATTCTGGACGGGGTTATCATGTTAGGAACACAAGGAGTGGTCCTTGGAGTCTAACACTACACAACCACCAAGATATAAACTGGTTCTAGGAGTGGTTCCTAGAGTCATGGACCCTTCATGAATCAAGTCATGCGACAGGCTAGCTGCCTTACAACGAGATCTACGAAAAGGTCTACTCTAGGGGAAGACTTCATGCTAGGCTCACAAGGAGAGGTCCTCGGAGACTAACCCTACACAACTTACAATTCTAAACTTAGGTATTCCCTCTTCTTTTTCCAAAGCTCGGGTGTAGAGCTTTACTCATTATATCATCCCCGAATCTATGGATACAAGCAAGATGATAAACATATAATAAAAGAGAAAGCAGAAAGCAAACAAATAAGCAAACAAGTATATACAACATGAAGAAAACAAATAAGTAAAGCCAACATTTATCGCAAGGTTAACTAAATTAGGCTTGAATCTCTCTTGCTTGGAGCAATAAATCCCCAACAGAGTCTCCAGTTGTCGCATCTCGATAAATACGATCCCTCGCGATGGTCGCAGAAAAAATGATTCAAACAAAGTCGCCATCGAACTTTATTTATCCCAATGAAGAAGTAGGAAAATATCGATAAAACCTTTAAAAATAGAATAATGGTCGTCGCAACCATATTCGGGAGTCGATTACGCAAGGGGAAGGTATTAGCACCCCTCACGTCTGTTGTACTCAACGGGAACCTTTTAGTTAAACTTGCAATTTTAATGTTAGCTAATGTTATTTGTTTTCTTCAAGTGATAAAAATATTGAAAAGAGATATGGATGGAAACCTCAGAAGGGGGAAAAGGGAGGTTTTTTATTAGTGTGCTCGTAAAGATCTAGCAATCTCCTGCCTACGTGTCCTTATGGTGCAGAAAGGAAATCAGAGCATTCATAGTTCAGGGAACTACAATTTATTGGTGTCTTTTAATGAATGACTGTTTAGATCACGTTCTAAAGGTTAAACATTGGCTTGTCTACTCTCGGCGGAGGCTTAAGCACTAGTTTGTTATGCACGTTAGAAAAGATTGAACAGTGTTCTTTTCTAAAAGAGTTTCGATCGCACGGGGACGATGAAAGAGGTTTGATAAGTTGAATATGTTTTAATGAACGAGTGCTTAGATCGCATTCTAATGGTTAAACGTTGGCTTGCATGCTCGCGGTGGAGACTTAAGCGCTAGTTTATGTACGCATTAGAAGGGATTAAGCAATGTTCTTTGTGAAAATAAGATTTTGATTTATTAAAGTTTGTTAGGATTGAATGCGTGTCTAGATCGCATTCTAACGGTAAAACATGGCTTGCTTACTCACGATGGAGGCTTAAGCGCAAGTTTGTACGCGTTAGAAAGGATTAGAAAAATGTTCTTCATAGAAGAAGTTGTTGATCACACGGGGGCAAGAAATTAAGTTAAAGTTGTGTTGAATGATTTTAGGAGAATGACAAATGTTTGGTAAGAACAAGATGTAAGCCTTGGAACCAATTAATCGGGGTATTATCGGAATGCTAGATTCCAACAACACCTTTTTCATTCAAAGTATTTAATTGTTGGACGGATGATGAACTTCCAAAAGATTGTTCAAATGTTACACCAGAATGCTAGACTTCATTTGGCCCTATTTTCGTTCGAGTATCTGAATTAAGTATTTTAGAAATGAAAGAATGAATGAACGACTAGCCCAAGACGTATACCTCAAGAGCGTTCATTAGAAGATTCAAGGAATGTGAGACTCCAAGAACCTTCTTCTTTCGTGTTTGATTAAGAAAATAGTTTTTAATGTTATGTTCATTGGGAAACATTTGAAAATAATCAAGTTTTATTCGCTTTTGAAAACGATTAATAAAATGATTTTGAAAATTATTTTGGAAATATTCACCAATTAATTAATTAATTATATATATATATATATATATATATATATATATATATATATATATATATATATATATATATAAAACAATTAATATACAAAATAAATAAATAAATGAATAAAAACTACACTTAAATTGCATTAAGAGACATGCAGTATTTGATCATCTAAGCTAAAACAAAAAAGAACTCTATAATATATTTTATAATATATAGGGTTTAGGGTTTAGGGTTTAAAAATTATTTCTTTGATATATTTTCTAATTGGCAGAAGATGTCTTAAGTAGAGGTATTTCTTGTTTAGTTGTCAATAAGAAGTTGAAGCTAATTAAAGCAATGAAGAAGACGACGGTTCCTTCTCATGTGTTGTACGTAAACGGCATTATGGTTTTCTGTAAAGGTGATGCCTGCTCTACTCAGGCCATTAAAACTTTGTTTCAAAGGTATGCAATGATGTTTGGTCAACAAATCAATCATTATAAATTTATTGCTTATGTCGGGTCAATGTCGAATATTAGGATGTTGACAATATTGAACACCTCATGGGTTTCACTATTGGTACGACCCCGTTCATCTACCTTGGAGCTCCGATTTTTCGGGGGAAGGTGAAACAAATCCACTTCTAGTTTATAGCTGACAAGGTTTGATCGAAGTTGGCAGCGGAAAGCCAGCCTTTTATCCATCGCGGGCAGACTGTTTTTGGTAAAATTGATAATCCAAAGTATGCTTCTTCGCACGTTGTTGATTTATTTTTGGCCTGTTTTTGTCCTAAAAACTATTGAGCGTTGGATAAGGAACTTCATCTGGGTAGGTGAAATCGATAAAAGGAAAATGGTCATCGTTGTTTGGCATAAATGTTGTCGTCATTTTGATGAAGGAGGATTGGCGATTAGGTCCTTGTTAACTCTGAATGAAGCTTCAAATTTAAAGCGATGTTGGGACATGACAAACTCGAAGGATCAATGGGCGGCGTTAATTAGACAAAGAGTGATGAGGGACGACAAGCACATCAACTACGCTATTTATTCTTCTTTGTGGAGCAGCATGAAGGGGTCCTTTGGAGATGTAAAAGAGAATTCGACTTGGGTTTTTGGCAATGGCAGGAGCGTAAAATTTTGTCTGGATAATTAGAATGGTTCTTCGGCATTGAACACCTTAGGCTTGAATGACCGCAATCAGGTTTTCATTAATGATAGAGTTTCAGATTATATTTCAAATCGAGAATGGAGTTTTCCTCAGAGTATTGTTAGGAGTTTTCCTTCCATTTCTAATCTTCTTGCTAAAACTCGCATTCCTATTGAGGAAAAGGAAAATGCTTGCATTTGGAACCCGACTGAATATGGTATCCTGACCATTAAAGTTGCTTATAAGTTCAAACATGTTGCTGCTCCAATTCTGAATTGGGGTAAATCGATATGGAACATTCTTATTCCACCTTCTAGGTCTCTCTTATTTTCGAGATTTCTTCATCAAAAAATTTCCACTGATGAAAATCTTGCCACTAGAGGGATGAACGTTCCTTCCATGTGCAGTTTTTCTTGGATCACATAAAGAGTTCTAATCATATATTTTTCAAGTGCGGTTTTTCCGGTAAACTTTGGGGACATATTTCTTTTATCTTGTCTCATGATATCCAGACCGTTGATGACTGTTGGGCAACATTGAATAGCCACTTTTCTGCTCAGTGCAAGTTGGTTGTGTTGGCAGTTATTATAAATACTTTTAATGTTATCTGGAATGCTAGGAACAGACTCAGGTTTAACAACATCAAAACTCATTGGAAGACGACATTCAATGCCATTATTTCTGAGGTTTCTCACACTGGTAATGTTTCTTTCAAAACCAATTATATCTCTATGTTGGATTCCAATATTCTTAATGGCTTCAATGTGAAGTTCAATCCTCCCAAGTCTTATATAGTGAAAGAGTTTCTATGGCACCCTCCTATTTGTTGAATTGTAATTCTTTGTGTTAAAGGAGTATTTTTGATAGAGTCTGTTATCATCGAAATATTGTGTGTCGAAATTGTGTGAGTGTCGAAGTATCGAGGAGTTATCCTCGACATGGATTTGGTTTTAAACCTAATTTGTAGTGTTGGAATAACTAAGTATTTTGGGTTTCTGTTTATGGGTTTTGCTTGGGGAGCAAGCAAGAAAAATTTATAAATAGGGAGTAACCCCTATTATCGTAAACACTTGAATTTTGCACTTGCAAAAGAATAAAGAACCACAGTTTGTGAGAAGAGAGGAACTCTGTAAAAAAATCCATCTTCTTCTTTCTCTTGATAAACCCTAACTATTTTATTCGCAATTCAATCTTCTTTTCTTGTTTTTCATCACCATTGTACAGCGATACAATCTTGCAACCAAGGTTGGTTGATTCACTTGAGTGAAGAGTGAAGAACAAGAGGGAGTTCGACCGGTGAAATTGACTCTTATTCATCAAGATTGATTCAGATTTACTTAAAGTCTTGGGTTTAATTCCAACATCTAGTATTTAGTGCACTGGCTGAGCGATTCTTGGAAGCATAACATGATGCATCATCCGAACAAGCGTTTTCAGGCGAGTCTCCCAATTCTGAAGAATCGGAATTACGAGAATTGGTACAAGAGGATAAAAGTTATCTTTTGCTATCTAGATCTTTAGGATCTTGTGAATGAGGGAGTGACACCGCTTGCAGCAAACACGACGGATGAAGAAAAAACTATACACAAAGATTTGAAGAAGAAAGATTATAAAGCTCTCTCTATAATCCATCAAAGCATTGATTTTGATAATTTTGAAAAGGTTAGTAATGTTGAATCAGCGAAAGAAGCATAGGAAATTCTTTAAAAATTGTTTGGAGACGGAGAGAAGGTGAAAAAGGTGAGGTTACAAACGGGTGAATTAAATTAAGGTATGTGGAAAAGTGTTGAATTCAAGATCAGTTGTTTCAAAGATCTTGAGGTCATTGGCTCCAAAATTCGACCACGTGGTAGTAGCCATAGAAGAGTCAAAATATTTTTCAGCATTGACAAAAGAAGAGCTTTAAGTGACGCTTGAATCTCATGAATAAAGAATGGTTGAAAGAGATGCAAGAAATTCGAAGAGTGATGTGGCTTTGCAGGCGCAATCACCAAGAGAAAAGAAAGGAAAAGGTAAGTGGATAGACAACAAAGCTAGATGAGGCTACAACAATTCGACTGGTCGAAATCAGCAAGAATGAGGTTGGTCGAACCAGAGAAGGCCCTCATACCAAAGCAACCAAAGAGGTGCTGGTGCGGGTAGAGAAAGATGTGGTAGTCAAAAACCCGACAAAAGTCACATTCAGTGTTTCAATTGTCAGAAGTATGGTCACTATTCTAGTGATTGTCTTGAAAAACAAAAGAATCAAGAAAATGATGCAAAGTTTGCAAAGCATGAAGAGGAAGAGATGTTGTTGATGGTCACAACAAGAGATGAAGAAAGATTCCAAGACCAATGGTACTTGGACTCAGGATGCTCATCACGCATGAATGGTAGGAAGGATTGGTTTGTCAACATAAAAACCTCAATGAAGAACATGGTGAAATTTGCAAATGACAATACTTTAGCAGCTGAAGGTATTGGTAATGTTCTGACTATGAGAAAAAATGGCAAAAGGGTCGGTAATTTCCAATGTACTGTACATACCAGGCATGAAAAGTAATTTGGCCAGCATATGACAGTTGGTCGAAAAAAACTACAAAGTGTCGATCAAAGACAAGATGATGAGAATTCTCGACTCAGGTGGAAGGTTAATCTTTAAGGCACATATGTCTCAAAATATAACCTTCAGGATTGAACTTAATGTGATGGAGCACAAGTGTCTTGCAATTGTGACTAGCAGGGATGAATGGATATGGAACTATAGACTTGGCCATATCAATTTCAAAGACATCGGAGATTTGAAAAGAAGAAATATGATTTTAGGGTTAATAGAAATTGACATTCCAAATGAAGTGTGTGAAGAATGTGTACAGGTGAAGCAGCACAAGAACAACTTCAACAAGGATGCAGGAAGCAAGTCGAAGGCAATTCTTGAAGTCATATACTCGGATGTGTGTGGTCCTATCCAGGTGGATTCGATTTGAGGTGACAAATACTTTGTCACATTTATAGATGATTTTAGTAGAAAACTATGGACTTACCTGATCAAGAAGAAAAGTGAAGTGATTGAGGTATTTGCCAAGCGTAAATTATGGTTGAAAGACAAAGTGGTCAAAAGTTCAAGATTCTGAGGAATGAGGGAGGTGGAGAATATGTGTCGAAATACTTCGACATGTTATGTGAAAAGAAGGGATTATGCATGAGGTGGTGTCACCATACACCCCATAACAAAATGGAACTGCATAAAGGAAGAATAGAACCATCATGAATATGGTTAGAAGTATGTTGAAAGGCAGGCATCTATCCAAAGAATTATGGGGAGAAGTTGTGTCAACTGCAACATACATACTGAACAGATGTATGACGAAAAGGCTAGAAGGAATCACGCCAGAAGAATGTTGGTCTAGTGTCAAGCCTAGCTTGAGTCATCTGAAGGTATTTAGATCTATAGCCCATAGACATGTGCCTGATTAGTCGAGAAGAAAGCTCGATGACAAGTTGAGTCAGATGATTCTAATAGGATATCATTTGACTGGAGGTTACAAGTTGTTCGACCCGGTGAACAAGCAAGTAGTGATCAACAGGGACGTGATCATAGATGAGCTTAAGGAATGGGATTGGACTGAAAATGTCAAGAATGATTCAGTGAGAATCTTATGTGAAGAACCAATAATAAAAGTAGAAAGAGGAGTTCGACAAGAAGAAGTCAGAGGCCAAGCAAACACAAGTAGACCATAAAGAACAAGACACATGCATGAAAGGTTGCAAGAATGTGTGATTACATCAGATGATGTGGTCGATAATGAAGGTGAGCTGGTACAATATGCTTTCTATGCAGATGTTGAACCAATCAATGCAGTTGAGGCATTGAAGGATTCAAAGTGGGTGAAAGAAATGAATGAGGAACTGAAGTCCATTGAAGTCAGCAACACTTGGTCACTTGTTGAATTACCTCAAGACAAGAAGGCAAATGGATGTGAAATTTCATTCCTGAATGGCCTCTTAGATGAAGAAGTTTATGTTGCACAACCAGTTGGATTTGTGAAACAAGGTGGAGAAAACAAGGTATACAGGTTGCATAAAGCCCTATATGGACTTGAGCAAACTCCAAAAGCTTTGAACAAGAAGACCAATAGCTTTTTAAGGGAGAAGGAATTTGTGAAGTACACAACTGAGCATGGAGTATATGTAAGAAAAAGCAATAGTGAATTTCTTATACTATGTCAAAAAATAACACTTAAAAAGGAATAATCTTGCATCTCAAATCTCTTGAGTATTTCGCCTGCATATCTTCTTTCGTTATTTTCGTTCCTTTTTAAGTGTTATTTTTTGACTTTTTACCCATATTAAGAAAGCAATAAATATGATTACTTTTCAAAGAATAATTCTCTATTTATCTATAATACTCTTTATTATTTATTTCATTCATTTTACTTTTTGCCTTTCTGTAATAATTACTTGAAGGCAATTTTGAAAAAAATACAATTAATATTACCTTAAACTTTGCAAGTGACAATTAAAAATGAACAAAAAATTATCAAGAAAGTGACACTTAAAAAAGAACAGAAAATGTATAACATACTCTAAAAAAATACATTTTATAATAGCGATTAAGGTATTAATAAGATAATGAAGAACCTTCCGGATATAAGAACTAGATAGAACAAACAATTATTTACTCTGCCAAAAAATAAATGTTACATTTGTAAAATTTATTTATCTCAAAATAAATGTCATATTTATAAAAATTATTTGTGTCGAAATAAATATCACATTTATAAAAGTTATTTGTTTCAAATTAAATATGACTTTTAGTTTTCGATGCATTTTTAGATTTGATTTTTCAATTGTATCTTTAATTAATACTTTTATTTTACTATTTCTTTCATCTTACATTAATGATAATTAAATACATCAATTATCAATAAATATAATTTGATAAAATTATTATTTTAACTCTTTCATTTAATTATATAGCGGTATCTTAGGATAGTATGATACTCCACCGGTGACATAAGTCCATCAATAGAAATAACAAGGAAAAAGTCTTGAACATGTGCGACTTGCAAACAACCAAAAATGATTTTCTTTCTTGTGCTCATGTCAAACGTTATATCCATGTTATGAACTATTAGTAGATTAATAGTTATACTTTTATTGTTTAAAAATATTAAGTGAAATATGGATGGAAGAATCAAACTCGCGTCCCTAAAAGTAATTTTTTTTATACAACTATCAATTAAGTTGACTTAACGAAATAATATTTTAAATTAACCACTTATATGATTGAGCGTCATCATAATCGATACTACAATTTAAGCTCTTCTAACTAACAAGATAAAATATTTCATTAGTCAACTATACTCCTTCACTTTGATACGTGAATCTACTTATTTTATTTTTTTTAGAAGATATTTATACATGTTAGATCTTGTGTTGGGGGTTTATTGTAAAATATGAAATGATAAAAATGGTACGATGAAATTGTACAAAATAAATTCTAAGGTGTGTGTTTACATTAAGTTTTAGGTTCGATTCGCTTCCACCAATTTAATTAAATTGGATGCAAATATATAATTCGACAAATCCCTTTTAGGATATTTTAAAAACCTTAACCTGAATCGCAAATTCATATTAAACATATCGATCAACGGTATTTTATAAAATAAATTTCTCTCGCATATTAGGGGTACCCATATGCATCTGAGCACCCTTGAGTAGGAAGTTCTATGTTCAAATCTGAATGGGTGTAACTCTTAGAAATTCATTTGTTAAAGTAACAAATAATATATAAAAAAATCCAAATTGAGGTGTTGAACCTTTAGATCTTTATTCAAAATCAAAACCACTACAAAAAATTACAACTCATTATAATCCAAAAATTCCATAGGCGAAATTTATTCATAATTTGAGCCACGGAGTATGTGTTTTTTTTTGTCGATTTTGTTGAGCATAATTTATTGCAGTAATACGAAATTCATCATAAAAAAATAATCACTAAATTATTTTAGAAGGTCTATACAAATATTTGATTATGTTTGATTTTCATGTTTAGGTTGTAGAGAAATGTCCGCTTAAGGAAACAATGAGCAAGCTACCAAGTCTCCTGAACTCTTCTGGTCAGTTTTTAGCAACAATCTATTTCAATAACTTACTCTTTCAACAATACTAAAACAATGTAAATATAATAATGGAAACTAAACCTCATCCTTTATATTGTTCAATGTATGATTTTGCAACCAATAAATAAAGTATGAAAGATCTAATTCGGATAAGTTTTGCAGTGAGTGATGAAGGTGAAAATTGGAGCTTAGGACAAAGGAAATTGTTTTGTCTTGAAAGAGTTTTACTTCAGAGAAATAGAATTTTTGTTTTGAATAAAGCTATTGCATCCATTGACTCTGCTATAGATGACATTCTACAAAGAGTAATTAGACAAGAATTTGCAGAATGCACAGTTATAAATGGTGCTCATAGAGTTCCAATTGTAATAGACATTGACATGGTCATGGTCCTCTCTTATCGTATGTTAATTCTTTAATCTTCTCTACTTTTCTTTTCAAGTACTATTTTTTACCTCACAATTTTTGGTGGTTTATCAAAGGGAAACTAGTGGAATAGGACGAGCCTTCAAAGTTAATAAGTGTTAGTGATGATTCACTTAGGTAAGGAAGGAATGGGAGAGAGTTTGAAAGTAATTGTAGTAAATTGTTGTTATATTGAGAGTTATATAAATATGTATTTATATATAATAGGCTACTTGTGACCCAAGTAGCTAGCATAACAAACTAACTAATTTGCTAATCAAGTAATTAATTTAGATTATATCACAACACCCTTTTATAATTCAAGTTGTCAAACACAAACTACTCATAATCGATCTGAAATATTTCTAATTTCTTTTTCAAACTCAAGAATATGTCGATCTTAAATCCTTTGGTGAAAATGTCATTCAACTGTGTTTCACTTGAGCAATGTCTTACTTCAAGTTCACCTTGATTTACCTTCTCCCTAGGGAAGTGAAATCTAGCTTCAATGTGCTTACTCCTTTCATACAGAACTAGATTCCTTACAAGATTGATGGATGACTTGTTGTCGATCTACAGCATCAAAGATTTCTTTACTTCGACCCCTATGTCATCTAGCATATATCTGGTCCAGATTACTTGACAAGTTGTATAGGATCCTACTATATACTCGGAAGCCCCGTACGATGATAATGCTACCACGGGTTGATTTCTCGAGCACTATGAGATTAGTGCACCAAATACTTGAAATAAATAATCAGTTGTGCTTCTTCAATCTTCCTTATCTCCATATTAATTATCATCTGAATAGCAATTAATCACAACTTTTTTAGTTTCAAAATATTTTGGAAACAGGATTCCACAATTTACTGATCTTTTTAGATATCTCAGGATTCTTCTTGTAGCCTTCATGTGTGACACCTTTGGTTCATCCATGTATTTGCTTGCCAATTCGACTGAGAAGCTTATAGCATGTATGTTATTGCACACATACCTCAGAGATCCTACAATTTGTTTGAATAAAGTGATATCGGCATTGTCCTCCTCTCCATACTTCTCCAGTTTCAGATTAGTTTCGACATATGGGGATGCATGATTTAAATCATCCATCCTGAATCTCTTGAGTACTTCTTTGACATACTTCCTTTGATGCGGCATCATACCTTGATTGGTAATTTGAAATTTCATGCCTGGGAAATACGACAAGTTTCCCAGATATGACATTTCAAATTCCCTTTTCATCAGCTCTTTGAACTTTGATAAGTTCTCCATGTTATTTCTAGTTACTAGCAAATCATCGGCATATAAGAAAATGATGATTATATCTTGTGCCATGACTTGTACATAGACACCATACTCAGACCTACATTTGATGAATCCCAATTCGACTAAGTATGAGTCGATTTCCTTTTTCTATACCCTAGGTGCCTGTTTGAGACCATAGTGCTTTGTGAAACTTGTACACTTTCCTTGCTTCCTCCTGTATCACAAACCTAGGAGGTTGTTTGAAATACACGACTTCATCTAGGGACCATTCAAAAATGTTGATTTCACATCTAAGTGAAATGTCGATCAGCCTTGCTTGCATGCCAAGGCTACCAACAATCTGAAAATTTCCAATCTTGCTACTGGTGCATATTTTTTTTAGTAGTCGAGTCTTACTCTCTGAAGAAAACCCCGATCTACTAATCTTGCCTTATGTCTTGCAAATCATCCATCAGCATTGTGCTTCATCTTGAACACTCACTTCACTTCTATATCATTTGTGTATGTTGGGAATTCTATTAGCTCCCATGCATTAAATATTTCAATTACTTGTAACTCTTCGACCATAGTTGCCTTCCATTTTTTATGCTTTAAGGCCTTACCATAGTTGATAGGTTCATCACCTACAAGTAAAGAGAAATGAACTAAATCTCCATTTAGTGTGACATTATTATCACCAACCACTTCACATTCTTAAAGCCTTATGGGGAGAACTTTGGTTCTTTGAGGTATTTGGCATGTGCGAGCCACACCCTCTCTATTGTATTTTTCAACTTAGACCGTTACTGGAACGTCATTAGCTAGAATTTCTTCGTGCTCGCTACTTTCATCATAAAAGGCATAGATCATCATTGGATTGTTAGTTGCATCACCTAAGTTCCAATCCCATAAAGAGTTATCGTTAATCACAATGTCTTGACTCATCACGGTCTTATCATTGATTAGATTTAATATCCTATATACTCTAGTCTTGTGATATCCTATCAGAATCATAGGCTCACTTTTAACATCAAGTTTTCTTCTTCTTGCATCAGGAACATGCTTGTAGCAAATAGAGTCAAACACCTTTAGATGACTCACTGATGGTCTTTTGCCACTCCATACTTCTTTAGGAACCTTTTTCTTCAATTTCTTGGTAAGGCACCTATTAGAATATAGACAATAGTGGTGACTACTTCACCCCATAAGGATTTTGGCAAGTTCTTTTACTTTAGCATGCATCTATCCATATCCAATATGGTCATGTTTCTTCTTTCTGCTATTCCATTATGTTGAGGCGTGTAAGGAGCAGTTACCTCATGATCAATACCATGTTCTGCACAGAACTCCTCAAATATATTGGATGTGCATTCGCAACCTCCATATGTTCGTAGAACCCTGATCTTCTTTTCACTTTGATTTTTGACAAGCATTTTGAATCTCTTAAAGATTGAAAATACTTCGTCTTTGCACCTGATCACATAGATCCAAAGCTTTTGACTATATTCATCGATAAATGAGACAAAATACATATTTTCACCAATGGTATGATCCTCAAATGGGCCAGATATATCTTAATACTACTTCTAGTATGCAGGAGAATCTCATTAGCATAGTCGAAATGGAAGAGTTCCTGGATTGCTTCCCTACTAAGAAACCTTCACAGAGTTTGTCGAGCATCACAAGACTTCGTATACCAATTAGCATATCTTGAGTAATTAGTTGATTGAGTAACCTAAAATTCAAATGGTCAAACCTCAAATACCACAACCAAATATGCTTGTAGTCGACAACTTTTTTTAGGAATTATACTTCAACCAAACTGATCATGGTCTTAAATTTCATATTCTTCTACATATGAGATTTTAAGAGCAAATTATTCTAGGTGTTAAACATTATAAGGCTTCATCTATCATAACCACTGAGAAATCTTTTTTGACTAGTTGACCAACACTTAGCAGATTGCACTTTATTCCAAGTACATATAGTACATATTTGATCATAGCTTTTGCTCCATTGCATTTTGTCGCTCCCTTGTCTTTCTCGTACCAGCAATTCTTGGCCAAGTGACCCCATTTTTCACAATTATGGCATTGCACGCTTTTCTTCTCTTGTTTGTCTTTCTGATATGATGTTCCTTCACCTCTTTTTGAGGATTCAGAAGCCCTATCATCACCTTATGCTTTTGAGGGTTCATCCAAGACTTCTTGCTCTGAGTATTGTCTCATTTTTCCTTTTAACTTGTTGGAACCACCATGCTTCTTCCATGTTTGTTCCTGTAATGCTTGTATTGAATCTTGAACCCCATCTTTCCTTTCGACAATCCTTACCTCATGTGCCTCTAATGAACTAACCAAATCTTCCAATTTCAAGGTTTCAAGATTGTTGGATTCTTGAATGGCTATGATAATGTGATCAAAGTGATAGGTCAATTTACGCAATACCTTCTCAACTATCATCTTATCTGTTAAAACTACACCACAATCTTTCATGAGATGAACAAGATTCTGTACCTTCGAGACATAGCATGTAATATTATCTTCTTCTCCCATCTGCAGTAACTCATACTGCCTTCACAATATTTGCAACTTGACAACTTTAACCTTATCACAACCATCATAATACTTGACACGAATGTCATATGCCTCCCTCGTTGATTCATCGTGAGAAATCTGATGAAAATTCGATGTATCAACTGTAGATTGAATATAAAATGCATCCTTGCAATCTTTCTTCTTGGTATCCTTGTGAATTGTTCTCTGAGCACCATTTGCATTGTTAGCAAGCTCATGAACATCATGGGTAACCACTTCTAGGGTTTCATGAAAACCAAACAATGATTGCATTTGTTTTCTCCATCAAATCCAATTTTTCCATCAAGAAATGGAAGAGAATTGGGAATACCATTGCTACCATTCATCTTTGTAGAAAATACGATCCACAATCTCTGGAAACACGACCACTTATGTGTAGTTCTTGAATTTTCGATCAAGAAGAACAAAGCAGAAGCTCTAGATACCAATTTGTTAGTGCTTATGCACTTAGGTGGAGAAGATGTAACACACTAACTATTTATATTTAATTTTGTAGAGTTTTGGGAGTGTTTTTAGTTGAATAACTTAAATTGGTGAATTTTGGTTAGATTTAGTGTAGAAATGAGGGTTGGTGTTTTAGCAGTAAACTACATTTAATTAGATTTTTAATTAATAGAGAAAATATGAGAATATTAGCTTTGGGGTAATATAATTGACTTTTAAGGAAGTTAGGGAGGTGGGTGGAGTTATAGAGAGATGATGGGATTTTTTATAAATTAATTAAAATAAAGGAGAATTAGGTTTTATTTATTTATGAAAGAAAAATAGGGAGAGTTTGTCAGTATGTGAAAAAGTTGTGAAAGAGGCGAGGGGGAGAGAAGAGCAAACCCTATTAGAGCAAGAGTAAGAGAAAGGAGTTTCATAGTCAAATCTTCAAGTTTTTTTGAATTCGAGGTAAGGGGGTTATTCATGTAAGGGTGTTTAAGCTGATGGATAGTGAGGATTCCTTACCTTCCTTCATTTTTACATTTTCTTTTCCTCCATTTATGAGGTTTTTGAGGCTGAAGAAGGTTTGTGCAAAACATCTCTAAGGAGGTTGATATGATATGATTTCCTTTTGTACTTGATTGATTGTAGATTTTGAATTGATAAAATATGTCGATGCCTTATGATAAATCGAGAGTATAAATGTTTAATCTTTGATGTTGATGTGATAAAATGTTGAATTTGTGATGTTTGATGTGATAAAATATTGAATTTGTGATGTTTGATTCATATTGTTCATGTTTATGTTTATCTGTGTATTAGGGAGGTTGAGACTCAAATAGGTGAGCTCTGAATCTGTTCAATAGGGAGAAAAACGCATAAATCTGCAGATAAACATAGAAAGGGATTGGTCGTCTTGGTTCATGTGTCATGAGTTTGTAAGTCCGTTTGAGGTGCCTCTAATTGCGCTAGAAAGCAAACACAATAATCTTTCTTTTGAAGTGGGGAAATTGAGTGAGGGAGTGTTACAACATTAGCAGTTCTCTGGTTTTTAGACCATAGGCGTAGTCAAATTTCAGTCATGTGTTGGTCATATTTCTTCACGCGTAACTTGATTTTCTTAAGTCTGTTTGGGGTGTGGCCGCTTGCATTAGATAAAAGGTTTCATAATTTTATTATAAGTCTATAATGTCTGGTGTTATATTGAAGTTGGACATTATGTTTTAGATTTAAGTCAAGGTTTTAGAGTTTTACATGCTTAGAGCTGAGTTTGAGGTATTTGATATTTTTAGAGTCAAGTTGAATAAAAGGGGTTGAGTTCTGAGTTAGATGATATGTTTAGAGTTATGAGTAAGTCGTCGAGTTATGTTTATGTGTTTGGAGTGTTGTGTGGGTCAAGAGGGTTGAGTTTTTGAGTTATCTAACATGTTCAAAGTCGAGTTTATGAGTAGTTGAGTTAAGGTTAGAGTATGTCTTGTGGCTCATAATACTTGAATAAAAAGTGGAAGAGTTAGTTGTGAACTCTGTCGAGTTATGAGTTGAATTTGTTGAATTCTTAGGGTTGTATAGTGTTATTTTTACCCTGTTGGTTAATATTGTTGAGTAATTATTTAATTCAAAATATTATTGATTTTTAATTATAAATTCATGATTAATTATGTTGAGATACGTAGTTCAGAGAGAAGCTATTGTGGTGGCCTTATATTGGTGATATCTATGTTGAGGTGTGTAGTTCATAGAGGAACTATTGTGGTGGCCTTATATTAGTGATGATGTGGATTCAGAGAGGAATCGGTGATGATTTTTGCATTGCTATTGTTTGTTGAATTTCATGCATCATGTATGTTTGAGATAGGTTTACGAACTTCAGTCTAGAGACGAGTTTCTGGTTCAGAAGTGGGGACCAGTGATGAGTTTGGGACTTTAGTCCAATGACAAGTTCCAGGTTCATAAATGGGGACTTGGGATGGGTTTTGGTTCAGAGAGGAACCAGGTTCTAATATGAACCATCGGTGGGTGGATAAATCAGTAGCATAACTCTGATATGCAAAACTTGGTACCACAAGCATTGAAGTAGAGGTGTTGATTACATTACATACATAACTATACTGGTGAATGATGATTGTTATGGATGATTATTTGTTGCATTTCATGCATCATGTATGTCGGAGATAGGTGTACAAACTTCGTCTAGAGACGAGTTTCTGATTCAAAAGTGGGGATCATTGATGAGTATGGGACTGCAGTCCAATGACGAGTTCCAAGTTCAGAAGTGGGTACCTGGGATGGGTTTTGGTTCATAGAGAAACCAAGTTCAAAGAGAAATCATCGGTGGATGGATAAATCAGTAACATAACTCTGATATGCAAAACTTGGTACCACAAGTATTGGATAGGGGTGTTGATTGCATTGCATACATAATTATATTGGTGAATGATGATTGTTATGCATGATTATATTTTTTATGGTTGAGTGGTTTATCCTTGTTGTTTTATACACCATTAATATTTATGAATGTATTTTCACCCCCTTTTTATTTATGTGTTGTTCTTTACCCTGTGGTACAGATACTCAGATAAAGGAGTCTTAGCTATTGTTGAGTTGGAGGATGGTGTAGTGGTCTTCTTTGTGGTTTATCGCTTTGGGTTTATTTTAGTTTCGTGTGTCGCTCTGATAGTGTAACACTGAGGTGGGTTACCTTTACTATTTGTGTTATGCTAGTTGTTTAATTGAACCTCTTTTCTATAAAATGAAGTGATTTATAATTTGAGACAATTAAAGTTGAAATGATGGTTTGAGTTCCGTTGCTTTATTATGAAATATGAAACAAATTTTCTATGTTGAGAAAATATGTGATACCTTATCGCTGAGTTAAATTTATTCCGCATGTTTTTATAAAATAAGTGTTTTGGGGTTTAATGTGTTATAGAAGTAATGGGGGAGAGAGAGAGAGAGAGAGAGAGAGAGAGAGAGAGAGAGTAATTGTAGTAAATTGTTGTTATATTGAGAGATATCTACACATGTATGTATATACAATAGGCTACTTGTGACACAAGTAGATAACATAGCAAACTAACTAACTTGTTTATCAAGTAACTAACTTGGATTATATCATAACGATAGGCACCAACTCTTCATTCTCTAAGTTGGTAGCTAAATATTGGTCCAGTTACAGGAATAATTCATTCCCAAACATTAGTAGGTAGCACCAATGAAAAATGTTTTAATCGAAAATAAAGATTAATAACTTGAAAGCAAAATGGTTGAATCTCAACAGTTATGAACCTAGGATAATAAAGGGGAAAACTGATTCCTTGAATTTATATATATATATATATATATATATATATATATATATATATATATATATATATATATATATATATATATATATATATATATATATATCAATTTAGTTTCTCTTTCTAATATATTCATAATAGTCTATTATGCCTTCGGTAGGTATTATAGATGATAGAGAGTCTCTCAACAGATCCAATCAGTATTATTTTGCTGTATAAAATAAGGGAATTTCTTATCCCACACTATAGGGTGGAAAACATCCTATGAAAAATCCAAAATTCCTCTAAGATTTTGGAGATGCATCTCCGAACGCACCGTTGTCTTAAGTCAAAATGTTACAACTTATTCGGAGATGCATCTCCGAAATATTTCAAAACACATCTCATGCATCCCTCTATGAAAGGCCCATTTTAAATATTTATTGATCCAAAGATGCATCTTAGTTTAGGCTTTATGGAGATGCATCTCTGTAACCAGTCAAAAGAGTGCAGGTTAGTTTTATGGTTACTCAGATAAAAATTAAGATTTATAAATGGTAAAGCCTGTGTAATATGATGAGCATTAAATCATACAACTGATATACAAAAAAGGACATATAAATTCGGAGTCAATAAGTCATCATGACATATACAATAAAGTCTAAATATGCAATGAAGTCAAAATAAGTAAAAAATAATAATTGAACATAAATTCAAACTACAAATACTATCAACTATTGTGTACGCCTGACTAGAGCTCATCGGACTCCTCAACCTCCTCTGTCCCCCGTCCTCCGACGATGTCTTCGATACATTAGTGCCTCTCGTGCCTCTGTCATAATGGCATATATGATCTCCCTCACCTCAGAACCTTCAGGAAATATATCTCTGTCAATACGTGTATGTGCAATATCCACAATACGAAGACATTTAGGCAACACATCATGAGCATGATCTAACTGGTTCCCTTTGAGCGGGACAAATGCAGAAGCACGCATATCCTCAGTATAGGTCGGTACACATGACCAGTCGGAGATGCGTGGGAAGTGCTGGAGGATTCAATCCTGAAAAATGTTGGAACACACGAATCATTAGTAAGGGCGTTGCAAAAATGTGATGAAAATGACACACAAACACTAAAATACCAATAAATATTATCGTAAAAAGTGTGATAATGCTTGTCACCTACTTCATCTTCTTTCTATAACCCTCGGATAACTTATAGTGCAATTAGACCAAACAAATGGACCCTCAGTTGTACTCATGAATCCGCTCAAAGCCCTCGAAGTATCGTAGGTAGAAGACATCCACATAAGTGACACTCTTGTCCACAAAAATGTAAGTTCCAATCAAATATAACAGGTATTCTCTCATAGCATATGCTCTATGTTGCCCCACATACTCCTCATCACCTCGACCATAATTGATCTTGCATAAGTCCCCATCCCAGATAGTTGTAAAGTAACCTGAAACCACTTGGGATTAGGTTGATGCAAGCCAGTAATATTCCGCACATGGTTAATGAATTTCAACAGAACACGATCCTACATACAATAAATCATCGTCAGAAACTTATAATATAATAATAAACATAATTTAAAAAGAATGAATCCAACTAATATTTTACCTCTTTGTTCCAAATATGTATGAAAGTATGCGGGTAAAGAGGAAGCAGTGACAACTCTAACAGACGTCCTCCAAATACTGGAGGTGGCATTGGTTCATCGTCCAGAGGTGTCACTGCCTCATCAGCTTGAGATGGAAATGGATTATCAGCCTCATCAGCCTGAGGTCCCTTTTGTGCCTAGGGTGGCGTTGGTGCCTCTAGTGACTGAGGTACCTCTGGTGACTCTGGTACCTCTGTTGCCTGAGTAGGTGAAACATGTCGCCTATGGGAAGATCGAGGCAGTGAAGCGTCACTAGGTGATACCCGTCTCCTGTGGGAAGAAGAAGGTAGAGATATATGAACCACAGAAATCGGCACATCCGCATCAATTAAGCTAGAGGGAACACGAAGCTCTGAAACTTAACTATTTTCCCTCCTGACAGATGCATATTGTGCAATCTTGTTGTGCCTCAATTTGTCGTCTCTATCAGCAATAACGTCTGTAAGTAAACCAAACAAGTGCCACACAATTACTAAAAGCAACCCTACAAGCAAAAAAAGCAACAAAAAAATGCAGACAGATAAAATACGGAGATGCATCTCCGGTTCCTGAAAATCTAGACGTTGAAAAAATATAGAGATGCATCTCCAAACTTTCCTACAACTTTCATTTTCGTCAACGGCACTAATGCAAACCACTAAGACCCCAAAAATAATGATTAATCATTAATTTTAACTATGAAACACATTTCTTATTATGTATCAACTATCAAACATGCATAAACTATGTATTTCAATACCTAATCATCAATTTCTACAAATTTATACAAAAAGCTCAAAAAAAATTACAATAATAAAAAATTTACAAGTGAGAAATCTTTGAAGCTGGTGTAGATGAATGATCTCTTTATGATTGAAGAAGCTTTGATGTTGCTTGATTGATTTTGAGACAATGTAATTTTAAGAGAGTTTTAGAGAAAAATTTATTTATTTTAACAAGTGAGGAAGAAGAAGGATTCTGGTGCGTTATGTACCAACAACGTCCGAAGATGCATCTCTGTAATCTTTACGAAGTGCACCTCCATAATTTTTTCACATTAAATCAGACTTTTATTGACTTAGGATGCATTTGAAGATGTATCTTTCAATTTTAGACTTTTTTATATTTCATGTAGTACACTAGTAAAATATAGGTTACGTTGAGAAATCTCTTAAAATAATTGTAGTGGTGTTAGGATTCTTTTCAATTTGAGCTTGAAATGATAGTCAACTTGTTATAAACATTTCCTTACAACAATATGGTGAGAATGATGGAAGAAGGAAATCTTGGAAGTATCGTATTACATATATCTTGAGAGTTAAAGTCTCACATTGTTTTCACAACAAGAAAGTTTAACAAAAACTTGTGGGTGGGAAAGAAGTACCAAGTGCATGGGCCTAAAGCTCAAAACAATTCTTTTAAAAAAATGAATTAAATAATTTTCAATTATATTTTCTTTAAAAAAAAGTTATTCAAATCATCTTTTTCACGTCCCTAACCTATGTAAAAATAGGAGACCAACAAAATCACAAGTAAAATAAATTCAAAGACCAAAAAATTAATTTTAAAATAGGACAACTAAAAATTTAAAAACATTTAAATAAAAATCAAAAATACATTTAAACTAATATTTCAAATATATTATATTTTAATATACAATATTTTTGTATTCTACATATAAATCTTTATTCCGATCACCACCTCCCCCTCAAACATATGCTCTGTCTTCATTTTGATTTCATATTACAAGAAGATTTATAACTTTTAAACTATATCTTCGTTTCGAATCCATGTTCCAATGGTGAAGAGACTCTAAAAAAGAGGATATGTTTGATTTCCTCGTTTGTAAAGTATCCTGGGGAGGACTTTGTCCACCTTCCCCGAGCGAAGCAATCCCTTTGACGATTCCAATTTTTCATCTTTAAGGCCCCATGTGAAGCAATCCCATAGAAATTTACACATATTTCCAATAGAAGAAATAATTAGAGAGACATCCCTACCTCCACACCACAGCTCTCCCATTAGATTTTAGATGCTTATGCAAGACTCGCAAGATTTTTCTTTTCTTTTTTTTTTAAATGAAAATTTCCAACTGAACAGTTCCAAAATAGTTACTAAATGAATTTCATAAATAACTTTATAATTATATTTCAACAAAATTATTTTTTTAATAAATTTTATTAAGTCGGATCTGCCAAAAAAAAAGGAGCAAAAAAGTGGAGTGCTTCAATCTGTTGTCATCATTCTCTATAAGCACTGAAATTATTTGATTAACAATAAGGATTTCTAATTAGTTTGGTAGTACTTAATATAGGTGAAACACCAACCATTGTGAGTGCTCTAAATAGATGAATAGTGAAGCACTCATCATTGTTCTCTGCTTGTAGTATTAATTATAAATCACGTTTCAAGTAAGCTGCTCTATCAAGTATCAGTCATGAAGTTTTGGCAGCGAGAACGTTCTTGCCTATAACTAAACCTCCAAAGGAACTAAAACAGCGCATACATGGCTACAAGTATTACTAGAAACAGATGTGTAATCTTAACATCTACCAGATCATAAGGTTATGCTTGAAACTTTGCATGGCATGAACTAGAAACAGATGTTAGAATCCTATATGTATCAACCAGGTTATAAGGTTCTGTTTAAAACTTTGCATTTGAGCCAGGCGATCCTTTCTTCAGGTGTATGAATTGTCAAAACTAGCACTAGAATCAATTGACATTAAAGAAACACTATAAACTAATCGGCGTGAAAGCCTTTTATTTCAAAGCACATGAAACATTTAATCTAATCAAAACATAAATATTAAGAAATCTTGTTACATGCTATACAAGTACACCTTCAGGATCTTATGTTGTTTCCTACGACGTTCCTAAATAAGCTGATTGGGCCAACCCGTGCTCATACAGGAACGAGTTAAGAGGAAATTCATCCATAGTTTAAATCCCTTGACATGGAAATTACCAACCTAGGACAATTAACACAGAAAATTCAAGTAGCAAGAGACTATCCCAGCAAAGCCTAACGAGCCCTGCTTGTTACAATTGTCATTTAATCCAAACAAATTTCGCAATACCTGCAAAGACAGGACTGACTATGATTAAAAACCACCAAAGGGTTGACTATGATTAAAAACCATCAGAGTTTTTGTCAAGCACACTACCAATGCCTGTGATAAGAAAAGACTTGTATCAATTAAATTGAAAATTAGTATGACATTAGCGAATAGTGTGGCTTGGAAGCCCCAGAATGAGCCATTCAGACACAGAAGATCACTTAGGAGTTATCTCTTAAAAGAAACAATTTATCCCCCTCAGTTTTTGAAAAGTGTATTAGACTAGATGTATGGCAAATGGGAATTCAGTTTACTTTCGGACTATTTGAATGTTTGATAGTCCTCCAAATAAATATAAGACTAAATGTATGACAAATGGGAAATCAGTTTACTTTTGGACTATTTGAATGTTTGCCATTCCTACAAATAAATATAATCGTAGACTTCAGATTTACAAAGAAACGACAAATGAAGAAATATGCTTCAACAATAAAAATCAAGCTATACAACCCTTCAATTACAACAAGCTTCAATAACCACACCCTTTTGTCCATAGTGGAATCAGATAAATGGATCAAACGCGCTGTAAATGCCTTACCCTGAATCATCTCTCTTTTTTTATAAATTACCATGAATCATTTCTAATATGTGATACCAAACCAGTTCATATACAAATAAGCATAATGTGTTCTCAAAATATCATTTCCTATGTGGCAAAAACATCCCCTCAAACTGCCGTTGTGTCTAACACCAACATGGAAAAAATCCATTCATTTATTGGATTATACAAGTTACTACCAGTTTTAAAATTAAACTGAAGGGCCAATGTCTATAAAATGACAAAAATTACAAACTACATAAAATCATCTGAATTTAAGAAAACAACATTTTGTACTAAACAACTTTCGAACTTTTCTCCCAAAACTTGTCCCAACTAGTATTCAATTATAGAATATTTTTCTCCTATGCATTTCATTTCTTCTGATTCGACAAGACTTAGAAGATAAAAATAACTTGTCAATCTGGTAGAAAAATATTCATTAAAACTTACACAGAAATACAACAGCCAAGAAGATGTGTTGTCACCATATTGGGTCGTCTATACAAGAAGCTCGTCTTCAAGATAATTATACTCAAAAGTGAATTCAGTCTTGATTCTTTGACACCTGAATCATCACACCAAGTAATAGAAAAGTTAACGGAAAAAGTATAAAATCAGCCAAGTATCATATTAAATAAACACTAAAATTAGGCTGAAAATAAAAATAACAATGTTTACTCAACATACCATCCATGTTGCAGGTCATCATTTGCAATATGAAAATCAAAATACACATATGTTCCCTGCTCAAAATCATCCGTAGCAACTTTGGGCTCTTCATGACGCTGAAACCATGTATTATACTTTCGGTGGTATCTCCAAGACTGCTTCTTTAGCTCCTTTGCAGCCAAATATTGTTGGTATGTGTTCTACAGAAAAAAAAATGAATATAAGTACACATGATTGAGTAACAATAACATTAATCACATAGCACGTTCAGGTACCTGTTGATAATAAAATGCAAAGAACAGGGTGTCAGTGCCATATGCCTCAAGACCTAATCTCTCCCAAAAGGCAGGGTTGTTAACTATAGGCGCTTGTACTTGTGGATAGCTAGGAGGTGTAATTGCTGGATGCCTCTACACAACCACAACAAAATGAAAAATTAAATTAATGGTATGGGCAACCATATAATAAATTATTTAATAAATAAACCGAAATCCATACAGGTGTATAAGTTCTAGGACGCTCTGAGTCTTTAGCAAGTGGAACTTTAAAATGTGCTGCCTCAAGCATTTGTAAATTATATAGTTGATCACGCACTCCACCAGAATTAACACTTGATGCACTAAAGCTATCACCAATGGCTCCAAGGTCAACACCATTTCTTCTTCCAATGACTCCAAGGTGGCCAGCAGATTGATTTGATTGTAAAGGTTGACCAGGAGACAAATCAATATCTCTGGAAATCTGAGCAGCTTCTGGAAGAGAGGCAGATGCACCTACCTGTAGCATAAACAACAAATGGTCAATCAATATCATCATCATAATTGGGACACCCATGCACACATAAATACAAACTGAGTTTTTCGCATGTGCACACGAATCAAACAAAATGCATATTTTGCTATCTGCAAATCAGGAAAGTCTAAGACATTTGACATCCCATTGCCCTGTGCCTCTCACCAGCTTAAGATATGGACTAACATTGAGTTGGTCATCTGGTTTTCATATCACATGTTACCTGTCTATACACTAAGTACTAAATTTGTTCATGTCTAAATACCAAAACAAGAGGGGAAAGAATAGAAAACTTCTACAAATGCATATGCTCTATATTTCCTTCAAGCATTTATTAAAGATTATTCTACAGACATTCTTAGAAATAAACGTTGATATGTGTTTCTGCAAGTTATAAAGGGGTAAGATAGATCTTAAAATATAAAGAGATCATAAGTTAATAGGCATACAGGTGAATCTGCAACATATGCTGATTTCAAATCATCTTCAACTATGAGATTCTTGCCAATCCCTGTGCTAGTGGGTTCAGTTGTGGACTCGTCAGGAAAACTCTGATGTTGTTGCTGTTCTTCAATTTTATCTGCACAGTTTAAAACTTGAAATATAACCCATCTCTCGTAATAATGCCAATCTTAGATTAAAATATAAATAATTATTGTACTCTTGTGAGAGATGTATTGTTCACACATAGAACTCGAGATGATTCAATTATCATTGAAGTAATTTTTAAACTTGACTCACCAACTACGAGAAATCTTATTCCTGATTGACTTACTAGACCCCAATGACTTCATAAAAAACAAGCACTTCATGACATGATATTGACATTTTGGGTATTTATTTATTCATTTAGAGGGGAAGTCAAAACAGAGACTCTTTAAACACAAAGTACCATGAAGGAACAACCAGCGAGATTTTTTCACAAATACATCACTTGATTTCTCGGCATGATAAAAATTCTAATATTCCTTTTCATAATATTCTCTTTTTGGAAAACAAAAGAAATACAGGAAAAACAATATTCATTATGTACAGCTCACTAAACAATCAGAGCAGAATATTGTAGGTGTGGAGAGTTGGGAACTGCCTATAGACAAAACCATACCACTCTAACCATGCCCTTTTCAAAATGAGAAAAGGAAAAGAAAATGGTCCTAAGAGGAAAAGTTATAAAGCAAAACATGATCTAGGATATATTAGAGCAACGCAAAAGATACCTGCATCTTTAGCAGCACCTGGAATTGCTTGTTGACTAGACGGCGGATGTACGGAGTTGGGCTGCTGTAGCGAGACAGAAGAAATACCACCAAGACTCGGGGATTGGGCTCCAAGTCCCATACTAGATTGTGAAGAAACGGATGAGCCTTGAGAGTTGAACTGCACATATTGAGGCATGTCATACAAATACTGAAATAACTTAGGCTTAATTATGCAATTGGTCCCGGCAAATAGGAGTCACTAATTGTGGCCCCAGTAATTCCAAATCATTTCAATTTGACACACTGCAATTTCAAATCATGTTCAAATTGATCCCAGTTGAATTTTTGTTGAAGTGTCATTGATGACCGTGTTTTTCACTTAGGGACCAATTAACAAATTCAAATGACTTACACACCTAGATTTAACATCAATTAACTATATTTAAGAGACAAATTAGAATTATGTATTTTTTGTTTTTCATTACTGATATACTGCATATTGGCTGTATTTATTTATTAAGTTCGTAATTTAACTTGCTAACAAATCAATAATTACTCACTAACTAATAGCTTATTAGAACCAAGTTAACAGAGAATATGATATATGCCATCAAATATAATTTTCATGTGCCAGAAATTAATTAGAACATAGTTGTACCTGTATTTATTAGGTAATGAGATAGAGTTGTATATTATTATTTCAAAGAAAAGAAAGCTATTAATTAGAAAAGTTAAATTTACATCAAAGAGAAAATGGATGAAGGGTCCTGAAGTGCAAAACACATTAAAAAGTTTAAAGCTTTGGTATGTGTGAACCTCAATACCACATATACTAATATTTATCATGCAGTTAACAATACAAGTTTGTTAAACCAATCACACATCACCATGAAGAGTTCAAACTGTACTTGAAACTACAGAGTGAAATGTCAGGCAATATTGAATGATCCACTAATTAAGATTATAATCTGAATGTCAAATTCTTCATTGTTTCTAAAGCAATCATAAAAGATCTTGTCTTTTTCATTTCCATAAATAGGTTTCGCAGCTCACCTATGATTTCGTAGAGAAGCAAAGGAACTAGAAAACCACTTCCAATTTTACTTGCAATGTTATCAAGACACACCCAGAGTTTAGAGTAAATACCCATTTGAAAAATTATTGAACTATACCAATATCAGAAGGAAATGTGATTGCATATATTGGCCAGACAACTCAAAGATACAATACAAGCCAACGCCAAAACCACAACAGCGACTCTCTTATATCACTAAAACAGAACCAAAATAGCTAGGACCCTGGATAAAAGTTTAATTTCTTAACCAAATTTTTTAAGATATAGTTAGGAACATCGGTAAAATATTTACTTTGAAGAAACAGAGGAGAGAAAGAGCATGATGAACTCCATAGATGCATTCTGGCCATAATGAAACTTCAAATAGAAGTTAAACTGTACAAGAACGAGTAAGCAAAGAGTACCTGCTGCAAAAGTGGACTTTGTTGTTGGGAAGAAAACTGCTTATGATTTCCTGCAACAAGGGAAGGCATATTAAGAAGGGTACTGGGCCCTTGTTGTTGCACTTGCTGAAACTTCTGCAGAAACTTTTCCCTTTGATCAGGAGCTATTTCAGTTCTTCCACGAAGCTGCCCCTGAATTTCAAAATGAACAAATCCCTTCAATGGAATTAACTTTACATAGATAATGAAATACATATGATGATACTTTCATTCAACCTAAAAGTTAAATTATATACAATATTGAATAGCATAAGATATCTTCTATATTTTAACAAAGGCAAATGAAAGTTTAAATTTGTTGAAACAATAGAAAATTTAATTTTTGTAAGTACGTGTGTGAAAGTTCATGTCTTTTTAAGCAAAAACAAGAAAATTTAAGGTCAAAAATTTACCGCATCATTCTGATTCGGAAAGGGACTTCCAGGCCTCCATTGCATGCCAGGAACCACAGAAGGGGAGAAAACTCTCCCAGATACTGCTGCAGCTTCATTAACAGTACTAGAGTCAACAGAGGCAGTTCCATCATTAACCTTCCCAACCTGAGGCAAGATCAATCTATTACTTAGTGGTGATACAAGAGGTTGCACCATTCCACTACTTCCAAGTCTATCATCAGCTGCCAATATGTTTCGCTTAGTTATTTCTGAGGCTGAAGGGAGTGAACCAAAGGCTCCATTACCAGAAACCATGTTTCCGGAACCAAGAGGGATGCTGGCTGTTGCTTGATTCGACAAGCTGTTTCTGCCCCTCACAAGAGCTGCATCAGAAAGCGAAGGAGATGGCCTACGGCTAGGGAAGCTGTTAATATCTTCTTCCTTTGTAGAGGCCGACTGATTTACATTAGCATTCTCCAAGACATTTCGAACAGAATTTGAGACAGGAAGGACCGCAGCCGGAGAACTGGACAAGTTATGACCTGAAACATTCACAAAAGCAGGAGTGGCATTGTTCCCGGTAGGTGTTGAAGCAGAAGAGCTGATTCCGCCACTTTTAGGAGGTGGAGTTTTTGCCACAATGTCAGAATTGCTATCTTGAGACGCTGTCTCGTCAGCTTGCTCCTAGAGAGAAGCATTCCAATGATTAAAAATCAGTTTCCTACTCCTAGAGGGGAACAACAATGATGTCCATCTATTTAAACAGCAACTAATGAAAATGCAGCTTTTCTTCCCTTTGACTGACAGTCAAGTAAATGATAATTCAACCAAGTGCACTTGGTGAGACTGCAGTCTTGAGTCCATTATTTATAATATTAATCTTCAATTTGTGCTATTCGATATGCCATCAGAAATCATTTAAATTTAGATCGTGTGTAAGATGGATATTGTAAAAATTAGATTAAAAGAACAATTAGTGCTTTCTGTGTGTCATAGGTATATTAACCTTTCATGTTATACGCCTTAAGTTACTTATCACCACTCATGGTGATAAGCATCTCAGTTTACCATACTCCTATTTCAGTACTACTTGAAACGAAGTAGGAAAAGCCTTCCTACTAGAAAGAATGACTTGAATTCACTATTTATCATCATTGCAAACCAATAACCATTACCATCATAATATAACTAAACGGGATAAGCGATATGTTATTTACGTGACAAAATATCTGACGGGGATGTAGAGTAAATTTAACTACATAATAGAAAGAATCCCACAGAAAAAATCTGAAACATCCTTAATTATAATTTTCCATAACAGGACTTCAAGAAACATTTTCAGGTCATAAAAACAAGAAATACATACAGATGTTTGCGATGATGCTGACTGTGATGCCGATACTGCCAAAGGACTCTTCAAGCTAATACCAGGTGCCACCTGAAAAAACACATAATAAATAATGACTTCCACTTCTACAAAGAATGATTCAAATAATATAATGTCAGCATAAAAAAAGTTTGAATAACAAAGGGATTTCAAAAATAAGGGCCTAGAGTAAATAACCCAGCAAACCACAACAATAACACTATCTACCAAAGCCATTTCCCACCGGGTGGAAATAACTAGATGGATCAAACGATGCTGTAATATCTTATCATGAATCATCATATATATAATAATAATAATAATAGTAAGGCATTGAACTCCAAATACTTCATAATGGTTCAGCCAATAGGTTTGCTAAACATCTCCCTATTTCTAATTATTGGACTGTCCCTCATCTGGGGTATCCTCCTTGCCAACACGTCTACATGTGTTCTCCAATACGGCCATCTCACCTAAGACGAGATTTAACTATCCTATCCTTTAACTTCCTCACTAATGCATCCCCATTTTCTTAGGGGACCCACAAAACCGGCTAGTAAGGTGAAAGATGTCTCCCATTTATAAACACTATATCAGATCATATACCACTTTGTGGCGCCGTCATAGCAGAATATGGCAGAAAGAACACGCAATATCGGCCGATATTTACCATTGCAGCGAGCCCAAAAACCACAACAGATATCCACCATGGCTGATATTTTATAACACTGCCATCTATATTATGGTCTGAGTTGCCCAATAATGGAGCCCCGCAAATCATGAATGGGCTCAGTACTATTTTAGAATTTGGGATGAACCTAACTCAACTCAACTTCACAAAACCGACTTATAAAGTGTGGGACACCTCCCATTTGTAAATGCTTTTCCAGCCATACAGCATCTAATGGGGGACTCAACAAAACTTGAACATGCTCTAGTATTATTTTAGAATTTGGGATGAGCCTAACTCAACCGACTTATAAGGTGTGGGATACCACTCATTTGGAATCACTTCTCCGGCCATACAACATCCAATGTGGGACTCTCAAGAACCCAAAACATAGATTACCTTAATTTCATAGAGAGAGATATATAATATATATTAGCACAAATAGACAATCTAATATGAATTTCAAGGAAAAAAATTATAATATGTCAATTAAGTGATATATGCCAAACCAATAACACAAATCTACATATCATTGATATGTAATTGTGTGCAAGCTATGCATGTTTGCAACCAAAAAATAGTGAATAAACAAATACCTTTGCAAGACCAGTGGGAATTGTAACAAGATCTTCTAGAATCTTCCCTTCGTCTAAAGGCAATGAACTGATTGTCTAGAAAAATTGACAATCCAATACGGAAAATTCAAGGCAAAAAAAAATGATAATATGCAAAAATTAAATGTATGCCAAACCAATAACACAAATCTACATATGATTGGTACATTTGTGTGTGCAAGTTCTGTGTGTTTGCATCCAATCAACAATGAATAAACAAATACCTTTGCAACTGCAACACTTGTGGGAATTGTAACAAGATCTTCTAGAGTATCAACCTTATCTAAAGGTAATGAAATGTATAGTTCATCAACATCATCAAATTCGTCAAAATCCTCCTGTCAAAGAAAAAATTAATAAGAAAAAGTAATAGAAAATCAGTACGAAACGAGTCATAAATTTTTTAGAGGACAGAGAAATAGAGAGGAACTATCTCCACCCTCCAACATGAATTTGGAGCTAAACTTTGTGCGGTCACAAAGTATATTTTTGGAAAAAATATGTCACCCGGAAGTACACTTCTAGAAAATTGTGCGCGGTTTTTAGAAATGTGGGATATGGGGAAAGTTCCTCCCAAAGAAATATGAATGGATGAAATTGGAGAGGAGGTTAGGCCGTTAGGTATAGTGTTTCATTTCAAAACTTTGAAAATTATAAAAATGAATAAGGAAATACTGGAAAACTTGCATGATATGGGGAAAGTTCCTCCCAAAGAAATACGAATGGATGAAATTGGAGAGGAGGTTAGGCCGTTAGGTATAGTGTTTCATTTCAAAACTTTGAAAATTATAAAAATGAATAAGGAATTACTGGAAACTTGCATGATATTACCTCATTTCATTCCTATTATTTTGAAATATTTGCATATATGTGGACAGCTGAGATTTTACTCTAAAAGACTCCCATAAATAAATAAATACTGTATTTATAAAGGTCATACAGATGCATCAAAATTTACCAAGTTTCCAACTTCTCAGAGCATAATGATTTCTAAAAGACAAACCTGATTACGCTCTACATAGTCGTCCAAGAAATCTTTCACATCATTAACCTGCTCTGGACTCAATTCGTCATTATCTAGAAGCCTCAAAACTAATTCACATTTCTTTATATGAGCCTTGTGCCGAGTAATTGATGTCTCTAGATGCGTCTACAAAACAAACAAAAAGTGTCAATGACCATGAGAAAGGCAAAAAGTATCATTCCCTCAAACGATGTGTCCTTCACTCCATACCAATCTAGGAGGCCTGTTTTTTCCTTTCTTGACTGTAAGGCCTTCAAGCTCAGCTTCAAAGTTATCGATCTGAGATTCTAACTCTCCGACCTACTCACATATTCAAAAGACAATACGAAGAACATAAGGCAAATGATAAACAAGACATATATGTACATGAATCAGGTTAATATGATCTCACTTATGAAATTATAAAATCAAGGAGACAGCATAACAAAAATCACCATGAAAACAGGATCAGATTGATACAAAAAATATGTAAGAGAAGCATATCTTAAGAACCAAATGAACTTATACATTGTTAAGAGTAGAAAGGTCTCAAACTAGACTACAACTTATATTGTGTTGTAATGAACATTATATTCCAGGTAAACAAGGCCAAATATGTTCCTAAGCAAACACTCTGAACACAAAAGCATACACACATAAGCTACAAATACTAGTCATACTGGACACAACAAAGCCAAATTGAAAATTATACAAAGGAAATGATTCCATACCACATTGTTTAACCAATCCCTCGTCTCTGATTTAGCCTTCTCTCTCGGATCCTATCAGAAAACAGTCCGATAACAAATTCCTCAGCACAATACTGACATAAACATAACCACTGAACACCAGAAACAAAACCGCAAATTGGTAAAATGAAAGGAAAAAAAAGTAACATCTCCCCGATTCAAAGACTCACTGTCTTCGGCTGTTGACCCAAGCCTTCTTTGGAGAATGCTTTGGTCTTAGTTTCCTTCTCACATATTTTAAATCTTTCCATTTCTCGTTCAATTAACTTCCGAGCATCTACCAGAGCTTGCTCGTACGCGGCACTAACCTATATCAAGGATAAAAAGATATATCAAACTCAAAGCCTGTGATTTAAACCCCAACATGTATCATTCAAATCATCACACAGCATAAGCCAAATCAAGCAGCACTACAATTAAGTTAACAAAATCCACCAATTTCATATTCAAACTAGTTTCAATTAACTTATTTTAAGTTCAAAACAGCTTAGGGTAGAAATAAAATATTAAAAAAAAAAAAAAGAATCAGCATTTCAATTGCGTTATTCAACAATTACGAGCAAATACCTTCTTATCCTTGATCTCACTGGATTGAATCCAAGTCTTAATTTGATCTCTATACCTCTGGAGCTTCTTAATCTCCTTTTTGAGGTCTGCCTCGAATTTCTCCTTTTGATTTGCATTGTCTGTGTCGTAAACCTATCACACCAAATAAAAAGCGATTAACAGCGCTATTTAGTTCAGAATTAGTAGAAATTAGAGTAATCAAGACGATGAAAAAAGAAAAGAGTTAGGGAAAATTAGAAGGACCTTGTTCCAGATGCTGTCAAATACTTCAACGCCTTCCTGAACCTTCTTGAGAACACGATCTATCTCTCCTTGAAGCTTTCGACTTGCACCCATTTGATTACGGGTTTATCAATTTCATACAATTCTCGAAATGATGATTGATCAGCGAAAATTCAGTAGGTATTTTGTTGCTACGTCGATTCTTGTTCTAGGGTTTGTTTCTGCTATCACACACTCGCTTGCAAGACGACGCGGAGATTCTACCTGATGTTTTCGTTCGTATTTTCATTTTGTAGGGTCAAATTTTATTTTTATTTTTATTTTATTTTTATTTCATGTTTATCTTTTACTGTAATAAGTTTTTTTAATATGAATGAGCTTAAATTATGGAATCGAGTGAGCTATGCTAGGATTTTTTACTAATATAACCCAAGTTTTTAAATTATTTTCCAAAATAACCCAAGTTTCAAAAAATTTCCCAATCTACCCCACCTTTAATAGGGAGGCGCCAATTGGATTGGCGCCCCCTCTTAAAAATTACAAGGAGGCGCCAATTGGATTGGCTAGGGCACCTGCCCTAGCCAATCCAATTGGCGCCTGTGTGTATTTTTTAAGAGGGGGCGCCAATCCAATTGGCGACTCCCTTAAAAAAGCCTCAAATGAAAAAACTTCCAACATGAAAGTTGTAGATCTTTTCAAAACAATGAATTTGGATATAAATTTTGCAACATTTGGATTTTTTTTGAGAAAGTTATGGGCAGTTGAAGTTGGACTTCTGAGTTTTTCAACTGTTATCTGACCTATAATGTTTTGTATTATTGCATGTGTTTCTTTTAGGAATATGAATTTTTGTCCAACATAACATTTGAAGTAGACATCTTAAATTTTCCAATGCACTTGGTCCCACCTCAAAATAATTAAAAATGAGTGAGTTATGTCCCTGCGAACTTGACCCAAAATTAGGGTTTCTGTCAAAACAAGTGTATGTGAACTTTGCCAAAAGGGACCAACTTCAAGCCCTTTAGTATGAATGATAAAAGCCTCAAATGACAAAACCTTCAACATAAAAGTTGTATATCTTTTCAAGATAATGAATTTGGACTAAAGGTTTGCATCATTTGCAGCTTTTATGAGAAAGGTATGGGCACCTGAACTTGGACTCTTTGACATTATAACTGTTATCTGAGTCATAATGTTTTGTATTATTGCATGTGTTTCTTTTAGGAATATGAATTTTTGTCCAACATAACATTTGAAGTAGACATATTAAATTTTCCAATGCACTTGGTCCCACCTCAAAATAATTAAAAATGAGTGAGTTATGTCCCTGCGAACTTGACCCAAAATTAGGGTTTCTGTCAAAACAAGTGTATGTGAACTTTGCCAAAAGGGACCAACTTCAAGCCCTTCAACATAACAATAACAAGTCCTTGAATTAGGGTTTTTGACCTATAAATTTTTGTTTTATGATATGTGTTTATTTTAGAATTATGAAAGAAACTTAATGTTTGGAGAATACACAAAGATAAATTTGACATAATACGAATTGATATTAATAAAATTTGGATTTTACACAATGAATCCTAATGGTGATGACCGGGATCACCTAACCGACCTCCGGTCCCACATCCCCTAGCTATCCTAACCCTTGGCCCTAACCCACGTTGACGATTCTGAACCGGTGTTTGTTCATCTGATGGTCCAGGAGCGTCATTACCGCCTACAGGAGAAGATCCGTTGAGGTATTCAGCCAACTCAGCATAGTCTTCAGTATTCAATGATGGTGTACCGGCGTAGCTGAGCTCATGACCCATGTCAGAGAAGTTGGGGTGTGGTTGACTCATGGATGGGCGACCAGGACGGTTGAAGGGGGACATGGGTGACAATGATGGGTCTAGGAAAGGTTGGAAAGGTTGTTGGGGTGTTTGGAAGAGATATGGTTGTGGGATGTTTTGGTATTGTGATGTTTGGGGTTCTTGGCTACGGTAGGTGATGGGGCGGTTAGTGTTTTGGGTAAGGCGACTTTGGTAGGGTGATGGTGTGGGTGCGAAGCGATGTTCGGTCGAAGGTTGATGGTCCATTTGTTGGTGGTGGTATGGGGGATGTTCTTGGTTTTGGGGTTGGGTGAATGGCATGTTTTGGTTGTATGTTTGTGTGTTTGTGGAACGGAAAGTTTGTCGGGTAGGTGGTTGTGAGTAATTGGGCTGAGAATGTTGTTGGGGGTTAGATGTTGAGGCTTCTTGTGTGTAAGTTGTCTGGCGTGGGTCGTAGAGGTACATATCATCGGCGATGAATTGAAATCCAACTGATCTATACCAAGCCATATAAGTACGACTTGGTTTTACCTCATTTGGCATGACTGCGTCAGTTAAGACATGGTCATGACGGTGCTTCCACTTGCGACACTCTGATCTTGCGAATTGTTGCCAAGGGTTGAAGTTCCATTGGTCGTTCACTTTACGCATATGCCATTCTCCTAGGCTAGCTGGGGGATCTGGGATATTCTGGACCATACCAAACTGCAGCTTCACACGATCGGTGTTGTGCAGCTCCACTGTTGTGAACCGTATTATTGGTGTGCATGTTGTCCATACGGCTGCGTCTTCAGGGTTGATCTGATGCTCATGATCCATATTAAGGTATGGACGCCAAATGAACTGAAATGTTAAAGAGAATAGGATTTAAATGAATGAAGAAAAAGTCAATATAATATGAAGAAATAATGTAATTATTTTGCTTACGTCTGCCGGTCGAAGGTGATCCAACAGGTTGCGATATTGAGTAATACAGTGTCTCGGACATCTGCTGTAATTCATACCGCGTGCCGACCATCTACACCAAAAAGTTAAAATAAATTAGTTATGGGTAATAAACTGTAAGGAAGGAAGTAAAGATATAGCAATTTAAACAACTTACTTTTTTGCATATGGAAAAGTGAAGGGGTTGCTATTGACCGGTGCTAGAGACGGTAGTCTTGACCATCCCCATGCTTGTAGTAAAACAGCACATCCAGAAAATGTAGAAGTATCTTTGTGGCAGTTTTTGCACAAAGAACTATAGAGATAGGCTAGACATGCGGATCCCCAACTATAACTACCTATTCTATCTATATGTCTAAGTAAAGGTAAGTACATAATATGCATGCTAGAACCACTACCTTCGGGAAATAAAAGGGATCCTAGTAACAACATAATGTAACACCTAGTTTTGATGATTCGAGCCTCTTCGGTAGAATGCTCATCTAAATAAAAACTATTATAATATGACTTTAGGCGAGATAGTAGTATACCTTGTCCCCTAGCATTATCATCTAACAAATCAACGTTTAAAAGCTCCATGCAAATTGAATTAGGAAAGTTGGTCTTACCATTAACGGCTTTGCCTTCTATTCGTAGTCCTAAAAGCATGTAGACGTCTTCTAACGTCACGGTACACTCACCGGTTGGAAACCAAAATGTGTGTGTCTCTGGCCTCCATCTTTCGCATAAGGCTAGAATGAATTTGTTATCTATAGACCAAGACATAATTTTGCTAAGGTGACCAAAACCGGCGAGTTCAACATAAGGTTGAATCATCGGGTCCATGTGGACAAATTCGTGGACTCTAGTGCGAAACCTTGAGACATCCTATAATAGAAATAATGAAACACATGACTAAGTCGGTATTTCAAAATAAAATGGGGTTGGTGGAGATGAAACATTAAAAAGAAGTATAAGAAAAAACTTACGTATGTTGCGATGTTTGCAACTGTTCCTCTGTGTGCTTCGCCCATTGTGAGTAAAGACATATTGTTGGGGAGTTAGTGTAGATGAAAATGGAAGATTTTGTAGAAGATGAAATTGTAACAGAAGTAATGTAGATGAAGTAGTGAGAAATGTAGATGAAGTAGTGAGAATGTTGGTGTGAAAGAATTGGTGAAGGAGTGAATCAATTTATAGGCAAATGGAAGAGTGCATGAAAAATTGTGTTTGCATGGTGTCTCCACCTCATTTGGCGACCATGTACATTATTTAGGAGGGGGCGCCATTCAAATTGGCGACACCCTAGGGCACATGCATGCAAGCCTAGTTCTGAATGCTTGGTTTCAAGGACTGACTAAGGGGGGCGCCATTCAAATTGGCGACCATGTGCAAGTCCTAAAGGTAGGCGCCAATCCAATTGGCGCCACCCTTTGCATGCTCAACACGTGGCATTGCTGTCTCCTGCATGCTGAACAATTCACTTATGGATGGCTTGCATGATTGACACATCATCTCTGACCATCTTAGGTGTCCGACACGTGTCTGTCTTGTCTCCTGTATGCTGATGACTACCTTCTTGATAGCTTGCCTGGCTGACACATCAACTCACACTGTCTTGCAGGATTGACACATCATCTCTGACCGTCTTAGGTGTCTGACACGTGTCTGTCTTGTCTCCTGTATGCTGATGACTACCTACTTGATAGCTTGCATGACAGACACATCAACTCTTGACTACCTAGCATGCTTGACACATCAACTCACACTGTCTTGCATGACAGACACCTCATCTCTGAACTAGCTAGCATGCTTGACACATCAAGTCACACTGTCTTACATGACAGACACATCATCTCTGAAATTACTTGCATGCTTGACACGGTATCTCAGACTAGCTTCAATGTGAGACATTAATACCATCTATTTAAGTGTCTTACTATCACATTCATCTGCACTTGCAAAATACTTTTCATCTCCAAAATACTTTTCATCTTCACTCACTTTCATCTGCACTTGCAAAATACTTTTCATCTCCAAAATGTCATCTTCATCATTATACAGTATCAACGTTCACTGCAACGGTGAAACTTTTGAGTCTGAGCTTCATGGTTTTTGTTTTAGAAACACTGATACCATTAGAGTTTCGATGAAGAGAAATGCAACCTTTTTGCATTTCAAAAAAAGAATACAATCCTTTATACAGGGAGGTATTGTGTCAAGGATGACATATCAGAATCCTATATTTTTTGAGAATGGTCAATGCAAGTTTTTCCCCCTAAAGATACGAGACGATGAAGATGTGCAAAGCATGTTTCTTAGTCATGAACATTCAGGCATGGATTCTATCGAGTTGTACATTACTCTACAACCATGTATACCGTCTCAACAGTCTCAAGTAACATATCAGGATCCAGCTGGTGGAGATGATGCAGATGATGCACAATGCTCAGATGAACTCAACCCAGAAGCAGAAGTAGAGGTCGACGTTGTTGATGAAGAAGAAGAGGAGACTGAGATACAGGTTGATCACATCCTGAATAACGACGATGAAGATGAGGCTCAACCACCACCAATACCTCCTACTCATGTCTATATTCCTCCTCAACATATGACAAATATGGATCTTCACGATGATGAAATGTCCGACAGTGTCTTCTACAATCCGTATCCGAGACCAGTAGGAGAATTAAAGGTGGGAGACATGTTTCGTACCAAAGAGGAATGTGTCTTGGCAATCAAAAAATATCACATGAACAACTTTGTTGACTTTACGGTTAAACGCACTAATTCAAGAAGGTATGTTATTGAATGTTGTAACATGCTATGTAAGTTTCGTTTGGCTGCATCTTACAAGAAGAGAAATGACTCTTGGGAGATCGCTTCAATAGACCCACCACACAGTTGCGTCGCAACAACCGTTGCACAAGATCACCGTCAACTGAGCACAGCATTGATTTGTCGAGACATTCTGCCATTGGTAAACAAAGACCCATCAGTGAAGGTGAGTATAATTATATCACATATCCGAACAACATATAATTATACTCCATCTTACAAGAAAGCATGGATTGCAAGGACAAAGGCTGTTGAGCAGGTTTTCGGCAACTGGGAGGACTCATTCAAAGAATTACCACGATTTTTATGGGCACTAAAAACTTATGTCCCAGGAACCGTGGCAATTCTGGAGACAGTGCCAGCAATGATGCCAGACGGAACCTGTGCTATAGGTAATAGAATATTCCACCGTCTCTTTTGGGCATTTGACCCTTGCATCAAAGGTTTCGCATTCTGCAAACCTCTCCTGCAAATTGATGGCACTTGGTTATACGGAAAATACAAGGGTACGTTGCTCATGGCAGTTGCACAAGACGGTAACAACAATGTATTTCCCGTTGCCTTTGCTCTTGTTGAAGGTGAAACAGCTGCTGGATGGGGTTTCTTTCTTCGACATCTCAGAACGCATGTCGCACCACAAGCCAATCTATGTCTGATTTCTGATAGACATGCTGCCATCGAAAGTGCCTACAACAACCATGAAAACGGATGGCATGATCCTCCTTCTACACATGTCTACTGTATCAGACACATAGCACAAAACTTCATGCGTGCTATAAAAGATAAGAATCTTCGCAAGAAGGTGGTGAATGCTGGGTATGCTTTAACTCAACCGTCTTTTCAATATTATCGTGATGAGATTCGACTGTCTAATGAAGATGCGGGGAGATGGATAAATAACATCCCAGTAGAGCAGTGGACAAGAGCATTTGACGGTGGTTGTCGATGGGGCCACATGACAACAAACATTGTGGAATGCATGAACGGGGTTTTCAAAGGAATTCGAAACCTGCCTATAACCGCCTTGGTAAGATCAACCTATTATAGGTTGGCTTCTATGTTCGCAACCAGAGGCGAAAGATGGAGTGCAGTGTTAATGTCTGGACAAGTATTTAGTGAATGTTGCATGAAGGTCATGAAAGAGGAGAGCATCAAAGCTACGACACACGCTGTAACCGTGTTTGACCGTCATAGACAAAATTTCAGCGTCCAGGAAACAATGGGCAACAGCGAGGGGAGACCAAATTTAGCCTACGCTGTTAGACTAAACACAAGTTGGTGCGATTGTGGAAAATTTCAGGCCTTCCGCATACCTTGCTCCCATGTCATTGCAGCATGCGCTTATACTCGTCAAGACGCTAACACCTATTTATCTGATGTGTACAAGGCCAACACCATCATGAATGTATATAGTCGAGGCTTTTCAGTACTACCAATGGAGGATTACTGGCCTCCATATGAAGGAGATATTGTTTGGCACAATGAAGAGATGCGTAGAAAGAAGAAAGGAAGGCCAAACAGCACACGTATAAGAACAGAGATGGATTCCACAGATAAAATGATAAGATTATGTAGTATCTGTCGTCAACCAGGACACAACAAAAACAACTGTCCCAATCTAGGAGCATCATCTAGATCTTAAGCTTATTGTAATATGATATCTAGATCTTAAGCTATTTGTAACATTGTATCTACATCTTATGCTTTTTGTAACATTGTATTTTTGTAACAATCAATCATTATATATCATTAAGTTCTTGTTACAACGAGTTTCATAACCAACATCAGTACAAAATATCTGAAAACATAAATAATTCTAACTGATTACAACAATCAAATTAATGTCGTCTCGACCGAACATCATTTCCCTAGCATCCTTATCAGTCCTCATTCGCACCCAACCAAAGATACTGTCAAGTCTCTCAATACTTCTGATTTTTTCCCCTTCTGGTATCTTCCCGTCTAACCATCGAACCAGCTCCCTCTTCAGTTGATCTAACGTGGTGATGTTCCAAAACAGCATCACCAATTGAGGTTTGTCTCTCGCATAAATCACCTTACCGTATCGGCGACGAACACCAAACATGATAGCCAAATGATTATTTGAGTTGTGGAACAATAGGTCACACAACGCATCTATTTATAATACAAAAAAGGCATTTTATGATGGACTCGGCAATTGAGTTGGCGCCTCCTTTTAAAACATACACATAGGCGCCAATTTGATTGGCTAGGGCACCTACCCTAAGCTAGGGCACCTGCCCTAGCCAATCCAATTGGCGCCTCCATTCAAGTTTTAACAACAGTCGCCATATGAACAACTTTCATGTTCATCAAAAATCCATTTGAAACTTGGAAGCTCATCATTAATTTCAGAACATTATAGGTCATTCTGACAGAAACCCTAATTTTGGGTCAAGTTCGCAGATACCTAACTCACTCATTTTTAATTATTTTGAGGTGGGACCAAGTGCATTGCAAAATTTAAGATGTCTACTTCAAATGTTATGTTGGACAAAAATTCATATTCGTAAAAGAAACACATGCAATAATACAAAACATTATAGGTCAGACAACAGTTGAAAAACTCAGAAGTCCAACTTCAACTACCCATAACTTTCTCAAAAAAAATCCAAATGTTGCAAAATTTATATCCAAATTCATTGTTTTGAAAAGATATACAACTTTCATGTTGGAAGTTTTTTCATTTGAGGCTTTTTTAAGGGAGTCGCCAATTGGATTGGCGCCCCCTCTTAAAAAATACACACAGGCGCCAATTGGATTGGCTAGGGCAGGTGCCCTAGCCAATCCAATTGGCGCCTCCTTGTAATTTTTAAGAGGGGGCGCCAATCCAATTGGCGCCTCCCTATTAAAGGTGGGGTAGATTGGGAAATTTTTTGAAACTTGGGTTATTTTGGGAAATAATTTAAAAACTTGGGTTATATTAGTAAAAATCCCGCTATGCTAAGTTCTCTTGAATTATTTTCTAAGAAAAAATTCAATATTGGAAAGTAGAATAAATAATTATATAATTGAAATTCATTCGAGTGTTGTCTTAATCGAGAAAAAAAAATCATTGATAGAGCGATTAAAATCACAGAAAATTGATTTTTTTTCGAGATTGAATTCAAATTTTAAGAAAAAGAGAATTTCTCTCTTTACAAAAAAAAATATTTGTCTTTTGTCTTGTTTGTCACAAATCTCTTCTCCTAAAATTCAAATCGTCAATAACTTGATGTAGCCTCCGGCTAGGCCACTCAATCCTTCACTTTTATTGGAATTGGAAAGTCGTTAAACCTTTTATAGACCTCTTGCTATTTAGGCGTTGTTACGGTGTTTTATCTTGTCGGTTGTTGAATTTCGATGATGATTGGTCAGACAGGTTTTTAGTTGTGCTTGTTACATACAGATTGGTAATCGATTCCATTCATCATCGTCAGTCATCCTTTCGGTGTGCAACTGACACCAGATCTAGGCACAAATGAAAGAAATTGGTGCTTTTAGGTTGGATTTGGCTTTTTAATTGGCTTCGTTCAAAACTAATTTAGATTTGGCTTTGCTTTGTCTGAATTTGTTGTTGTAGGTTCGTTGTTTTGTTATTATCGTTGTTTTATTTTTCATTCGTGTTGTTTTTAAGTTGTTTGGACACCTGACTAAGATGAATTGTCGTGATTACTTGCTGCAATTTATCGTGATTATTTGCTGCAATGTGTCAATGAGTTGTTGATTAATGAATTTGTTACCATATTGATGGTCGAGTTTATTTACCAAACTCTAAATCTGAATTTGGTGTTATTTAATTCATGTTTCACTCTTTTTTGTAATTTGGTTTCGCACCCCTGCATGGATTCGTTGGATTGTGCACGTGAGGCAGGAATGCTAGTCCTTGAATTTGAATTTTCTTTTCTATTTTGTTTGATTTTTATCTTTACTGGATTTGGTTTTATGTCCTTCCAATTTATTTGTATTATTTCTTCTTTTAATTTATTGAGTGACATAGGTTTCTCCGTGTCCACTTTACTTAAAAAAATCACAAAAAAACAAAATAAAAACAATGATTTTTAATTAAGTTCGAGAGAATAGAGATTACTAATAAAAAATATTTTGAATAAAGTCACTACCAAAATAACTTGAATTCGTCATATTAACAATTATCGGTGAATTCACGTAAGGACTAACTCATAAATATTATATAATGGAGACAAAACTCACATAAATTTTTTATAACAACATTTAATATATATTTTTTCAAAATATTAGCATAAATAATTTTTTCATAATTGTCATATTTTTATTATTTGTTTTAAATTATTTGTCACTTTAAAATATAAATACAATATTTTTTCACTAATATATTTATTTTATTTCACTAAATCATTTTATTAGTTACAATTTGTTTGGGGTTGCTTGAGAAGTCCACACACAAAGTTCAATCATGAAGCCTTGCACAGAATGTGCGAGGAACAGACGAGACCTCACTCAAGCATGAAATATGTGATTCCAAACTTTAGTCTACCTTCTAATGTTAGATCTAATCAAACGGTGATTCATATAATGCATCGGGTTAGACGAAAACAGTTTTAATCACTCACTCTACATAAACTTTGCACGCACCAGTTTCATGTATTCATTTCATTCTCAATCTTAAACTTGTTATGATATAATTCAAGTTAGTTAGTTAATTAGATAGTTTGTTATAGTTACTTGGGTTACAAGTAACTGACTTGTATATATACATATGCATAGTGTAATCCAAAATATCAAAAATACAAATACTTTTCATCCTCTCTCTCACTCATTCCTTTCTCACCCAAGTGTATCAGGCACTAATAAATTGGTATTTATAGCTTATGTTTCGTTCTTCATGATCGTGTATTCAAGAATTACACGTTGATGGTCGTGTTTCTAGGGATCGTGAATCGTGTTTGCTGCAAAGATGAATGGTGGCAATGGTATTCCCAATTCTCTTCCAATTCTTGATGGTAAAATTTGGACCTGGTGGAGTGAACAGATGCAGTCCTTATTTGGTTTTCATGAAACGTTATAAGTGATGACTAATGGTATTTTTGAGCTTGCTCACAATGCAAACGATGCTCAGAGAATCATTCACAAGGATGCCAAGAAGAAAGATTGCACAGTTGCGTTCTATATTTAATCTGCAGTAGATGCGACAAATTTTGATCAAATTTCTCATGCTGAATCGACGAAAGAGACATGGGATATTCTTGTCAGACACTACGAAGGCAGCATGAGTTACTGCATATGGGAGGAGGTGAAAAGATTGTAGGTTATGTCTCGAAGGTGCAGAATCACGTCCATTTCATGAAAGGTTGTGGTGAAGTCCTAACTAATAAGATGATAGCTGAGAAGGTAATGTGTATATTGACATCTCACTTTTATAACATTATCGTAGCCATTCGAGAATCCAAAAATCTTACAGCCTTGAAATTGGAAGATTTTTTTGGTTCGTTAGAGGCGCATAGTTAAGGATAGTTGAGAGGAAAGAGGTTTAATATTCAATACAAGCACTGCAGACCAATACGTGGAATTAGCATGGAGGTTCCAACATGTTCAAGGGCAAATGAGGCAGGACTCAAAGCAATAAGTCTTGGGTGAATCCTCAAAAGCATGAGGTTGATGATAGGGTTTTTGAATCCTCGAAAAGAGGAAAATGAACCTCATATCAAAAAGACAAACAGGAGAAGAAAAGTGTGCAGTGCTATAATTATGAAAAATGGGGTCACTTGGCCAAGAATTTCTGGTACAAGAAAGACAATGGAGCAATAAAAGGCAAGGATAATGAAGGAGAAAACTTTGCATGTCAAGATTCAAATGATTCTAAATGTATGGTGTTTATGGCTTCAGTTGTAGATGAGCATGTCGACTCCAAGATATGGTTAATCGACATAGGCTGTCTGAATCACGTGACTGGTTAAAGAGTGTGGCTAGCATATTTCGATGAGTCGAAGAAGAGCAAGGTCAAACTTACTGATAATAGCTCATTACAAGTAAAAGGTACTAGCAACATAGTTATTCAAATGAGTAACAGAGCAAAAGCTATGATTAAAGATGTACTCTATGTACTTGGAATGAAGTGTAGTCTGTTAAGTGTTAGATAACTAGTTGAAAAAGGTTTCTCAGTGGTTATGAAAGATGGAGCCTTAGAATTGTTTTACACCTAGAATAATTTGGTCTTAAAATCATCTTTTTCGAAGAATAGGACATTTAAGACCATGATCAGTTCGAATGAGGTACAATGCTTAAAACCATTTGTCGACCACATGCATAGTTGGTTGTGGAATTTGAGATTTGGGCATTTAAGTTTTAGTTCACTCAACCAACTGACTACTCAATATATGGTAACTAGTATACCAAATATTGTGATGCCTAGAAAACTCTATGAAGGTTTCTTAGTATGGAAGCAATCCATAAAGTTTTTTACTTCGACTATGCTAATGAGATCCTCTTTGATATTAGAACTAGTACATTTAGATGTATGTGTCTTATTTGAGGATCATACCATTGGTGGAAACAAGTATTTTGTCTCATTTGTCTATGAATATAGTTGAAAGCTTTGGATCTACGTGATTAGGTGCAAAAATGAAGTATTTTCAATCTTTAAAAGATTCAAAATATTTGTCAAAAACCATAGTGAAAAGAAGATAAACGTCATGAGAACAGATGGAGGTGACGAATACACGTCCAAGATATTTGAGGAGTTTTGTACATAACATGGTATTGGTCATGAGGTAATTGCTTCTTACACGCCTCAACATAATGGAATAGCAAAAAGAAGAAACATAATCATATTGGATATGACTAGATGCATGTTAAAGCAAAAGAATTTTCCAAAATCCTTATGGGGTGAAGTAGTCACCACTGCTGTTTATATTCTGAACAGGTGTCCTACCAAGAAACTGAAGAACAAGGTTCCTGAAGAAGTATGGAGTGGCAAACAACCATCAATGAGTCATCTGGAAGTGTTTGCCTCTTTTTCTACAAGCACGTTCCTGATGCAAGAAAAAGGAAGCTTGATGATAAAAGTGAACCTATGATTCTGGTATGATATCATAAGACTATAGCATACATGATATTCAATCCAATCAGTGATAAGATTGTGATGAGTCAAGACATTGTGATTGATGAGAACTTTTCTTGGGATTGGAATTCAGGTGATGCAACTAACAAGTGATTGATGAGCTATGACGTTGACAAAGAAAGTAGTGAGCATGAAGAAATTCTAGCTAATAACATACCCAATTATTGTCAAAGATAAAGCAGACAATATGCAAAGTGTGGCTAGCACAAGCCAAAGACCTCAAAGAACCAAAGTTCTCCCAACAAGGCTTCAAGACTGTGAAGTGGTTGGTGATGATGAAGTCGCATTAGATGAAGAATTGGTTCATTTCGATTTACTTACAGGTGATGAACCAGACAACTATAATGAGGCCTTAAAGAATAAACAATGGAAGGCAATTATGGTCGAAGATTTATGAGCGATCAAAAGAAGCAATACATGGGAGTTAGTTGACTTGCCATCACATACAAAAGTTATCAAAGTGAAGTGGGTGTTCAAGCTGAAGCATAATCTTGATGGGTTGATTGTAAGACATAAGGAAAAATTAGTAGTTCAATGATCTCTTCAGATAGTAGGACTCGACTACTCTTAAGTATATATGTCAGTAGCAAAATTATAGACTCTCAGAATGGTGGCAGCCTTGGCATGCAAGCAAGGTTGGTCGATATTTCACTTAGATGTGAAATTAGCATTTTTAAATGGTCCCCTAGATGAAGCAGTGTATGTCACACAACCTCATAGGTTTGTGATACAGGAGGAAGCAATGGAAATTTACAAGCTGCACAAAGCCCTATATGGTCTCAAACAAACACTTAGGTCATGGAACAAGAAAATTGACTAATACTTAGTCGAATTGAGATTCATCAAATATAGGCATTAGTATGGTGTTTATGTACATGTTATGGCACAAGATATAACTAACATATGCTTATATGTCGATGTCTTGCTAGTAATTGGAAATATCATGGAGAACTTGTCGAAGTTCAAAGAGCTGGTGATGAGGGAATTTGAAATGTCATATTTAGGAAACTTTTGGTATTTTATAGGCATGCAAATTCAAATTACCATGAAAGGTATGATGTTGCATCAAAGGAATAATTTCAAAGAAATACTGATGACTTCTCGGCAAGTGTATCAATAGTATCATAGTAATAAAAATATATTGAATCCACACGGACTGCTATTTAACAAAACAATATTTATGCAAGTTTACAAAGTAACAGTTGAGGGGGCAAGTTTTAATGCAAAAATTAAAAGTGGTTCTAAAAATATGTGAAAGCATATAGGTTTTATGTAGAATCCCTTATTTATCCCTCGTTGATATTTAATTAATTACATGAATGAGAAATTCGTTATAAACCCACGGTAAATTAACAAAACCACTATACTTGATCCCTTGGTGTATAGATTACTCATTCCTATTAGAGGTCTCCTATCCATATTCAACCAGCGTAAGTGAATTTAGGCAATGCAATAATACGTTAACTCTAATGCCACTACTAGAGGTCTCATATCCCTATTCAACCAGCGTAAGTACAATAATTGCCTTATTTCCAATGCATAGACTAATGGTCAGTATTCACTATGCATCCATAATTAGATTAAAATAGTATCTCACGTAAAAAACATTAAGCATAAGAGGCAAATAAATAGAAATGTAACTTCAATTAATCATGGACGGACAAATTAAATGTATGTCCCAACATGCTCAAACTAAGTTCATACAAAATCTAACATAGAGAAGTTTAGTTACTCATAATGATACAAATAAATACCAAGAAATAAGATGAAGATTGCATGTGAAAATCCTTGAAGAAATGGCCTCTAGTGGCTTCTAATGCTCTCAAAATCGCCCCTTTGATGCTCTTTATTATCACTTTTAGTCAAAATTCTAGAACCCTTGAAAAGATGCAAAAAAAAAACCTTTTTAAACCATGCAGAACATGATAGAAACGCGTTAGAAAAGGCTCCAAAAAGGTACCATCGCGTGGGTTATAAGATGCATCGTGCGCGATGCAGCTGTTACACTTCTATCACGCACGCGATGGCGCGTGATTATTCCAATAGTTGTATCGTTTTTGCTCCTTTTTCCATCAAATTTTCATTAAATATTTATTTCTTCATACTTATTGATTTTTGCATATTTCTTTAGTCTTTATTCTTCATTTCTGCTCATCTTTGATGTGTTTTGCTTCATTTCTTCGACATAAAACATGCAATGATAGAGTGTCATCACAACCCCAAACTTGAATTGTTGTTTGTCCTCAAGTAACTTGTTTGCATTGCAAATTTCAAACAGAAAATTAAGTTGCAACAATAACTAGTGAACATCACCGTACGAAATTGGTTTTGCCTGACCACCATTATAGATTCCAACTACAATCTGGAAAACTCAGAAAACATCCTCAATCTTTGACAAGTACTCAACCTGGCTCTCATCTCACCATGACTCACTCAACTGATAAGATGGTCTCTCAATTAACATGCAAAATATTTTATACTGAGTTTGATCATGTTCTAATAAAATTCATCAAAGAAACCAAAACACACACACTTGATGGCTTTTTCGGTTGTAACGTGGCTTATATTCGGGTATGACATTTTTGGGAAAATAGGTTTAAACCTTTGGAGTTAGGTACCTAATTCTCCTATTGTTATCATTCCAACTCTTTTCCTGATTAACAGTAATAGGGATATCGATATTATGGTCCTCAATATTCATTTTGCATTCTTTTTCTCTTTTTTTTAAGAAGTTTTTTTTAACTTCTTATTTTCTCAAAAAATTTAATTTTGACCGTTTTTTCTCTACTACCCCAACCCCAAACTTAAATCTTGCTCACTTTCAAGAGCAACCCCTAAACTTATTCTTTTTCATACAACTTTAGAACTAAAAATTTATACCTAACTCTAAAGAGATGATGGAAAGATGTAATCTTTCAAGTCATATGGCTAATAAATAAGGCTAAGTCACCGAAAGAATGATTAAGTTCAAACTGGTTAGCAAAGGACTTTACCTATTACTATATGGTAGTTTTAAAAAGGCTCAGAGTTCATAGAAAACAACTGTCTCAATGTGTGTAAATCAAACTAGACAAGTTGAATTGGAAACAGTTCAAACCTGATAAAGCAATAATGCATGGATACACTCAATGCAAGCAATAATGAATAGTGGAAATAATTTGGCTTAAACCTTACTAGTTGAGGTATCTGAAGGTTAAGTACAAGTTTGTCGATTCCTTTTTCATCATTTGCTTTTAATTTGTAAATCACTTTCCTGATGATCAAGTTTCGTCTGATGGTGCTTTTGGTTCATCTATTCAATGCTAAAGTTGCATTTTTTGTAAATTTGAAAGAAATAGTAGTAGCAAACTCATTCATTAAAGACAAACATGATTAAAATCATATAGTGGGGAAGAGTGCTTATAAGTGTTACTACTATTCGTTGGGCATACTTTAAAAAATAACAAACAAAAAAAACTTCTAGAAATTTAAAATGTGCTACATGTCTTTTTCACATGTTATCATTGCGGAAAAGATCACACATGTCATTCATAGTGTTGTTGAAATCATTATTTTGTCGGGTTCATTCTGCTATCATGTGTTCTCTTCTTCTTTCTTACTCTTGATCTTGATTTTTAAAATAGTTCTCCATTACTTTGTTGCTTGCAAAGCATGCTCTTAAATTTTGGGTAGGCATGTGGTCTTCTTGTTCGTTATAAAAGTCTCTAAATACTGGTGTGAATCTTGGGAGTTCAACATATAAGGTGGGTGATGTTACTCCCACTACACAAGCTTTCCTCCTTTTCTAAAATTCGGATGCCTGTTGATTTTCTTGAACGTGTGTCACCTACTGTTGCACCTGAGGTTGGTATAATTCTTTTTCACAAACATGATTAAAATCATGCAGTGGGGAAGAGTACTTATAAGTGCCACTACTCTTCGTTGGGCATACTTTAGAAAATAACAAACAAAAAAAACTTCTAGAAATTTAAAATGTGTTGCATGTCTTTTTCACATGTTATCATTGCGGAAAAGATCACACATGTTATTCATAATGTTGTTGAAATCATTATTTTGTCGGGTTCATTCTACTATCATGTATTATCTTCTTCTTTCTTGCTCTTGATCTTGATTTCTAAAATAGTTCTCCATTACTTTGGCGTTTGCAAAGCATGCTCTTAAATTTTGGGCAGGCATGTGGTCTTCTTGTTGGTTATAGAAGTCTCTAAATACTGGTGTGAATCTTAGGGGTTCAAAATATAAGGTGAGTGATGTTACTCCCACTACACAAGCTTCCATCCTTTTCTAAAATTCGGATGCCTGTTGATTTTCTTTAACGTGTGTCGCCTGCTGTTATACCTGAGGTTGGTATAATTCTTTTTCATTTCCTGCTTGGTTATCCTCTTGATCTTGTTGAGCTTCTCCTGTTGGGTGATTATGTTGAAGCCTCATAATTAAGAGTCGATGGGCGCTTTTGGACCTATCATCTCGTCATCTGGGTAGGTGGGTACTCCGGTTCTCTTGCATAATTCATTAATAACACAAAAATGCCCACAAGTTCGTTATACAACGTTAGCCATATTTTAAATATTTTCAGAAATTAAACACTATACATTAATAGGCTCAACCCTCAAAAGAGCCAAAAGTCCTAAGCACTACTTCACAATAAATTGTGGTTGATTAGAGGCGGCTTCTAGAGTTTTCACAAAGAATGAGGCCCATGCCCTAGGGATTGGATGAAGTGAAGTTGTTTTAAGTTACAACGCTAACCATGCTCAATCACACATACAACCCCGAGTCAATAGAAAACATCAAGCATTTCTTGTGCTATGGCTTTATTTATAACACGATGCTCATTTCTACAAGTCATAAGAGCACAAATGGGGTGAGGTTGAAGATTCAAAGTAGAATTAATAGCACTAGCAGAGTAGTCAATATACTTACCTCGCACATATGTAGTATAAGAGCCCACATCACTAAAAGCAGTGTTTGTATAAAACTCGAGACCAATTATTTTGTTGGTTTCCTGAATTAAATTATTAAAACTCACCTATTATCAATGTTACAACATTTCCGCCACTTCTTCAAAGCCTCTCAGGTCATCGCATTCAAAAGATCTTTCTCTCATGATATGGTAGTCAACCAACTTTAAATACTTTTCAGCATTTGCTTCAGAAAGACACTTCCGATTTGGAAAAGTTTGAGAATTTGGTGTGGGAGTAGCGCGTGATGATGAACCTTTTGTAACCCTACCTTTTTTGAATCCATTATTGCCTGCAACAATACATAAATAATTGCACAAAAGAAAGTATTAAGTAGAACGTGGTGATTAAAAGAGATTTGAGGTTAAAAGATATCAGAGAAAAGGGTTGTAAGAAAAATATATTTGACAATCTCTATTTTTCGTTCTCATCGTGCGCGTTATGCGTCCATCGTATGTGCGATGCTAATAGTTCTTCTAATGTCTCTCTGCCAGCATCTCTATTGTGTGCATCATGCGTCAATCGTCTGTGATACAAATGGATCTCAGATTCTTCAACGTCTCAATCGTGTGCATTATCAAGCCATCACATTGATGACACTGAAATTCACCGTATTTTCGACTCCGATTTCGCATGCATTTTAGTTGTTTTATTATTACTTTATTATGTTATTACTATGTTTTTCTTTGTTTTTAGGTTTTCAGTCTAATCGGAGCCCCGATCGAGAAAAGGAGTGAAAACGAGCTAAAAAACCTAAAAATCAGCATTTTGCACTTGTGGCTCCCACTGTGGCTGGCACCATGGGTCCAACCATGACGTGTCATAGCTCAACTTCCATCAACTGCCACGTCTCCCACTATCTCCATTTGGGCGCCACAATTTACCCTTATGGCAGGCGCCATGGTGTTGTGGCGGGCGCCACAAGAAGAAAGTTTTTCCCTCCCAATTTCAAACTGAAGGGCATCCTTGTCATTTCCATTATTTTCCTTGCTTATAAATAGAGACTCGTTTTCATTTGTTTCATCATCCAAACTTAGAGCAAACTTAGTTTCAATTAGGCATATATTCAGTATTTTAAAAGTGGTAATCGCTTCACATTGGGGTGTTGCCACAATTGTGTAATCGAGTATGTGATCGAGTCTGTAATCGAGTTTGGAGCACTTTGGAAGGAAGTTAATCCTGCCGCCATTTTCATTTCCGTTTCGCATTTTATTCAACCCTCTAATTGGAGCAGATTTTATTGCTTTACCTTTATCTACTTTACTTTCCCGCATTGTCTTTACTTTTATTTATTTCTCGCACTCGCACTACTTTTATTTATTTCTCGCACTCGCACTACTTTTATTTATTTCTCGCACTCGCACTACTTTTATTTATTTCTCGCACTCGCACTACTTTCATTTATTTCTCGCACTCGCACTACTTTTATTTATTTCTCGCACTCGCACTACTTTCATTTATTTCTCGCACTCGCACTACTTTTATTTACTTTCCGCACTCGCACTACTTTTATTTAAATTAAAATGCACCTTTACTTTACCATGTCTAACTAAACCTATAAAGGTTAGAATGTAAGGATCGTAATTGAACCGATAATCCGTACAATTGTTCGTAGAAACACTTAAGGGCTATTTTGACTTTCAACTTAAATTTTCCTGCACTTAATTTCCGTTGGGTAAGATCGAAAGCCGTCCAACGTCTTTTTAAACTTAGTTGTTTTTAACTATTTCAAATACAGCGAAAGCGCTTTGTTTAGTTCATTAGGAGTTTTTAACTTAAGAAGAAAAGTGATTTTAAAACTATTTTCGGACGCGTTTATAAGTTTAGAGTCTGGTTCGTGAGAACCTCTTTTGGTTAAGAAATCCAGGTTAAAATACTTTTCAACTTAGTCAAGATACTATATTTCTTAAAAATAGGTTTACTACTCTAACGCAATGCGCGCCTTTTTATAAGTGACAATAAGAGGATTTGATTAGGGAGTACAACTCGGTTCTGAATACACGAAAGCGACAGTTCCTGTTAAATTGGTTCTTTTCAAAGTAGGAAACACTGCCCATGAGTAATTCTATTAGCAAGTACTTGGATTATTAATTGATTATGTGAATTATATTCGAGCTTGTCTTTATTAATTGAATTTTATTTAATACTTTATTTTCATTGTACACTCTAAACCCCCTATTTCGATTACCTTAGATAAACACCATAACAATAGATAACGGTAGATTGACACTTGATCTCTGTGGATTCGACAATCTTTTATATTACTCTGACGTGTTCGTATACTTGCGAAAAAGCACGCATCAAGTTTTTGGCGTCGTCGCCAGGGACCCATTTCGTCAAATTTCGTACCCTGTTGTTATATCGTTTAGACTTAGGTTATTACCCGCCGGTCAATGGGAAGAACTCGCAGCACCGAAAGCTTAGTATACCCTCTGGCAGAACCTGAACGTTACGCTTGCGCACGTTTATTTTTCCATAGAATTAGGAGAGCTATGGGCGAAGATCAAAACCAAAGACCTCTTAAGGATTTCACCCAACCATCCAACAAAGAACCTAGTTCTAGTATAGTAAACCCAACCATCCCATCTAATAGTTTCGAACTTAAACCCTCCCTGTTGCAGCTAGTGCAACAGAGACAATTCGCAGGTCTTGCTACTGAGAATCCAAACCAACATTTAAAAATCTTTCTCCAATTAGCAGACACTTTTAAAACCAATGGAGCTTCTCCTGAGGCAATCCGTTTAAGATTATTCCCTTTTTCCCTCAGAGATAAAGCCCTACCATGGTTAGATTCCCTTCCACCCAATTCCATTACGACTTGGGATAACCTTAGAAGAGTATTCCTTGCTAGATACTTTCCCCCAAGTAAGATCGTCGTTCTTCGAAACCACATAACTAGATTTACCCAGAACCAAGGAGAATCGCTGTTTGAAGCTTGGGAGAGATATAAGGAGCTGTTAAGAGCATGCCCACATCATGGTTTAGAAAATTGGTTAATCATTCAGACCTTCTATAATGGACTTCACTATAACACTAAGATAACCATCGACGCTTCCGCAGGCGGTGCGCTGATGAACAAACCTTATCCTGAAGCTAGTGCCCTCATCGAATATATGGCTCAAAACCATCAATCATGGGGAGTCGAACGAGCGACAGTTGAGAATAAGGAAGCCCAAGGAGGAGTACATGAATTAAGCTCTATAGACATGATGCAAGCTAAAATGGACGCATTAGCCCTCAAGGTCGAGCATATGTGCATAAACCCGAATACTGCAGCCGCAGTTTCGTCGGATTGTGAGATATGTGGAACCAAAGGACACCAATCTGCAGAATGCAGTCTACTAAACGAAACCCACTCTGAGCAAGTGAACTACACCCAAGGGAACCCATATTCGAATACCTATAACCCTAGATGGAGGAATCACCCAAACTTCTCCTATAAGAACAATAACCCAATCCAAAATAATGCACCTCCGAGACAACCAAGTTACCAAGCCCCAAGACCAAATCAACCTATGCAACATGTGCCACCAAAGCCGAGCCTTGAGAAAATTATGGAAAATTTTATCACTGCTCAAACCCAACAAAACAAAGAGTCCATGAACCAAAACATTCACGTTAACGAACTGATTACCCAGTTAGGAACCAAGGTTGACCAAATAGTTACTCACACCAAGATGCTTGAAACCCAGATCTCTCAGGTAGCTTTAAACCAAGCCCCCCATACTACACCTGGAGGACAGTTCCCTGGACAACCTCAACAGAATCCGAGAGGGCAAGCCAATGCCATTACCCTACGAAGTGGGAACGCTTATGATGAGCCACCAAACCCAAGATTGAGTGAACCCAAAACTTCTAAGGAATATACTGAACCCACAGACGAAGTAAAGGAACTAGAGGAATTTGGAAAATAGGAAGGTCAAGAAAAAGGAGAAGAACCTAAAGATAAAACTTATGTTCCACCCCCTCCATATAAACCACCGACACCATATCCGCAAAGACTCAAACAAACCCAGATCAATAACCAATATCAGAAATTTATTAAGGTTATAGAAAAACTTCACGTAGAAATCCCTTTCATGAAAGCCATCACCCAAATACCTTCTTATGCAAAGTTTCTCAAAGACATCCTTACCAACAAACGTAGACTCGACGATCCGAAACCCTTGGAATGCAATTCTATTTCCGAGAATAAGTTAGCCAAAAAAGATAAAGATCCTGGAAATTTCTCCATTCCTTGTCTTTTGGGAAGTCATGTCATCGAAAAAGCTTTTCTAGACTTAGGAGCTAGTGTGAGCTTAATGCCTTTATCAGTTTGTGAGAGGTTAAACTTAGGAGAATTACAACCTACTAAGATGTCACTTCAGTTAGCCGATAGATCTGTTAAGTATCCGATAGGCATTCTAGAAGATGTCCCTGTTAGGATAGGTCAATTATTTATCCCTACTGATTTTGTTGTCATGGACATCAAAGAGGACAATGATATACCAATCCTTCTAGGTAGACCGTTTTTATCAACTGCAGGAGCCATAATAGATGTCAAAAGAGGAAAGTTGACCTTTGAGGTAGGTGACGAGAAGATAGAATTTATACTTTCGAAATTTCTTATGTCACCTGTGATGGGAGACGCATGTTATGCCATAGATATCATTGATGAATGAGTTAGGGAATTAGAAAAAGAAGAAATCATAAAAACAATTAAGTTGCCATCAACTCTCATACTGGAAGATGATGACTTTAGGAAACCCTATATCGATGATAACCTTTACGAATATTTATCCCTTACCCCAGATCCTATGCCATGTGTAACACCCATATTTCTACCCCAAAATACTTAACATATAATCAGAGTAAATAAGCACGCATATAAACAAAAGGGCGTCACGTCGACGTTTCCAAAAACTAAAAGCTTTCAAAAACCAACATCATTCATCATCAATATACAATACACCTGGTCATTTAAAATAACACACTCCAAATATCATGAGTCATCAGGAATATGCGTTTGCAGCGGAAAATAATGAATACTCATGTATTTCATAAAATGATCCATGTCCCATACCATGATCATCTCCCACTAATCTCCTCAAGATAAAATAAAACCATATCCAGAATATTTGGCACTATGGCCTCTCAAACAACAATTTCAAATAAACATGTTCACAAGTAATAGCATAATGCATATCCAAATAGGATATGAGTTCAATACTACTAACCTACCCCGTGTTACATGACCAGAGCATTGACTCACTACCTAGTCTCCAAACTAGAATACGGAAGCTCTCCGGCTAAATCTCGAATGAGCTACCTTTCACTTACTTCAGCAATACTACTCCTGAGTATATGCGCGATGCCCATGTAAAGGCAACATTCAAACAAAAAGGGTGAGAATTCAAATCATTATGAAGAAGTATAATCAGGCACAATGATTAAATCAACAATTAAAGGAATTCATCACACTTCGTATAACCATGTAAATAATACTAACCAACATTTATTTCACATGTTTCAAGCACACATAACAACTCAAGGAGTATAATATTCAAATCCAATATTATATTCCCAAAATACACATAACTACAATTATCACATACTTTGCCAAATTATGTATCCAAACATCACCAAATTCAATTACCATATCTCATACACACATCACAATCACATTAATGCATACATTCAATTATCACAGGACTCTAATGTGACTCAATGCAAGACATGAGACTCTATGCATGCGGTACCTCAATGTGAACCCAACGTTTCACCGCTTTCCGATTCAATATCTAGAATCCAAGCCACTACTACGCCTATTTCCAATTAAGGATCAACGTATGCTACGCCTATTTCCAATTAAGGATCAACGTCTATGTGAACCCACAGTTTCACCGCTTCCACCATGAAGCTGACCATGCCATGAATGAATGTACAAATACCAACACATATGCAATTAAGATCATCTCTACCATCTTAACATTCCACATATCACCATAATTCAACTTTATGAATTATCCACCAATGGTAGATATACACATTCATAACAACATATCATTCACAAATATAGGCTAATTATCAAATACGCACACTTAGATTTCATTCCAAAACGAATACAACATTTAAAATCTTAATTTTTCACTTTTCAAACAGTGTTAACCGGTTAACACATATGGTTAATTGGTTAACGCAAAACAGAATGCACTTCTTGGCAGATTTCAACAGTGGTAACCGGTTAACGCTCGGTGAGTAACCGGTTAACACAAAACAGAGCAAGTAACCGGTTAACGCTCGGTGAGTAACCGGTTAACGTAAAACATAATTGACAGATTTTTAAGCAAGTAATCGATTAACGCTCGGTGGGTAACCGGTTAACATAAAACAGAATCAGATTTTTTTTGCATTTTTCATCGTTGGAGGACTTTCGGACCTCCGATTTCGATTCTGTAAAAAGCCAAACATTTAGAAAATTATGACTCATACAATACCCTAATTATATAACGTTAATTTTCAATTTTAACACAATTAAATCACCACAATCAAGAGTACTCATCAAACCTAACAATTCTAAACAACCATACAAAATTAGGGATTTTAACCTAAACATACTTCTACCCATTGACCCAATCATACTAACCCATAATAATAAGGATTCCCCCCTTACCTCTTTAATTTTTTGGAAACCCTAGCCCCTCTCTTGTTCTTCCCCTCTTCTCCTTACTTTTCCTCTTCTCTTTCTCTATTGCCTTCAAATGATCAAAATAATCCTACTCCTCACTCTCCTCACCTCTTATATACTAGTATTCTATTTGGGCTTAAAGAACTAATTTAATTATTAGGCCCAATAAGACCTAATATTTAAATATCTCTAATTAGTTCAATTAAATTAAACTAACACAATATGCACACCAAGTTAATTAATTCAATTATTCATTATATCTCATATCATCTAAATAATTAATTAACACACCAAATTAATTAATATAATTGATTATTATACTACCTAACAACCAATTAATTAATTAACACTCCGAATAAATAAAATAAAATATACTAATAATAATATAAGAATAATTACTAAAATTGGGTTGTTACACCATGCCCTAAGAAACCAACCTTAGAACTTAAGGAACTGCCTAAGAACCTGAGATATGAGTTCCTCGATGAAGAGATGAACCGTCCAGTTATAGTCAGTGCCACCTTGAGCCAAGAAGAAACAGACCAACTTTTAGATGTTTTACGAAGATATCCCTCAGCCTTAGGATATAATATCTCTGACCTGAAAGGTATAAGCCCATCCGTATGCATGCATCGGATTTCGCTCGAAGAAGATTCAAAGCCCTCCAGAGAACATCAGAGAAGAATAAACCCTATAATGAGTGATGTTGTTAAAAAAGAAGTTCTTAAGTTACTTGAGGCAGGCATAATCTATCAGATCTCGGATAGTAAGTGGGTGAGCCCTGTGCATGTAGTACCTAAAAAGGGAGGCATCACAGTCGTACAAAATGATAAAGGTGAACATGTGGCAAAACGGATGGAAGGAGGATGGCGGATGTGTATAGACTACAGAAAATTAAATAAAGCATCCAGGAAGGATCATTTCCCTTTACCATTTATAGACCAGATGTTGGAGCGACTAGCCAGACACTCTTACTTCTACTATCTAGATGGATACTCTGGATTCTTCCAAATACCTATCCACCCCGAAGATCAAGAAAAAACTACCTTTACATGCCCTTATGGAACTTTTGCCTACAGACGAATGCCATTCGGCCTCTGTAACGCCCCAGTTACTTTCCAACGCTGCATGATGTCAATCTTTGCAGATTACCTAGATGGTATCATGGAAGTATTTATGGATGATTTCTCGGTTTGCGAATTTGATTTCCATAATTGTCTTGCTAACCTTGAGAAAATCTTGGAGAGATGCGTGGAGGTGAACCTTGTACTAAATTGGGAAAAGTGTCATTTCATGGTGACCGAAGGGATTGTTTTAGGACATATAGTTTCCGAAAAAGGTATTGAGGTAGATAGAGCTAAGATAGAAGTTATAGAGAACCTAAAACCACCCAAAACTATCAGAGAAGTCCGAAGTTTCCTTGGACACGCTGGATTCTATCGGCGTTTTATCAAGGGCTTCTCCAAAATAACTAAACCTTTAACTGGCATTTTAATGAAAGATGCTGAATTCATTTTCAATGAAAAATGTAATGAAGCATTTAATCTTTTAAAGCAAGCGTTAATATCAACACCCATTATGAAACCCCCTGATTGGTCAGAACCTTTTGAGATAATGTGCGACGCTAGTGATTATGTCGTTGGAGCCGTTCTAGGACAAAGGAAAGATAAAAAATCACATGTGATTTATTATGCCAGTAGAACCCTAGACGCTGCCCAACTTAACTATGCAACAACTGAAAAGGAATTACTCGTTGTAGTTTTTGCTATAGACAAATTTAGATCTTATCTAGTAGGAGCCAAAATTATAGTTTACACCGATCATGCTGCCATTCATTACCTATTAAGTAAAAAAGATGCCAAGCCCAGGTTACTCCGATGGATTTTATTACTACAAGAGTTTGATTTAGATATCAGAGATAAAAAAGGCACTGAAAATGTAGTAGCTGATCACCTTTCTAGGCTAGAACACCTGAAACCAGACTTAGTACCCATAAATGATGATTTTGCCTATGATAGACTGATAGCTAGACTAAAAACCATTAAAGATGATAGCCTAGGCCCTCATGAGCACTTCCAAAAATCCTTAGCTGTAAGTAACGTACCATGGTATGTAGAATTTGTTAATTACCTAGCTGTTGATATCATACCCCCTGATCTTGACTACCACCGAAAGAAGAAGTTCTTCAACGATGTAAGAAACTTTTATTTTCATGGTGTAGCTTTCCTATCTGTTGTCTTACCGTGCACTAAACGTACTGATGTACGTAATGAAAGGAATTGGACCTATGTTTTAGATGCTCCACCTGTTTTGGGTCCACTTCCTCTTAATGTTCCTGATGAGGAGGGACACGACACTGATGAAGAGTTTAATCGGAGAGAGCGATCTCCCATACCTCATGTGTCCCCCCATCACCCTTCACCACCACACACCGCACCATCTTCTTCTTTTGCAGGTTCTGCCCCTAGATTTTATGATACAAAGGAGATGTGGCGCGACCACATGGCTAGAGAGCAAAGGCGTGATGACCTACTCTATACCATCAACAACAATTGGCGGACAACATGAGCTTCATGCAAGAATCGTAGCGGAGGACAGATATATCCTATGAGACTGTTGTACAGTCCCTGCTTACGATCACAAACGAGCAAGCCCGTCAGTAGCACTACCACCGTCAACATTTTGCATTGATAGAGGCCACTCAGGGTTCCATTTTAGGCAACCTTCGAGAGGTGAGGACTGCTCAGGACGCCTTACAGGCCAGGATGGATCAGAGAGACCGTCGTCGCAGCCGATCCCGTCGTCCACCTCAGGATGGCGAAGGTACCAGTGGTCAGCAGTAGGATGACATGTTACTCTCCCCTTATCTTATTTCGTAACATTGGAGACAATGTTCGATTTAAGTGTGGGAGGAGATTTTATCGTTGTTTATTTTTCTTTGCTATTTTTAGTTAGATTGTTTATCTTTATTGCTTTTTAGTTGTTCACTTTGCTTCATTTTTCTTTTAGTTTGAGTGTTTTAGATAATGCATGAGTCTGACGAGTCACCAGTATAATGTATCTTTAGTACAGTCTAAACTCCTCATTCCTTTAGCCCTACCAATTTTTTTTTGCAAACGAAAACGGTGTTATTCTGAAAGTTTTTGGGCTTTAAGACAGGTTTGAGTTGGGATGTGGTGACTTGGGAGAACTTCTTGAAACATCAGTATCACTTTAGCACCATAGACTTCATGAATATAGGAATCACTCCCGAAACCCCATATATCATGGCCTTAATCATCATTTTAGTATAAGTCCTCAATAGTTTATTCTAGCAGTCATCTCCGGCTTACGCATCCTTTACGTAGGGGACCGATGAACATAAGTGAATGATCTAGTGAAATAAATAAAAGAAAAGAAAAGGCAACTCCGGTATAGGTGACCCTCACAAAGTCATTTAAACCAAAAAGTTGTAAAAATTTACTGCAAAAGAAAAAGAAAAAGAAAAACTCACCCGCTGTTAGTTGGTTCAGAGGTATCTGGCACTGAACTCGGTAGGGCGGATTACGATCCGATCCCCCACAACTGCATTTGGGTCAAATAAAAGGGTTTACACAGATTTATGTGCCAAAAACCCCATGTTTAGGATCAGAATCACTAACCGATCACTCTGTTATGAAAGCATGTACGGATAACGAGCTTAATGTGATTGCGCCTGAATGAAAAGGACCCAAAAAGAGATGAAGAGGTAGGCCTAGGTATTGTGGGATAATATGGGTTGGTTAATATAGGAATGCAGTTTATGTCCGTGTTTGCGGATAAGTGTCATCATGATACCCTTAGTTCACTCAGTTAGCACCTATCACTGCTTCCCGACTTGAACTTAGAAGCCTTTCTAGCCCGAATCACTCGTTGACACCAGTTTTTCTTCTATGAACTTTTTAGTGTTTTGCTTGAGGACAAGCAAGGGTTTAAGTGTGGGAGAATTTGATGACACTGAAATTCACCGTATTTTCGACTCCAATTTCGCATGCATTTTAGTTGTTTTATTATTACTTTGTTATGTTATTACTATGTTTTTCTTTGTTTTCAGGTTTTCAGTCTAATCGGAGCCCCGATCGAGAAAAGGAGTGAAAACGAGCTAAAAAACCTAAAAATCAGCATTTTGCACTTGTGGCTCCCACTGTGGCTGGTGCCATGGGTCCAACCATGACGTGTCATAGCTCAACTTCCCTCAACTGCCACGTCTCCCACTATCTCCATTTGGGCGCCACAATTTACCCTTATGGCGGGCGCCATGGTGTTGTGGCGGGCGCCACAAGAAGAAAGTTTTTCCCTCCCAATTTCAAACTGAAGGGCATCATTATCATTTCCATTATTTTCCTTGCCTATAAATAGAGACTCGTTTTCATTTGTTTCATCATCCAAACTTAGAGCAAAATTAGTTATATTTAGACATATATTCAGTATTGTAAAAGTGGTAATCGCTTCACATTGGGGTGTTGCCACAACTGTGTAATCGAGTCTATAATCGAGTTTGGAGCACTTTGGAAGGAAGTTAATCCTGCCGCCATTTTCATTTTCGTTTCGCATTTTATTCAACCCTCCAATTGGAGCAGGTTTTATTGCTTTACCTTTATCTACTTTACTTTCCCGCACTGTCTTTTCTTTTATTTATTTCTCGCACTTGCACTACTTTTATTTATTTCTCGCACTCACACTACTTTTATTTATTTCTCGCACTCGCACTACTTTCATTTATTTCTCGCACTCGCACTACTTTTATTTATTTCTCGCACTCGCGCTACTTTCATTTATTTCTCGCACTCGCACTACTTTTATTTACTTTCCGCACTCGCACTACTTTTATTTACTTTCCGCACTCGCACTACTTTCATTTATTTCTCGCACTCGCACTACTTTTATTTACTTTCCGCACTCGCACTACTTTTATATAAATTAAAATGCACCTTTACTTTACCATGTCTAACTAAACCTATAAAGGTTGGAATGTAAGGATCGTAATTGAACCGATAATCCGTACAATTGTTCGTAGAAACACTTAAGGGCTATTTTGACTTTCAACTTAAGTTTTCCTGCACTTAATTTCCGTTGGGTAAGATCGAAAGTCGTCCAACGTCTTTTTAAACTTAGTTGTTTTCAACTATTTCAAATACAGCAAAAGTGCTTTGTTTAGTTCATTAGGAGTTTTTAACTTAAGAAGAAAAGTGATTTTAAAACTATTTTCGGACGCGTTTATAAGTTTAGAGTCTGGTTCGTGAGAACCTCTTTTGGTTAAGAAATTCAGGTTAAAATACTTTTCAACTTAGTCAAGATACTATATTTCTTAAAAATAGGTTTACTACTCTAACGTAATGCACGCCTTTTTATAAGTGACAATAAGAGGGTTTGATTAGGGAGTACAACTCGGTTCTGAATACGCGAAAGCGACAATTCCTGTTAAATTGGTTCTTTTCAAAGTAGGAAACACTGCCCATGAGTAATTCTATTAGCAAGTACTTGGATTATTAATTGATTATGTGAATTACATTCGAGCTTGTCTTTATTAATTGAATTTTATTTAATACTTTATTTTCATTGTACACTCTAAACCCCCTATTTCGATTACCTTAGATAAACACCATAACAATAGATAACGATAGATTGACACTTGGTCTCTGTGGATTCGACAATCTTTTATATTACTCTGACGCGTTCGTATACTTGCGAAAAGCACGCATCACACATGCGCGGTATAGGCTTGTCACGCGTGCGATTAGCTGTGTGATTTTTCCAGGGGCTTTTTTTTCCCTCTCTTATTTTCCTTTCACTTGTTTATTCTCTACTTTATTTTTCATCTGCATTCTTTTCTTGCCAGATAATATAAAAAACAACATGTTTTAATCAAATTATATTAAATTAAACTTTAACAACACACTTACTGATGGGTTGCCTCCCACCCAACGTTTTTTTACCATCATTAGCTTAGCGGTCCATGCCTAAGGAACGTTAGGCGCGAGGAATACCCTCACACCGGATACTTGTCCTTTCTTCCTTCCTTTATCATCCTTGATACCTTTGTCTTCAATCTAGTAACATGTTTCCATATCATCTGCATACGGTGTCTGTTTATAAGCATTATACACCACTTTTTCATTATTGAACTCCAAGCTAAGTTTGCTTGTTTCCAAATATTTTAATGCTTTCCTGGTCGCCAAGAATGGGCATCCGAGAATACCTAAGCCACATGTGTCTCCCTTTATATCTACTTCCATAAAATCTGCAGGAAAAACTAGACCATTGAAATGTACTAACACATCTTGTAAAACACCATGAGGATGAGTAACAGATAAATCCGCTAAAGTGAGAGTTACATTACTAGGCATGATCTCTCCCAAATTTAAATCTTTAGCCTTACTAATAGGCATTAAATTTATACTCGGCCCCAAATAACATAGAGCATGTGGGATCTCTACCCCACGAATAGTGCAAGAGATGGTAAACTTACTTGGATCCTTCAGATTTGTTGGCATTGTTTGGAGCAATTTCGTATCATATTTCTCAGTCATATTTACCTGCTCTTTATCCAGCTTTTACTTTGTACCAGTTAATAACGCATTCATAAATTTAGAAAATTGTGGCATTAGCTCTAAAACTTCATGAAAAGAAATACTTACCTGAAGCTTGGTTAACATTTATTTAAACCTAGTAAACAACCCTGCCTCATCTTCCTGCAGTGGTTTCTTCTTAATGAATGAATACGGTGGTTTCACGTAATCTAGTAGATCTGGGTTAAGGTCATCAAGAATTTGTTTCTTAGTCTTTCTCCAATGGGAGTTTTTGCATATCAATTGCTCAATGGTGACCCCATTCTCAGCTTGGTCACTCTGGTTTTCACTATCCTCTTTCTCATACCATATTTAGTCATTTTCAATCAAGACCTCTTCCATTATTTCACCCTTACCTATGTTGGTGATTACCTCAAAACCCACTTCTAAAGCCTTACAGGTCTCATTTTTAGGATTATCCACAATGTTACATATAAATCTTCCACTAGAATATATGAAGCGACTATTTTCTGAGACAGTTGACCAATTTGCATCTCCAAAATTTTCATAGATGCATCATGGTTCTTACTCATTGTTTCTTGTTGTTTATTTACCTGCTCAAAATTTCTATGAGTGGCCTAGATGAATTTATGGAGGGTCCCCATAATGGGTTAAGGTTTACTTTGGGTTGGAGACTGTTGATTTTACTTAAAACCATGATTAGCACTTGTATTCTAATTATTGCTCCATCTGAAATTTAGGTGATCCTTCCATTCGGGGTTGTAGGTGTTCGAATATGGATTATTTTTCTAGAAATTTGCAAATTGAGCTTTTTCACTCGACCCTTCCAAAGAGAACATTCCATTTGCATGTCCCTCTCCATAGAAATCACATTTCAGTGCTTGTACCAGACTCACGTTAGCTTGACTCAGGCTGTTTTCAGCTAGCCTTTTATTCAATAATTCAATTTGAGCTAAAAATGTAGTACGAGTATCAATAGATAACATACCTTTTGGTGTGCCTGCAATTTCAGTTTTCACTTATCTTTCACTATTTGAATGATATTCATTTAAGCACATCTTTTCAATCAAGTCTTTAACCTGTGGTTGGGTCATAGTACTGATCGTGCCTCCCACAGGAGCATCTAGAAGCATGTGTGTTTCACCCTCAAGACCTTTAATAGAGTTATGCATTTTCTCCTTGTTATCCATGTTATGATTTGGGCACCTGCATAATAAAAGTTTAAACCTTTCCCATGAGTCATACAACGATTTAGTTTCTTGTTGCTTAAAGTTTGTGATTTCAGCTCTTTGTTCAACAAATTGAGTGGTGGTAAAAAATATCTCGAAGAGTTTATCCTCCAGCTTTTTCCATGTTTGTATAGTTCCATTTTGAAGGCAAAATAACAAATATTTAACTCTTCTAATTAGCGAGAAACTAAATAACCTCAACTTAACTTGGTATTCAGTGACATCAGTTGGCCTGCACATTGAGGTTGTTTCGTAGAAGCGAGCAAGGTGCTCCTACGAGTCTCGAATTGTGTTTTCGTCAAACAGATTTTCTTTAAAACTTGAAAGCACATAATTTTTTATGTTAAAGTTAGCGGGAGTTACCGGTATAAGCCCTCTAGAAATATGTCATTCATCAGTCCTTTTGCAGTATTCCCCCATAATGGGTGGTGGTGGTACATCTGCCATGATGATTTTCTCTTCAGAGTCCGAAGAAATTAGTGAATTTTCTTCTAATAACATCCTTTGAGTTAGATTCGCTTCTCTAATCGCTATCCTGATGGCACGTGCAATCCTTTCAATTTTTGGATCAAGCGGTGTCAATTCTGATCCTGAGCTGCACATACACAAACAAGAAATACCTCAATAGCACTATAATTAAACAATTACGAGAAAACAAAAATAAAAACTAAATTTAAAAACATTGCACAAGCATTGCCTTGTTTAAATTATCAATAGTGTCCGACAACAATGCCAAAAACTTGATGACTTCTCGGCAAGTGTACTGATAGTCTCGTAGTAATAAAAAGATATTGAATCCAAATGGACTGCTATTTAACAAAACAATATTTGTGCAAGTTTAGAAAGTAACAATTGGGGGAGGGGGTCGAGTTTTAATGCGAAAAATAAAAGTGGTTCTGAAGAAATGCGAAAGTAATCAGGTTTTATGTAGAATCCCTTATTTATCCCTCATTGATGTCTAATGCATTACATGAATGATAAAGTCGTTATATTTCCACGACGAATTAACAAAACCATTATAGCTAATACCTTGTGTATATCTCACGAATTCATACTAGATGCCTTTTATCCTTATTCAACCAGCGTAAGTGAAATTAGGCAATGCAACAGTATGTTAACTCAAATGCTACTACTAAAGGTATTTTATCCCTATTCAACCAGCATACGTACAATAATTTCCTTAGTTCAAATGCATAGACTAATGGTCAATATTCCCTATGCACCCATAATCAGATTAAAAAAGAATCTCACATAAAAACATTAAGCATAAGAGGCAATTAAATAGAAATATAGCTTCAATTATTCATGCACTGACAAATTAAACACATGTCCTAACAGGTTCAAAATAAGTTCATTATACAAAACCTAACATATAGAAGCTTAGCTACTCATAACGATACAAATAAATACCAAGAAATAAGATGAAAATTGCATATGAAAATCCTTGAAGAATTGGCCTCAAATGGCTTCTATTGCTCTCAAAATAGGCCTCTTGATGCTCTTTGCCATCACTTTTAGTCAAACTTTCAAAACCCTTGAAAATATGCTAAAAAACCCTTTTTAAACCAGTCAGAACAGGCCAGAAGCGCGTTGGAAAAAGGACAAAAAAGTACCATAACGCGCGTTATAAGATGCATCGCGTGCGCGATGCAATTGTTACACTCTTATCACGCACGCGACGGCGCGTGATGCTTTGCATGATTATTCCAATTACTCTATCATTTTTGCTCCTTTTCCATCAGATTTTTACTAAGTCTTTATTTCTTCATACTCATTGATATTTTCATATTTCTTTTGTATTTATTCTTCATTTTTGCTCATCTTTAACGTGTTTTGCGCTATTTCTTCGACAGAAAACATGTAATGACAGAGTGACATCAATTACTCAAAAGATTCAGGATGGTTGATTTGAATCTTGCATCCTCACATGTCGAACCAAATTTGAAAATGGAGAAGCATGAAGAGGAGGACAATGGCAATGTCACTTTGTTCAAATGAAATGTAGGATCTCCGAGGTATGTGTGTAATAGCATACCTGATATAAGGTTCTTAATCGAATTGGTAAGCAGATACATGGATGAACCAAAGGTGTCACACATGAAGGCTACAAGAATAATCTTTAGATACCTAAAAGGATCAATAAATAGTGGAATCCTATTTCCACGAGATTCTTGAAGCAAATAAGTTGTGATTAATTGATATTCAGATGTAGATTGGTGTAGAGATAAAGAAGATCGATGAAGCACAACTAGTTATTTATTTGAAGTATTTGGTGTCGTAGTCTCATGGTGCTCGAGAAAGTAACATGTGGTGACATTACCATCATGTGAGTCAGAGTATATAGCATGATCCTATTATAATTTTCAATTAATCTGGATCAGATATGTGCTGGATGAGATGGAGGTCAAAGTAAAGAAACCTCTGGTGTTGCATATCGATAACTAGTCAACAATTAATCTTGCAAAGAATCCAGTTCTGCATGGAAGGAGTAAGCACATTGAGTCTAGATTTCACTTCATGACGGAGAAGGTAAATCAAGGTGAACTTGAAGTAATGAATTGCTCGAGTGAAGCAATTTTGGCCGACATTTTCAGCAAAGGATTGAAGCGACAAGTTCTTGACTTTGAGAAATAAATTATGAATATTTCATATCGATTATGATTAGTTTGTGTTTAGAAACTTAGATTATAAGAGGATGTGTTATGATATAATCCAAGTTAGTTAGTTAGTTAGTTAGTTAGTTAGTTAGATAGTTTGGTATAGTTACTTGGGTCACAAGTAATCGACTTTTATATAGACATTTGTATAGTGTAATACAAAATATCAATAATACAATTAATTTTCATTCTCTCTCTCATTCCCTTCTCACCCGAGTGCATCGGGCGCTAAAAAAACTATGTCTTCTTCATTTAATTGACTATAATGTTGGAGTACTTATCTTGTAGGTCCACATTGCTCTGTTGTACCGGAAACATGCATCATTGCACCTAAAATCTTATTTCTCTCCATTAACACCTATTCTTGGTTTCAACACGAAACAATGGCGTCGTCTATGGAAATTGACATCTAATCTCCGCAAATCTCCATGAGAAAACATTGTATATTTACTGCAATTTGCCAAACATCATTTCCTTCCTGTTCAGACGAGTGATATTCTTCCTATTCAACAATTGATCTCATTCCCATATAAATTGCCGATTGATGTTGTGAGTAAGTCATGAGTCATTGGTGTAGAATCCAGTTTCCTTCCAAGCTTCATTTGTTGTGATTGGTGAAGCGCATGAGGTTGTTGCTGAAGTAGATACTATTACAGACTCTATTGCGGAGGCATCATCCAGTGTTATTGTATTTGAGGTTCTAGGTAGGTCTTGGTTGGCATGGCAAATGGTTACCTTCTATCTTCAATGGTACTTGTCCTTCTTGAGTCCCTCTATAGTTTCTTGAGACGTTATTCGAGTTTGTTCATGAGTATCAGGAAGTCTACTAGCTAGATAGCTGGAGGAAGGTCGAAAGCAAAAAAGATATGCAAATGTATGTGTATGCAAAAAAAAATTGAAGGAATGCTAAAAGTTTTTTTTAGATGCAATACAAGTGTCACATTAGGATAGTGACAAATAAAAGGAAACCCTTACGAGTTTAGGATAATGAAGTACATATGGAAACCTTATTTAGGAAGGTTCCCTACAGATAGGGATAATGATAAGTAAGGGAACTCATATATGGGTTTAAGGACATGTAAGGTAATATGCAAGCATGACCTAGCTAAGGTGGTCTTCTTATGACAAACCTGTTCTAAGGTTAGACTACCCAATCCCCTCACTTGTAGTATATAAAGTTTTTGGTAAGATGATAGCTCTATAGTCATGGAATATACCCTTGGTTTACCATGAGAAGGAGCAATCCTTCCTATGGTAATCATTAGGGATAAGTCTCATCTAGGTGTGACCTTAGTAACGACTCTTGCGGGTTGATAACATAAGGTCACCCTGATTTGAGGGTATTCTAGAAGAGGTTCCTAAAGTCATGGACCAAATTCAAAGTTCCATCATGAAGAAGTGTTAGCCTTCTTATGACAAATATTTTGAATTGATCCACTCTAGGCGGAATCATCATCAAAGACCCCACAGGATGAGAACCTTAGTGGCCAAGACAGGACGATCCCTTACTTAAGCTTATTATTTTTTCTCAATTCTGGATTTTAGCTTCACACATTTGAAAATCCCAACCAATGTGATATGACAAGCATAATAATATAATAACAAATAAAGTAAATAAAAAACAGAAATAAAATAAAGCAAGTACACAAAGAAACAAGCATAACCCTAAAACCCAAGGTTAGGATGGACTCTCTTTAGGGAAAGTATAAGAACTCTCCAGCAGAGTCGCAAACTATCGCGGTTAAAAAAATCACAGAGTCGCCATCATCCTTTATTCGTTCATAAGGAATAGAAAAATAATGATAAAACCTATAAACTAAGGGTGATATGTTAGGTTCGAGAGTCGATTAAGTAAGGGGAAGGTGTCAGACACTCCTTACCTCTATTGTACTCAATGTGATCCTCCTTTAATTATAGGGTTAGTGTGTTTCTAAGAAATATTCACTTTAATATTTATTAATTCTTTAATTATTTATTATATTTACAAACAAAATGTTTTATTATTTTATTAATAATAAAATTTATTCAGAGGAAAAGACCTAAAAAAAGTTTTTGATTATTGTACTCGCTAGAGTTTATAACTCTATGCCTACGTACCCCATATTGGATGAAGGATCATAGTACCGTAGTTCTTGTAGAAAATAATTATTTGTTTCGTTTTTATCCCTTGAAAACTCTCAGGCATCAGGAGTGGAGAAATGATTGATTTTTAAAATGCCTCAATACTCTAAGGTAGATGACTTACAATTTGAAGTGTGTTGAATTTGAGTTTATCCATTGATTGTTTGTGAAGATAATATTTAATTTATTTTAAGAAAATAAAATTTAGAATATTAGATATAACCGTTATCCCAATTTTATCCCTCATTCTATCCCTTGAAAATCCTAGACTTTTATCCCATGTTTTATCTCATATTTGTATCTCTTGTATTTATCCCTTATTCAATTATAAAAATTTAATTTGATTAAGAAAATAAATTAAATAAGATGCAATTTAATATATCCTTTATCCCGATTTTATCCTTGAGTTAATTTACAAAAATATGATGATTATTTTAATTTTAGAAAATAAACCCATAACGATATTATATGATTATAAAGTAACAAAATATCATATCGCTTATCCGTGATTATTTATCCCTAAAACCCTAAAATTTCCCTAGAGTTTTATCCCATGATTATCCCAAAGGGGTTCCTTAATTAATTATATTCCCTAATTAATTATATTTTTTTGTTCTTTTTCTTTTATGAAATATTTAATTACTAAAATATACATTTATTAAAAAAATGGATTTATAAGTAGAACTTATCCTAATTAAATATTTTAACCACAAAGTGCAAAATATAAGATGTACAAAAATATTAAATATTCATTTGTTTTTTTTTTGGAATTTGTAACCTAATTAGACTAATCAAAATTTACTGATCATTAATTATTTTAATTATCCTAATTAAACTATTTATTAAAAAAAAAGATAAAAGCATAATATTTAGTTATCCATAAAAAAATTACAAGTATACAGTATACTACCATTCTTTTGATGCAAATTTGTATAAAAGAATAAATATTTAACTAGTTTTAATTTATTAATTAACTATTTAAATTGATAATTTTTATTAGCTATTTATTAGGGGAAGATTTTGTAAGAGAAGTTTTAGGATTTGGAATTTCATCAGCATGTTTTGTTTATTTTAATTTTGATTTAATTAATTAATTTTTAATAAATATTTATTTTATTATTTATTATTACTTTTTTTGGGCAGAAGCTTTTTTAGAGAAAGTGTGTAGAAACGGTTTATTTTTTGTGAATTTTTTTAATGATTAAAATAATTATAATCATTAAAAACACAATCAATATCAACGTGATCCACAACAACAAAAATAAACAAATACTCTAAGCAATTATCAGACATCAAATAAGAAACAACATATCAAATAATTATATAAGTGAGGAAGTAAGGGAAACCGACATACGGGGAGGAGATTGTCCCCGATTATACAGTAAGATTGAACCTTTATTTTTGCTATTCCTTCTTGCCCTTTATGTTTTTTATCCTAGCCCTAGAGAGTATATATATAATACATGCTCCAAAGAATCAATAATGTCGACAGAGACAATATTTATCATGTGTTTCATGCCATACTATCTACACTTGTATCCTCCGGACTGTTTCCTCGTCTACACATTTATTTTATATAATGAGTAATAATACACATAAAAATACATGTAATTATAGATAGATGAATATCACAAATAATACACTTATTATAGGGGTACAAAACTTGAGCTTTTTTTCTAAGTTCTTTCAACATGTTGGTTCCCTCCATAGCTTTATATATTGAAAACAATTTAAACATTACACGCTACACTTATTACAAAGTCAATTTTTTTACTAAGTCTCCTAAAATATAAACTTACGTAGCAATTATACATTTCATCTTTGGATCAAGTTGTTTGTCTAAGGAACATGACACAATTACCATACTTTACTGATGACATATAATAATCAATTGACAGTAACCATTAAATGAACACAAGAATAATCAATAATTGGTCAAATATTGAATACTAAATATGAGATAAAATACAAATTCAAAATTACTTATGAGTGGATAAACGTTGCTAAATAACAAACTTTCTTCCAATCTCGTAAGTGTGATTGTAACTATGTTTCAATCACATATGATTATTTCAACGAAAATTGCATTTTAAATAGGTTCAATAATCCATAAATATCTGTTTTATTTGTTTCTATACAGAAATGATGTATGTGCCTAAATGTTAAAACAACATTAAAAACTTAAGTGAGTCTTAACTTCGAAAGTACTTACGTGCACCGAATAAATTGACATTAATTAACATAGAAAATATACTTAAGTACACCACAGTCGTAGTATAGATATGATCAATCACTCATTTCCAAACACAAAACCTTTATATTCTTAAGATCAATATAGAAAAGTTATATCTCATGCTCTAATTAAACACAAATGTCTTACTTAATATCCATGACCATCCATACCAATTATTTTAGTCGATCTTCATGAGGAACTGACATCTCATTTTGGATATGAGCGATTAAACAACTTTCTTTTATGCTCTCACCTTCTTTGACGTTATGTAGTGATTTCCATATTTAATATGTGCAAATGATCTAAATCAAAGGTTGCTTATTGAATATTAACATTTTAAGTTTGGTGTGATGGTCTTACTTCAATTTAAAATAGTGAGACTTAACAAAATGCTAAAAAAGAATGAAAAAAGAAAGAAAAGAAAAATGTATCCATAAAAAAAAGATGAAAATAAAAATAAAATAAAAGAACGAGTTTCAATATGAATGAAAAAGAAAAGATCAAATTTCAAAAAGTTAGTATCACCTTTGAAGTATTACCTTGTGGTAAAAGAAAATTAATTATAAAACAGAAGGAACAATTATAGAATGTTCCTAAATCTAAAGTTTTAGCTTACTATTTCCAGAATTTTCCCACACTAACTCAAACCACATCACAACTCTTAAGTACTCAAAGTTTGTGTTTTAGTTTTGATTTGATTAGTTGCTAAAAATGGTTGCAAGTGTATGGTAAAATGACAATTGTATGTTGATTGAGTGATCACATATTTTTTATTTGAGAAAAATGGTGAGTAGGAGAGAAAAGTTGAGTTGAACTGAAAGTTTGGGAAATTTCCTTTGTTGTCTTTTGATCGAACTCTATCCTCTACAATGTTAGCTTCATGGTTCGATAGCCGTCAAAGATATGCTTGTCGTAGTCGAAGTCTATTCTTGCATGCATAAATATGCTAGCTTGTTATTTAAGTTATCATGTTGAATTGGGCCAATTGTTTAGTATGTTAGTTAAAAGTTAGTGTCATACCCCGATTTTGGCCCTGAAATTTCCCCCCCCCCCATTGTAGCACCTCAAATTTGCACCCCCTACTCATGCATTCATTTCATTTGTTAGGTCATTAACATTGCATAAGTACATTGCATCTCATAAACTAGAACTGGCATCAAGAGGATTCATCTGTGCAAGAGATCAAGTATTTCCTTGAGATGGAGGCCACATGATTATTCACAAGAGCTTATATGATCCAAGGGTTCATTTTGAATCCATTGGACCAAGTGCTAAAGGCTCAAAGTCCACAATGCAGTTTCAGGTCATCTGAAATCCATAAAAGTCAACTGCAAGTCAACTGAGGGCTAGGAGGTGGAGAAATGGTTTGAGACACTTCATTCATGTCCAAAAGAGGTTCATTCTTCATGGCAAACATCTACCTTGAAGGATTTGAAGCCAGATCAAAAGTTTCCCAAAATGGAAAGTGACCTGTAATTTCAAGTTTCCAAAAATGGCAAGTTTTTGGACCATTTTCAACTTGACTTTCCAACATCAAAGAAGCTTCAAATGAAATTTTGTCCAGCATGAAAGTTGAATATCTTTCTCTCCCATTTCCAAAAAGTCCAAGATCATGAGCATCTGATGAATGGTTGAGGAGATATGATCAAATCATTGCCAAGTGTGCATGGAACTTCAACAAGCCATAACTTTTGATCTAAAACTCCAAATTGAGTGCCTCTTTTTGCATATTGCTCCTTATGACCTATAATTTCCAAATCCAATGATGCATTGCATGAAATTTCATCACATGACCATTTGCTCATTCATGCTCATTTTGGAGGGAAAATCATGAATTTGAATTTGGTGCATCATATGAGCTTTTTAACCATTCCAACATGTTCATAAGATGATTTTAAGTGAAATTGCATGGCCATGTGGTACTGTTCACGTGCATGTTGCATGCATAGGGTGAAAAATCAATTTTTGCACTACACCTTATTTCTCACTAAACTTTCATTAACCATGCTTAATTTTAATTAGCAAATGGATTAATATATCATATAAAGCCCTAATCATAACAGAATTTTCAGGATTGGATCATTCTAGATCTGGATTCAAACTTTCCCTCCAAAATTTCTCTCCACCATAATTCAAAATTTTTCCACATAATACTTGGATTTTCTTGCATATTTGTGTTCTTTGATCATTATTCAGTATAGATCAAGCTTTGATTTGCAGAATTTGGTGAAGAATTAAGCATATGAAGCTCAAGAACATGGCAATGGAAATTGAACTTTGAGCTAGATCCAAGCCTTTCCAAGAGTTGATTCATGCTTCAGAAGTGATAACAAGGTTGATAGAAGAGATCTACACATTGCTAGGCACCTGAATCCACTACTGCCATTGTTTGAGCTTCAAGAGGTGTGATTTCCGAGTCTCTTAATTCATGATTTTATGCATACAATCTTGTAGTTCTTTGCTTGCTGATCACACTGATGCAAATTTCATGAAAAACGGTTAAGAATTGGTTGTGTTATGATGATTTAAAGTTTGGATGTTAGATTTTCTTCTCTTCGATTTGCCTTCGTTATTGAGAATCAGGAGTAATGGATGATAGATTTGGAACCTACGTGCGTTAAGCTTTCGATTAGTGTATTTGTTTTTGAATTCTGGAAAAAAACTAATTGGATGTTACTGTTCATCCACCGTCTTCATGAAGAAGACAGTGGTTTCCACCGTTGGCCGCTGTGCGCTACAGGGATTAGGGCTAGCTCTGGTCCGTGCTTTGGAAACTACTATAGAAGCGCATGTCATGTTAACGTCCCGAGCTCGATCCTATGCGAGCGCTTCTTCATTTTTTAATTTCACTTCCACTTATCCAAAACGGCGTCGTTTTGGACGCGCCTTGCTCCTCACTTCGATTCCAGCCTCCAGCAGTTTTCAAATTAATTCAACCTTTTCTCATTTCCCTCAATTTCATTATATTTTTCTTCATTATTTCAAATGTTTTTTAACCAACTTCAAAAAACCATAACAATTTGAAAACAAATCCAAATCACCTCCAATTTTTTGCAAAATGTTCACCTTGAGGTCCTTTATTTTTTGATATGGATTTCATGATTTTATCATTGCTGGGATTTTAATTGTGGACTGTTGATTGAACATGTATGCAAAATGTACCATGCTTCATTCATTCTATTGTGAAATGCTCAATAATGATCCAAATTCCATGAAATTTTATATGCTGATTCCCAACATGTTGCTTGATGTTTGAGGCTTGGTTGTGTATTTTTATCATTTTTCATCTCTGTTTTAGACACATGAACTTAGGGTGTGACAATGTGTGTCACACAATTTGATGTTGATCTTATTCATTTTCATTTCTAGGTCAAATGAGCTCTTCTGATTATAATTTTTGGCATGATGATTGTATTTTACATGTTGTATGCCCATAAAAATTTCCAGAATTGTTTGAGTCATTTCTGTTTTAATATGGAATTTTGATTCTTAATGTCCAATTGAGTGCATTGAAATTGCCTTTGTCTTCTCTTGCTCACTACATGACGTTGCTTGATGATTTTGATTTGGTCCTTTTTAGGACATGTTCATGATTGATTAAATGTGCTACATGTTGAGAATTGGTTACTGTTTTGACTTTTTGCCTTACCTTTGACCCTAGTCTTTGCACTAGTGGTTTGTACTCACTTGTTGAGCTGTGCATTTCAGGTTCAAGCTTATAGTCCTAATGGTTGATGCAACCTCATGACTTGAGATGCAAATTTGCTTTATCCACTAACCTTTATTGTGTTGTAGGTTCCTTGGTGATGAATTCACTTGAGTTGTTGACTTGTGTGCATATTGAGTTGTAACACTGTTGACCGTCTGTTTGGTTTGTCTGCATGTGAATATTGACTTGTTTGCTTTTCTCACAGGTACTTTAGTTGCTTTAACTCATTGCTTGAGTTACTTTGCTTTGCTTGTGGTTGGCATACCACCTAGGTAAATCCTCTAATTCCATATAGTCTGGAAGCCCTGTCGTTTCTTTTGGCAGGCATTTGGCTGAAGTCCTCCTTAAGAGGAAATGATTGTGATTGTTTATATTTGTGCCATGCACTTCAAGACCTCTTAAGTGAAGAGGCAATTGGCAGATAGAAGGGATGTGCAATCCATCCCCTGTTATTCAGTTGAGTCTTTCATTATGCTCGCACTACATGCTGATGCATTTGAATAAACACCCAAGATCTTTGTATATAGAGTCAGTCATGTGGAGTAGAGTTCCCCATTCTGGACTCCCACACCTTTATTGTTTGAAGCTCACCCAGGCCTGGGTTAAGAGCTATGAGGTCCAATCCTCATTACCTTTTCATCTGCTCACCCTGACGGTCAATGTCAGTGGTTAAGAGCTTCCTCAGATACCCCTTCCATTTGGCTTGTTTGTCGAGGTTGATATGACCCCTTGACTAAAGCCCAGCCTTGTGTGAGCCACTTGTTTGCATATAGTGTGTGCTACCTGTTCACCTATGTTTGCTTACTTGCTGTATGATTGACTTGCTACCTGTGCGAGTTAGGTTCTGATTAGAGACCTCAACTTAGGGATCGTATGCATGACAACTTCTAGGCTCGAGTCGTAGTCTCCCTAGTAGTCTGTTATCTCCCTAGTCTCTGGTTAGGATAGTTTTTTCCTGTTAAGGGGAACTACGTCGCCCTGATCCTCATGCCAAATGAGGTACGTAGGCAGGAGATTGAGCTGATCTCTCCGGGCACCCTTTTTCTTTTTCCACCCTCTTGTGTGTGTGTGTTTGGAGTCTGATGTAAGTCCAGCGATTGACATTCGATTTCCCGGTGTTGTGTGTGTGTTTGGAGTCTGATGTAAGTCCAGCGATTGGCGTTTGGTTTCCTGTTTGTGTTTGTGTGTTCGGAGTCTGATGTAAGTCCAGCGATTGGCATTCGGTTTCCCGGTGTTGTGTGTGTGTTTGGAGTCTGATGTAAGTCCAGCGAGTGGCGTTTGGTTTCCTGTTTGTGTTTGTGTGTTCGGAGTCTGATGTGAGTCCAGCGATTGGCATTCGGTTTCTCGTTTGTTTGTTTTGTGTGGAGTTGGATGTAAGACCAGCAATTGGCATTCCGTTTCCTGTTGTGTGTTTCGTTAGACGTCTCAGCGTCTCTATTCAGTGTTTTGTTTCGGCGTGCGTTAGCCGAGCTACGAGTGCTCTGATTCTTACTCTGGTTAGAGAAGATACGTATGCATAGGATGCGACATCCTAGCGAGCACGTTTCCCATATCCCCGAACTACGCCGACTCTGATGTTTGTGTCTGACAAACTACGTAGGCCCAGGATGCGACATCCTGCCGAGTCCCCTTCTTCCGTCTTTCATATGTGTTTCATTCCAGTTTGTGCAGTTTTTGAGCGGTTTATTTAGCAACCTTTCTTCTATTCTTCTGAGCGTAGATCCCGTCGAGTACGACAGATGCGTAGGGGTGCTAATACCTTCCCTTCGCATAACCGACTCCCGATCCTTGCAATCTCTGGTCGTAAGACCATTTCCTTTCCAGGTTTACTTTGAGCGTTTCCTTTCCCTCCTTTGGGATAAATAACGCACGGTGGCGGCTCTGTGTCTTTTCCCGCCGGTTTTTCGCGTAATGCGACAGCTGGAGACTCTGTTGGGGACATAGAGAAGTTGACCTCTTGCTGGTCCATCTTCCCTAAGCGAGTCAATCCTAGCGCCCTTTAGGATAGTGTTGGTTGCTTTTACTGCTTCATTTATTGCATTTACGATTATGATATGAGTGTATATATGTGCGTTATGTGTTTGCATGCATCATATTATCATTGTGTTGGTTGTGTATCTGTTTCTCTGTTGGGAGGGAATCACATGAGGTAAAAGGCCCAATACCCAGGTGTCATACCCCAAAATTTGCCCGTTAATCTTGCAAGACATTTTTCAAGACACTCTAACTCATTTTTCAAGGCATTGATCTTAAAGGAACAAAGACCCAGCACACAGGTGGTCAAATCCAGAAAATGGCTTAAAATGGCTTGCTCGCTAGGCGAGCCAAATCATTCTCCTAGCGAACTCTTCGCTGCGCCACTCGCCTAGCGAAGCTTGCGAATACCAGAATTTTTGGGCTTCATTCTGAGCCCATCAGGTCACAAAAACTATTATAAATACCAAGACCTCATTCAAAAAAAAGGAGGTCAGTCAGAGAAAAGGACAGAAGGAGACGGACAGAAACCCTAGCAAGGAAACCCTAACAAAAGCAACCGAGCAAACCCTGGAGGCTAACCAAGAGAATTCAGAGCAACCCTAAAGGAAACCCTGAAGGCAACTCATCTGCACAAAGGTTACCTCCGCCCAACTCAATCCGACACCAAGAGTGATCTGCCAATTCAACGTTGCAATTCAATTGCAAACAGGTTTGCACTACCATTACCGCTTTATGCTCTTAATTTACATGTGGCATTATGATTGAATTTATAAACACATCTTAGATTTTGCATATGGGTTTAAGTATATATGAATGTGCAAAATAATATCTTGAATGTTTAACCATGTAATTTCTGTAATGGATGCCATAGGGTTTGGAGCTCGCTGAAATCGTACTGTTCTTAAATTCAAACCCGCAGCCGTTCGCTAGCACATCGCTAAGCGAACCTGTAGCGAGTGTTCGCTAAGCCCTCGCTAGGCGAGGCAGCAACAAACGTGACAGTCGCTGACTTTTCTGTTCTGATCTTTGCTCATCTGACATGTTTTATCATAGCCATGCATTGTTTACCTGACCCTATTACTGTTGTGATTCCTTTTGTTTGGTGCAATTCTCGATTGCACCCTGATTTGGTGTTCTGACCTGTTTGTTGAATTTTGTAAGGGTTCACATACTCCCGGAAAAGGTAGCTTGCTAGGTATTCCACTTTATTTGTGGGATACCCTTGTGGAGATTCATCCTAATTACCTAATTGATTATGATATGGAGATTCATCCTAATTGCCTAATTGATTATAAAATATTGCCTTTGAATATGTGATCTTGGCCCTCTCTTTGTTGCCTTACGATATTACGGTATTACGGTCATGTCCCGCGAATGTGGGGATACACTTAGCAAGGACCCTTCGATTAAATCATCATGTCCCTATAAGATAAATCATAGTCCCTCGGATGCTGCCTGCAAATATATGATTTTGTCCTTCGATGACCCGTCGCTGTAGCCTACGGTTAAATGATGATCGTCCCTTCGAATGCTAAGGTACCTTACAAATGTTGCCTTCAATGACCAATCGATGACCCTACGATGTCCCTTACATCCAAAGGACAAGACTACTTACTTCTCAATAGTAAGGACAGTTTTACCCTCATAAGGATAGGAAATACCTATAAAGACCTGGGTAGGTATAACTCTTAATTGCTGACTCACAACTTAAAATATTTTTCACACCCCACAAATTTGCAAAATATCTATTAGAAAATCACCACTTGGCATACATTCGTACTAGGATCATTGCCAAGTTATATTTTTCTAAACAACTTTCAAAATTAAACGAGATAAATACTTTGTATACATTCGTACAAGAATCATTACAAAGTTAAACTCTCTCTTCAAAACATTTTCTAAGCAGTTCACAAACACTTTTTTTTCAGACAAGAAAAATAACATAAGTGATCAAGCAATTAAGAGCCCATGGATAACCATGGATACAAAGGGTGCTAACACCTTCCCTTTGTATAATGTACCTCCCGAACCCAAAATCTAATCAAGGTCTTTCCTGTTCTTTTCTGCCTTTCCTTATTGGATAAAAGAAAAGTCGGTGGCGACTCTTGCTAACCGCGACATTTGCTTTCCAAAGCAAAAACACAAAAGTCCAGTTCACCGTATGACAGAACTGGCGACTCTGCTGGGGATAACAAAGAGAGGTTACCTTAAAAAAAATCAAAAAAAAAAAACAAGATCGCTTATTTGAATTGTCTGATTTAATTTTAAGGGGTTGCTTGGGTATGTTGTGCTTGAGTGAAAGATCCTACACCCGGATCTAGTGTATCTTAGGTAAGTAGCAATAGATCATCGCGACTATCCGGCGTATACTGGAATGGTTAAAATGATGGCTACGGTTAATGTGACACTTTGGATGTCCTAATGTTCCTCATGTTTACTTAGGAGAAATTTGGCGTCTGCGTGGTGTCATCAAAGCATTAACCAGACCTTTAGAACCCTAATTGACTCATCCTGGCCATTAGAAAGTAGTGAGATAACTGACTTCGGTTCCGACTGGGGTTGGTTGAGACTCGATACTACACTCTTTGAGATTGGACTTTAGGGAAGCTTTGGTCAACCACTTGGTGTTGCACTGAAGTGGACTTAAAGGAAGGTCAATGATTGGAGATCCTTTTAGAACCCGGTTACTATTCTAGGACAGGTTGAACCAACCAAACTTCAGTGGGGAGGGTACTTACCTATGGAACTCATGCAAGCTTTAAAACTTAGGGATGATTGTTGTGTGACTTGTTTGTGCTTATTATTTGCTTACCATCATAACATCATAACATCATGACATCATGGCATTGTACTAACCATTTCAAGGACTTAGGGATTTGACTTTGCTCTATTTAACAGGGCTATGGCTTCCAGGAAGACTATCCGGATTAATTTCGTAGTGACCTCTCCTCAACTAAAGAATTTAGTGTCAGAACTTCCTGATCAGGCTCAGTTCATCAAGAAACATGGTTCTCTCCTCAATTTAGTTACCACCGGTTTCAAGGAAGATATGATAAGAGTTTTATTCCAGTTCTTCGACCCTAAACATCATTGTTTCACCTTCCCGGATTATCAGTTGGTGCCCACGTTAGAAGAATTCTCCAGGCTGCTTGGGATACCTATCCTTGATCAAACACCTTTCAGTGGTTTAGAAAAGATTCCGAAGTCTGAAGAAGTTGCCGCGGCTTTACACATGACAAAGTCCGATATTGAAACTAATTGGGTAACAAGAAGTGGAATTAAGGGTTTACTTGCCAAATTTCTGATAAATAAGGCCCGAGAATTCTTAAAAGTTATGGATGTCCATGCTTTCGAAGATGTCCTAGCATTACTAATCTATGGTTTGGTGTTATTCCCTAATCCAGACCAATTCATAGACATGAATGCTATTAAGATATTTCTCACTCATAACCCTGTGCCTACCTTGCTTGGAGACATTTTGCATTCCCTTCACACCCGTACTATGAAGAGGCAAGGGACTCTCATGTGCTGCGTACCTTTATTGTCTAGGTGGTTTATTTCGCACCTTCCTCAATCAGTCTTGAAGAACGAGCAGAATTTGAAATGGTCTCAAAGGATAATGCCGCTCTCCCATTCAGACATCCGTTGGTGTCCTCATCTCAAAGAAAATGTTATCATCATTAACCATTGTGGAGAGTTCCCTAACGTACCACTCCTAGGAACAAGAGGATGTATTACTTATAACCCGGCCTTAGCCCTACGTCAGTTTGGTTGTGCTCGAAGAGATGGCCCACATGAAATAGTTATCCAAGGCACTGTGTTTGACTATGACAACGATTCTCAAAGTCTCCGTCAAAGGTTTGTACGAGCTTGGGGCATGGTGAAAAGAAGTACTTTAGGACAGAAAAACTCTATTCCTATGGAACCTTATCTCAGATGGGTACGCGCAAGAGCTCGTGAACTTGTCATGCCATATCTTGCAGTCGGACCATTGATTGTTGAACCAGGAGTTGAAGGAGGTACTCCTCAGATCATTCCTTATCCAGATATGCCTACCGATGTTGAAGAATTGAAGAGATCCTGGATCCAGTTGAAAGAGGAAAGGGATACTTTTGAAGCCCAGTTCTGTGCTGAAAGGAAGAAAGTGTTAGAACTTACCAGCCAGCTTAATGAGGAACGAAGACTCAATGCATATCTTCGCCCAAAAAGAAGCCGTCCCTGGGAGACTTGAGCTTTCATTGTATTTTATTATTTTGTTGTAATGAACATTGATTAAAGAAATTATTAATAAAAGTTCCTCTCTTTTTGGTGGTTTACGCAAAGTTAAATTCCAAAAGTCCTTGAAAACATTTCATACATTGCATAGCATAACATAACATTGCATAACAGGTATTCTAAAAGATCAATGTTCTCACGGTCTTCCTTCTAAACAGAAAAATGGCCCTCGAACAAACTGTCAAGGATCTCCAGGCTCAAAATGCTCAATTCCAGGAGATGATCTTGAACTTATCCAAGGGGCAGGAGGAACTGAAGGCTCTCTTGCTCGAGAAGAAGAAAGACAAGAAAGCTGTGA